>NC_135498.1:165222254-165529754 GCF_052857255.1 Amblyomma americanum | reverse complement strand
GCTTGTTTTAAATCAAGCGACATTGTGTGCTATGAGGACGACTAAAGTTTTTTCGTTGTTTTTTTTCCGTGATCCTCTTATACCATTGCTTGCTATAAGCAGGAATCCAGCCAATCTCAGAAATTAACAGCACATATAATCTCGTTGTAGTTGTGGAAACGAGCGGCAAACTTTCCATATCGCACGCTTCCTAATAGCGAGAATCAAAGGAAGCAAAGTGCATTGCGGGCGGAGGAGAGGTGATGCATATAATACGCGGAAAACGTCCGCGCTAGCGTCACTTCAATGGTGCCCACAACCACATATGAGTAGATCCCACTGGCACTGGGATAGGCTGGCCGCAGAGGAGTTCAGTAACTCCTGTTTGGCGTATTTAAAAAAAAAAGCAAGAATAACTACTATAGTATCCTCCGTGGCCCGCTTTGGCTTGCTCGCTCAAACATCAATCTGTTCCTCGTCCTGTAAACTAATTTAACAAGATTAGCATAAATTATTCTAATACGTGTATAATACTATATGCAAGCTATATGTGGTCTCAGAGACAACCGCGTGAAGTGACATGGCGATTGAGCGAGATATAGGGATATTATCTCTTGAAGCCAGCGTAACTAAAAAACAGTCCTTCCCTGTCAATTCTCTGTCAAAAGCCCATCGTAGCCAGGCCTGAAGGCAAACACAGATTGTTCCATGGGGTCAGAATGTTAAGTGTATGGCAACGAAGACTCAGGCAAGCTTTGCGAGAGAGTGACAACAGATGGCTAACGAACAACTTTGAAGTACGTACACTGGCGAAAACATTTTCAAATTTTTTCTCCACCAGAATCTCGTGTTCCCTGCAGATCTTGTCGCTGCTGTTGAGCAGCGAATTGACAGCATTTAAAAACTTGCTCTGTGGTGTTTTTTAAGTGCGTTATCTGTTACTACTAACGATTGTCAAGGACCCGTCTGTCTGCAATGTAGGTCAAATTGACCAAAATGGTTACAACATGACCTCACTATAGACCTCACTATATCAAATAGTAACAGCGGGCGCCAAGTTCATCATTTCATACACGCACTTTCGATCCGTTATATATATGCCAGTATAGCGGCCATCGAAGGGGGACGCTCCCCCGGGACCACCTTTTGCGTAACCTTTGGTGATGACGCGTTCGACGCAGAATGTTCGAAGTAGCGTTAAAAGACTTGGCATGTTCAGGAAGATAAAATTACCAATTGAGATGAAGCCTAAAGTACGTTTGGCGTTCCCAACGACAGCCTTTCTGCCCCCAAACCATGCAACCCGATGACCTTCACACGGCCATTACGGCCGAACCGTTTGTTGCAGGGTGTTGCGGATTGTGTCAAAAGGTTCATCGTGTTGTGATGCACGCATTTATTAAATTTATGAACTCATAACTAGGAAATATACCGCATATAGCGAAGGTGGCTGTAAATAGCAATAGTAGTGCAAAATTCAGGATGTAGATGGCGCTGCTTGTGTCGTTCAAGGGATGCTTACGGAAAGGAAACATCCGCGGATGTTTGGATTTGGTTTTCTCCATGTTTTCTGAGCGCACCGTTGTAAACACTTGAAGCTCCCGTAGCTAACGCTCTTAAGTCGGGCGCTGAGGCAAGGTGGGCGTAGTTTTTTTTTTTTTTTGCTTGGAGTAAAGTCTCGATGTACGCTACTCCACGAAGATTTTAAAGCGAAAGCTTTACTAGCCCAAAGGCGCCGATTTCGCTGTGTTTTCACGAATGTTCTTGAACAGGGGAGCGGAGCTGTATAAGTAACCACGTGACGCACCACGGGATTCGCAGCAACAGCCGCGCGCTCCGCCAACACCGCGGCCGCTTTGCGCTGCCTCTCCAGTGTGTCGCTACTGACGAAGCAACTCGGAAGGAGCTGACGTCCTGAGAGTGGGTACTCGCAGACTTTCGAACCGAGTCTGATCACCCGGTACACACTGCCAGCCGTACGAGGGATTTAGCACTTGACAGGGAGCCTAAACACGCGAAACGGCCACCCGAAACCGATGAAGAGCGGCAACTTCGAAAGCACGAGATAGGCGCACACCTCCTTAGACAGTGGACACCTAAGACGCAGCTACGTGGAGGCAGTGACAGATGTTCGCTGCATGTGTCAGCATTGACAACTTTTTGCCAGGAACGCGGAACTGAAGCCACAGGCCGCCGGCCCTTCATTGTGTTCATTGGCGTTGGCGTTGACAACCTTCTAGACTCGGATGATTTTCAGGAAAGGAAGGGTGCATAACCGGTTCCCTGTGTGAGTGGACGCCTCAATCGCACTTTGAGGTACGTAGCAGTGGTGAGAGGGACATGTGGGCTGCATGCATCAGCGCTTGAGGCCGACACATTGCGGCAGGCACGCGCCACTGCAGCAAGAGTTCGTTGCGTTCATTGGGCGACCGACCACTCGCACCAACCATTAACTGCAACCAGCCAGGGTGGCAGGGTGGGTGCGCTGCCTATCCAGTGTCTCGCTAGCTTCTGCTTGCATAACCTGGGTTACCTTAGCTAAGCTGTAGCCAGTTTCTTTAAATCTTAAAGTATATTTACCGTGTTTAAAAGATTTCAAATATTCGCTAAATTTACGACCCAGCGGCGTTCTAAAAAGTTCTAAAAATAGAAATGAAAAACAACGCTGCATATCATCGGCATAAGATACTGCTCCGTGGCGATGTAACCATTAACTCTTTTACGCACTGGGTAAAAACTGGCTCACACTCTTCCTCGGAACAGGAATCGCAGGTGCCTGGCTTTTCTGCACTTCTCGCTTTATACTATAGGGCAACGTAAAACCTCAGCCACTCACCTTTAAGACAGTGACGAGAAAAACGAAACGCCCCCACCAGATTTCGCGTCTTTCCCTACATTGCCGCTACTCTAAAGTGTCATTAAAACTCTGCTTTCCCGAGTGCGTAAGTCGTTTACAGTGCATTTAAGTATGCCGTAACATTTGCGATTAGTACGGTATGGCAAAATATTTGCCGCCAACACTGCCTCAGTGTACGACCTAAAAGAGCATTAGCGATGGAAGCTTCAAGTGTTTACAACGGTGTGCTCAGCAAACATGGGGAAGACCAAATTCAAACATCAGCGGATGTGCCCTTTCTGAAAATATCCAAGGATGTGTGTGTGTGTGTGTGTGTGTGTGTGTGTGTGTGTGTGTGTGTGTGTGTGTGTGTGTGTGTGTGTGTGTGTGTGTGTGTGTGTGTGTGTGTGTGTGTGTGTGTGTGTGTGTGTGTGTGTGTGTGTGTGTGTGTGTGTGTGTGTGTGTGTGTGTGTGTGTGTGTGTGTGTGTGTGTGTGTGTGTGTGTGTGTGTGTGTGTGTGTGTGTGTGTGTGTGTGTGTGTGTGTGTGTGTGTGTGTGTGTGCGCGCGCGTACGGGCGGACGGACGGACGGATGGATGGCTGGCCGAAGCGTGGCCTTATGGTGGAGCATCCGCCTCGTGTGTGTGTGTGTGTGTGTGTGTGTGTGTGTGTGTGTGTGTGTGTGTGTGTGTGTGTGTGCGCGTGCGTGCGTGTGTGTGTGTGTGTGTGTGTGCGTGCGTGCGTGCGTGCGTGCGTGCGTGCGTGTGTGTGTGTGTGTGTGTGTGTGTGTGTGTGTGTGTGTGTGTGTGTGTGTGTGTGTGTGTGTGTGTGTGTGTGTGTGTGTGTGTGTGTGTGTGTGTGTGTGTGTGTGTGTGTGTGTGTGTGTGTGTGTGTGTGTGTGTGTGTTACGGGGTTCTCACGTTTATTTTCTCTATTTACAATAGCTACATTGTGTCGCTCACATAAGTCTAGCATTAACTTCCCGTTGCAATCTGTGGGTTCATCCAAATCCTCGATGTGGCCATTCATGTCACCCAGCAGAATAATATCGGCACCGTCTCCAAACTGCTTTATATCGTCATTGAGACGCTTAACTAGATCCTTGTTTTCTTCCCTGCATTGGTCCCCTGTCCATCGCAAGTTGAATTTAATTTTGCCAATTTGTTCCTTTATGTATCAGCTTACCTACCCCTCCTCCCTTCCTCTCCGTTGTTGTTTTGTTGCTCCCTTCCCAGACGTAGTCATTAATAAAAGGTCGATCTTCAATATAGATTCCAAAGACGTGTCTCACATAGCGCGTACACATCTACTTCTTCGTCCTTTAACTGCTCTTTTATTTGTAACCATTTCGCTCTCTTTCAAACCCCTTGCATGTTTATATAGCGGATTCTGGTGTTAAATTTCTCTTAAGGAGCTTTTTTCGTGGACTTCCTATAGTGGGCACTTTCTTGGGGTAAGCCACCTTTGTTACACTGCTACTTCGCTTGTAAGCCTGCTCTAAGCACTTCTTTGTTTATGTCTGCCACTTCCAAGCTTTTTTCCAGGCTTAACTTTCTTATCTCTCTATTAACCGTCCCGACGTCCTTGGCAACCACTCCCTTCTGTCCTTGCACCTCCGGCACTGTGCACACCACGATCTGCACTTGCTGTGATATCGCCCCTACATCAACTCCCTCTGCTAATCTTCCCACTACTTGTGCGGCGTATTCATTCAAGCGTCACTTAGCCCCGCCGCTGCGAAGACCAAAATGCTCTTTGCAACATTCCCAGAAAGTTCTTTTTGTCTCTCTCTTCAGTAACGCTTCCATTTCCCTTCCTCAAAATACACCGACTACTACCCGCCTATCACCATATACACGCTCCGTTACAGCTTATTTGCACCTCCTCATGTTTGAGTCACCAGGGATAAGCACTATGCTACTCTCCCTCCCACCGAACTTCTTGATTTTGCAGCCTCTTCTCAGCGACTGTGACCCCATTCCTTGGGGTTAGCTTGTTCGGTTTCTCTCCATCGCCTCCAGACTTCCTAGCTGCCACCTCTGCATAGTTGCTCCTATCTGAACCTGCCTGACTTACTTTCTTATCGCGGTCCATGCCACGGCAGGCCCCATACACGTGGCTGGCGCTGGAATGTCCGCATTTGGGGATTCCGATGGCGGTGTAACCATTTTTGCTTCCAACTGACCAAGCTGTTCTTGAGGTTTGCGCTTCTCTGCCCTCTATACGTGTAGCTCTCATTCTAGAGCACCCATACGTAACGTTAGGTCGGCGTCCGCTTGGTCAGCCATGTCCAGGCGTGCACTTAATACGCAGCATTTGCATATAAAATTTGTGTCTTCAGCCTCACCTACAGATTCGAACCGTGTTTCCTTAAAATTCTTCGACGCCTCACACCTCTTGCTTTTCACTTACAGTTGCCTGATTATTCTGAGTATCTTACCAACACTCGATTTTTTCCACCACAAAATCCTAGAATATCTACAGGATAAAAAAACACTTGCAAACACGTGCTCAAATAAAATTCTGCCTAACGCAGTTGGGGAGCACCTAGAAAATGAATAATTACCCTTTCTAAAACCGTTAACTCAGAAATGAGCGCTGAAAATATACACCTGCCGGCCAGACCCAGACACGGCCGTTAGGTAACTGACCTAAATTTTGTTCTTTAGCCTGCGCTACACCTAACTAGCTTAAATCTAATAACTAGCCTAACTAATAACTAGCCTAAATCTTAACTTTCAAAATATTAAATAAAAGAACTCATATATCTGAAGCAGTTACGTCACTATCGCCGTCGTCGGTCCCGCTCACTACGCGTAATCCGACGAGCACCGAAACGTGCGTCCGCACCGCACGGCTGTCAGCTAGAAACTTGTATGTATGTGTGTGTGTATGTATGTATGTATGTATGTATGTATGTATGTATGTATGTATGTATGTATGTATGTATGTATGTATGTATGTATGTATGTATGTATGTATGTATGTATGTATGTATGTATGTATGTATGTATGTATGTGTACGTATGTGTGTGTGTGTGTGTGTGTGTGTGTGTGTGTGTGTGTGTGTGTGTGTGTGTGTGTGTGTGTGTGTGTGTATGTATGTATGTATGTATGTATGTATGTATGTATGTATGGATGGATGGATGGATGGATGGATGGATGGATGGATGGATGGATGGATGGATGGATGGATGGATGGATGGATGGATGGATGGATGGATGGATGGATGGATGGATGGATGGATGGATGCGGCTGCACCATTTAAATCAGGTGGTGGCTCAAGCCACCTAGCCATGACTTATGAAATTTTATTCTTGTCTTGATTTTAGCCACCAATCAGATAACCGTCGCTTGATTACTTCTACGAGCTTAAAATCTACTTTCCCTTCACTGTCCTTAAACCCCAATGCCTTGGATAAATCAGCCCCACTGCTTTCCACTATGGGTGAAGCCCTTTACAGAAAAATATCCAGTGTTCAGCCGTTTCCTCCTCCTCTCGGCACGCAAAGCACAACGTGTCTATCTCGTGGTACCTGACTCTATATGTCTTAGTACACAAAACTCCCGTTCTGGCCTGAAACAACAAAGAGCTTCCCCTACAATTATCATAGACATTTTCCTTGGCAATTCCCTGCTTAAAAATTATATATGTTCCCAGTGCTGATTTCATCAGCATCCTTGTTTTCCACAGAGCTCTGTTTCTTTAACCCTTTTCTTATGCGATAATTGCTGATTTGTCCCCCTACTTGTATCACACAAGCAGCGCCATCTACCTCGTGAATTTCGTACTACTATTGCGAATTACAGCCTCCATCGCTATGTCAGGTCTATTTCCTCGCTATATCAATTAATAAATTTATAAAAGTGAGGTTTGCAATACGATGAATCGTTTGACGCCATCCGGAACCCACTGCTACTAACAGTTCGGCCGTAATGGCCGTGTAAGGGTTCTCGGAATGCACGGTTGGAAGGCGTAAAAGTTAATGGGTGCGATTCCCACACATACTTTGGGCTTCATCTCAATTAGTAATTTTTTCCTCGAGAACATACCAAGTCATCTGAAACCTTTTCGAACAGCCTGTGTCAAATGGGTGGTCCCCAAATTTTATACAAATGGTGGTACCCCGGGGCGCCCCACTTCGATGGTGCTATAATGGCGCATATATCAGGTGTCACCGGCAAGGCTAAGTAATTTTCAAAAATAGGCTTTTGCTGGTGAAAATATGGCTTTTGCGGCGTAGTACTACAGTGTTGGCGGACACCGGAAAGTTAGTGAATAATCTGGTGAACTAATTTCTGATAATTAACGTTTTAACTATTCGAGGTAGGAACCTAGTGACAAGTAGTATTTGTAGCCGGTAGTTAGTGACAGCCTTATCAGATTTTAGAATTTTTAAACCGCGATTATCTTCGGATCTGGGGCTCGACAAAAACAGGGTACATAGAGCCAAATACATGCACCTTCATAAGCATGCAGGCAAAGCAACCCGTCCTGTGCACGTAACTAGTCAAGCCAAAATTTGTCCGGCCGCAGCACCAAGGGTAACCGCATTTTCGAAATTCTAAAACCTGATATGGCTATTACTAATGACTGGCTACAAATCACTAAATGCAACTAGGTGCTTAACTCTAATAGTTATAAATGTAATTATTAAATTTAGTTAACAATTTTACAACTTAGCACGACTCACCGGTTTTATGGTGTCCGCCAACACTGGTAATACTATTCTAAAAAATCCATATTTTTACTCTAAGATGCCTATATTTGCAAATTACTTCATGTAGCCGCCGCGGTTGCTGAGTGGTTATGGCGCTCGGCTGCTGGCCCGAAAGACGCGGGTTCGATCCCGGCCGCGGCGGTCGAATTTCGATGGAGACGAAATTCTAGATGCCCGTGTACTGTGCGATGTCAGTGCACGTTAAAGAACCCCAGGTGGTCGAAATTTCCGGAGCCCTTCACTACGGCGTCTCTCTTAGCCGGAGTCGCTTTGGGACGTTAAACCACCCCATAAACCATAAACCATAAATTACTTCATGTCTTCTCCGGTAGTTGGTGACAGCCTTATCAGTTTTTAGAATTTTAAAGCGCGATTAACTTCGGTCGTGTGGCTGTGCGATGCAGTGTGGTTACGTGGTAACGGTTTTGATCAATTTCATCTTCATTCCAGACAGACGCGTCCTTGAATACGTATGCGGTCATAGCTGACGCTCTTAAAACCGATTGGTCATTGAATGGCTGCACAGTGAACAAGAAATTAGACGGCGCAACCATATTAAGCCTGACGCGGTGATGCGTGTGGGCAGCGCATAAAAATAAGGTTGATAAAATGAAAGGCGCTCACTGCATATCCCAGTAGTCGTTATCGAGGATGTTGTCCAGCTGTTCTTGAGTCGCATCGGCAAGGGAAGCTCCGACGGGGAAGCCGGTTTCGGCGAGCCAAATTGCGAAATTGAAGTGGTCGTAACTCCCCCCCGTGGCTTTTCGTACGAGTGCTTTGTACCCTCGAAGTTCTCCCGGTACAGCTACAAAGAGCCCCCCTGCAAATGAAAAGCAAGACGTTGGTGATACGTTTAGTAAACAGCGGAGATGTGGTTCAATAATACAGTCAAGGAATGTTCTATAAGGCAGGGCTTCTAAAGTGTTAAATAACGCGAATAAGAGTCAGTTTCCCGCGACTCCGTCCAACCCTTGTCCGCTGTATAGGTGGTTCGTTTCCGTCCAACGAGTCATCTTTTTTCCGTGCTAGAGCTTGCATATACTGGTATAAACGCTTCGAACTCAGTACATGCATCGCGCCACTTGCTTTCTTGCTTCTTCCACTCCCTCTTCCCTCTGAGCTTTTTTTTTTTTTAAAGTTGGGTTGATATTTCCAGCGGTCTAGACACTTATGCGCCTTTCTTCCGAAGTAATCCATCGGTTTCAGAAATAACAGCTGAATGCTCGACAATCCAATGTTTAGGGGAATCCCCAAAGGTGGAGTAGCTTTGTAATAAGCAAATAATTACGCATTGGCATCCACCCAAACGCAGCCATACGCCCACAAAAGAAAGTTATACAGCTTTACTGGAAACTTCGGAAACTTCGTAAGAAAAATTCGTCCTCGTACGGAGTTCGAGCCCGGGACCACCGCTTCACCGAAGAAGTCGCTCTACCAACTCAGCTAACCGGGACGGCAAGCTTATGATAGGGCGAGAGCGAATTGATCAATAACTCGAAGTGGGAACAGTGTTGGTCAAATGCTTAGTGGAATCCCCCAAGGCAGAGTGGATTTGTAGTAAGGGAGTGGTTTCCAGTGATATGTGGTTTCCAGCGTTAAATGTGTAATTAAATAGAATTTAACAGGCATAATTATAATTATGTCGTCGTAACAGAAGTCTCATCATGTAATAAATGAAACACGCCAGCACTTTTTTTATTATCCCTCCAAAAATTATCCTTCTTGCATCCAATGTTTATAGTCGTGTCATTTAATTTTCCTTACTAAATTAAGATGTGCCGCCCTTTGAATGAAATAAATATGATATCAGTATTCATAATTGCCAATTCGTCAGTAGAAGCCAACCGAAGACACCGTCTTGTACCAAAAAAAAAAGACTCCAATAAAAGGATTAATGATATTTCCGACGAAGGATACGTCCAACCCGCAAAAACGCACGTGAACAAAAAAATTGAAGAGGTCATTTAAGCTGCGCCTTTAGCGTAGGACGCGAGAGCGTAATGGGTTAATTCTCATATATGCTGCAGGTCGTTCTCTACATTCATAGATATCTGGGAGTCCTCATACCCATCCTGGGGTGCAGTGGTGCAGCGATTAAGCGATGTAGCACTGCCCTGCGATGGCAGGTGCTCCAAGCAGTGGGCCTTGTGCGGCCCAAGTTGCTCTTCCCGAGCGACCAATCATTAACTGCCATCTGCCCCGTTTGGCTGCTTGCTCACTATTCAGTTGGCAGGTTGTGATAACGCCGCAAGGCCACTGGGCATATATGGCCCATCTACCCCCTGGGTTGCTCTCTGAGGAGCACGCTCGGGATTTTTCGCTCACAGCACCGACAACGCCGATGCCGGATTTTCTGGACAGCGGGGCCTTTCGCTGTCGCTTTAATACGGCGCATCACGTTTTTCTCATTTAATAGACTGCTCCAGATAAGTCATGCGGCTTAAACGAAAGAGGTTTTACACTCAAGAAATTACTTCAGAATCAAAAGTGCACACCAATATACAGGAAAAAGCCTGACCCGGTAGCTTTAATTGTGGCTGGGGTATACCAGGGGGCCACGCGAAGAGTACACTTTCGCGCTATCATAGTTTCATAATTTTCAAAATATAAATTCTCAATAAATTTTCAGTAAAAAATTAACAGTTGCTTAGCTCGGTTCTGCCAGGATATAAGTAGCGAAAGCTAAGGCATAGCTTGGTTAGCTTTGGCTATTCTTTATAGCAAGTACAGGTTAGTCTGTTTTTTTTGGTCAGGTGGTTTGTAACGCGATTGGTCTCGTGACCAGTCACGTGATTGGTCACGTGGTGCGGTGCGACCACGGTGGGACTGCGAGCACCGAGAAACTGCGAGTTCTTGGCCAGTGTAGCTTTCGCTACAAAACAATGCGCTCGTACAAGTAATAGCATATATTCGAGGCGGCTATGCGGTTTTGTGAGGGGTTCGTATTTTTGTGCGAGGTCAACGCGTCACGATTACTTTTACGCGCAGATGTCTAGTTACGTTAGCACAAATTCGCTTAGAACATGGTTTCAAAATGCATAAACACATCATTATATCTTGCACTACTTTATACTCCGCGATCGGGAGGCTCCCCCTCTGCGCCTACTGACTTCGATTCCAAAGCGCATCACCCACCTGGGAGGGGCTCTTCCGGGTCGGGGTTTGGGACGAGCATGTTTCCTTTGGCCTTTGAGGGAGCAGTCCCACTGGCAATCAGTGTTTTCACCTCTTTTTTGTCCCTTAATGTGGAAAAAGAAATGAGTGACTGTTCCAAGGCAGGGCCATTGAAGCAAAAAAAATATACTTCAAAATACTGTCCCATCAGCACACAAAGCAACCGGCAATAGCTAGCATATATCCTGTACCCGTGAGTCACATTCTCAAGCTCTCAGGGAGGCACTGTGCACATCAGCCCGACTAGCCCGCTACGTTCATCTATACAACTCACCAAATGCGTCAACCGCGCTCCACCCAAGCGTCGGGAGCCTAAGATACCTGGCGATCAGTTGGGGTAAAGTGAACACGTAGAACCGCATCGCAGAGGCATTGCAGGCCAGAATAAACCAGGTGCACTCGGGGCTACACTTTAGGCTTGTCTAGGTATAGAATAAAGACATCGTGGACATGCCGCGCTTTGTGTTATTCTCAGAGCGAATGCAACTTGAATCGTGGGAAATTAGCCAGCAGGAGATCGGTCTCATGACAAATCAGCACTGGCTGTAGGATCTTTCGACAGGTTTGAAAGCTAACGTGCACCCAGAAGCGTCATTTTCGTGCTTGCTGTTCTGTGTGGCCGTCGACTGCAGGTGTTAAGCCGAAGAAGAGCGACGAGCGAAGCGCAGTATAGTTTGAAGATGCAAGCCTACCCGTACGTCCCAGTCCTTCTACTCTTCGGGCATGCTAAGAGCGCTACCAGCGGTCGAATGGCGCGCACCTGCCTCTGCACAAGACTGGGCACGCCGCAGAGCTGTGTGACAGTAAACCGACGAATGGGACTAGTTGGCATAGCATTTTTGCAGTGACTAGTGTTAACGTGGACGAAACCACTTGGGACAGGGACAGAGAGGCGATAGATAGACTATAGAGACAGGGATGGAGAGACGATGCTCGTTCTGTTCGTCGTGTCTCTGTACCTGTCCCAAGTCGTTTCGTCAAAGCCAGCGCTACCCAGTGCAAAATGCTCTGTGGCAGATTTACTAGAACCCCGTTCACTGCAGTGCATGCACTTGAGCGTATTGCAGATTTATTCAATAGCCGCAAGGAAAGCCATCGTACGTACGCCTGATAGATGGTAGCCACGAAGCCGCCACCAAGGCCCATTGACTCGGGAATTACGAGCCCGTTGCACAGGAGAGTTGTCACGGCTGCATCGAAGGCGTCCCCGCCTTTGGAGTACACGTACCTGCGGAGAGAAAGGAGGAGGCCGCAGTTTCTTTATTTGGGCATGAATCAATGGATCTATTGAGGATGTCGAGGTCCCGGTGGATCAGGTATAATTGGTCTTCCCTTCAATCCGACTCAAGCTCACCGCTCCGTGTGATCATGCCGCTATGGGGTGAAGGGAGGCTGAACAGCAAAGGGACATTGGCACACAGGAACCGATATCACACAGCCCGATGTCAACATTACAATTTAGTGGCATACACAAAAATTCTGAACAAAAGCATTTATGAGCGGGAAACCATTTATGAATATAATTTGTTTAAATAATGCAATGTTTCTCCGTAACAATCAGTATATCCGCACATCACCCGACGGCTCTCGTGCATTTTCTATCACCGAAAGCGATTCCAATTGGTGTTGTAAGGCAGTGTCAGCTGTTCGATGCGATCGATGGAAACACTTTAAAAGAATGATTTTGCTCCATACATCAGAAGAATGCACGATGACCTTTAATATTTCCATACCTGTTTACAATTTTCTAATTTGTGTCCTAGAACGTTTGACATGGCTGCTCTTGTGTACCTAATGCCCATACAGAAGTACAAGTCAAGTGGTGCCGCATATCCGAGTTGTCGCACTCCCTCAATAAGGTTGGCCGCACGGTGAGCGAGAAAGTAGTAATGTCTGCAGCAAAAGAAAAATGTGCTATTCATGCTAGTTCACCTGCCCCGTTTGGCAAGGAGGCTCGATACCGCGTCAGAACCAAATTGACACCTCGCCTAGGAATGTGATTTACCAGATCCCGCTCTCTTGCCATAATGTGTAAATAGGAGACAGGCCGGTGCTTAAATTATCGGTTGCTCACACGCATGACGATCATTTGAAGCTAGCAGTCTTTCGCACGATTGCACACCTCATTCCGAAAACTAGATCGTGTTGGGCAGAAACGTCAGAGGTTGGCTTATAGTTCATGGGGTCTCATGTCCCAAAGGGACGCCGTAGTAAGGGCTCCAGAAACTTCGAGCATCTGGGGTTCTTTAACGTGCAATAACATCGCGCAGGCATTTCGCCTCCATCGAAATGCGACCGCTGCGGCCGGCATCTTTCCTGTCAGCAGCATAGCCCCATAACCACTGAGTCACGGATGCTGCACTGATCAAAGGCCTGAAGAAACTACCGAAGCTGGAAAAATGAGGCAGATGGAAATCAAAATGTTTCAGCGTTCCGTGCGTATTTCTGGCATGCAAAGAATCGGCTTGCTGGGACGCGGTGCATAGCGTGCACACGCTTTTTACTGCGCAAGGTACGAGGGCAACGCGGCGAAAATGCCGCCCTGTTTCTGCGTGGCCTCCGAATGAAGCCTTCAGCGAGCACAACGTACGAACCGCCCCTCGACGAGGGGAAATGCCGCGGCGAGCTCAGGAGCGAGCGCGCATCTTCACCCGATCATACGCGCCACGCCGAGTACGGTTAATGTGCATAATTAAACATGTTGAAAAGCACAAAACATCATTAGCGAGCCCTAATGCGAGCCAAACTAAAGCGAAATTAATTAGCGCAACTGTTAGACAAGTTATTAATTTAATTTGTTTATTATTTATTCACACTATCGCTTCCAACCCTCATCAAAATAAAGGTGGGAGCCTAAACAAGCAACGACCAGGCAAAATACGGTAAAGCTGTAAATCTTGCCATCAGGTGCGCTGCTCTGACCGAAGCGCAACATACAAAAAATTGGCAGCAAGAGGCCGGCAAAAATGACATCCCCTCCACCTTTAGCTAATGTTTTTGTACACTTCTTCAAGACGGGACCGAAATTCTTCGCAATTTCGCCATATAACAAAGTATTCCGGAATTTTATCCCTGTGTCGTGCTGCAGATAAAAAGTATGAATGTTTAAAGTAGCCTTTCGAAACTTTCACCTCTGTCACACGTGTACTATGCTTATGGCGAGTGATTCGCAGTGTCTCATCCTCTATGTAATGCAGTGTGTCGATATGTGCAAGACGGTTCATTACCATAGGACGAGTGCAGCTGCTATTGTTCTCTTCTAAGCTGAAGAAGAGGCAAATTTGCTCGTGTGTATAGCGGGGAAACGGAATCTTTACTGCGATAGCATGAATACACGAAACGCGAAGCACGCCGCTGGACTAGTTTCTTTTTGAAAGTGATATGGGGATACCATGCTTCAAATGCATATTCCAATATGAGGCGGACCAATAACTTCTATGCGGATAATTTCGTCTGAGATGTGGCGTGTTTAAGCATTCGCCTGGTGTATCCCAGAAGAACTCTAGTCTGGGCTAGTTTGTTCATGATTCACAAAGAAAACGGTGCGAAATACAAGGACAGAAGAGAAACATACACGGCAGGACCAGCGTCAACTTACAACTGAATTTCATTTCACGTGAGGCATGCCTTTTTCTAAGCCAACACGCCGTAACACCCGTGCAATCACGCATTCGCAAACTCACGAAGCTAACACACGCAGTACAACAGATCACTGAAAGAGATCTATTACATGAAGCACGATAAGTAACCACCTCACATTATTTATTATGGCCAACTTAAAGAAAAAACCCAAAAAACGTCAAGAAAAATATAACAAACAGCTCTACATCAGCATGAAAACCAACGATCATGACGAAACAAACTCTTAACAACCGAAACCGATACAACCGGATGAGGAGTGTTACCAGACGACCAAAAAGAAACGTGAAAAAAAAGTGAAGAAAAAAATTTGAGACCAAAGCAGGGTCAAAGGTACAAACGGCGAAAGGTGTGATGAGTGCCAAAAACATTTAACAACCGGAACCGATCAACCAGCAACTTCTATGAATGACCCATATGCCTTCTGCAAACTTTCTAAGCTTTGCGCCATGAATAACAGAGAAAAAACAACAGGCTTGTATTGTAAAACGTCAAAACAAGTTCACACAGTGCAGGACTTGGGTTGTTTACCAGATTCCCATAAGCTGCGGGCTCATCTGCATTAGCCAAGAAGGTCGGTGTTTCAATGAGCGTGCCAGCGAACACTGCCGAAATCTGCGAAGTAATGAAGGAAGCTTCATAGTGGATGGCTGCAAAGCTTGCAGGAATTGCAGCCATGAGTGGAAAGAACAGATTCGAGAGAGAGAGGTGTTGGAAGCGTATTATATCAGGAAAGAAGGGAGCAGATGCGTCAGCAAGCCATCCGTTACGCTTAGCAACGAGGAGTTTACTTTGCTAGAAGAATTTTTGCAGGTTCTTCGTTTTGTCGTGCACTCCCTTCAGCATTGGGTGCTTTTTTTTTAATATATGCCGTTGTTTACGCGTATTGATTTTCGGATTTTCTACCTTTGATGCAGACTGTGGTCCGAGCCTGTTTTTCACACTTTTTTTCACTTTTCTCTATGCATCTTGTTGGTCATCGGATATCATTCATATAGTTGCTGGTTGACCGGTTCCGATTGTTAAAGGTTTCTTGCTCTCACCAAGCTTTCCGCCGCTTGTACCTTTGAGGCGGCGGTCGTCTTAAATCTTCATTCTTCACCGTTTTTTTTTCACGTTTCTTGTTGGTAATCTGGTATCACTCCTCTTGCGTTTGTATCGTTTTCGTTTGTAAAGGTTGGCGTGGCCATGATCGTTTGATTTTCATGTTATGAAGAGCTGTTTGTTATATTTCTCTTGACGTTTTTTGGGGTTTTTTCCGGATGACCATGATAAAATATGTTATGTGGTTAATTATCGTCTTTCATGCATTAGATCTCTTTCAGTGGTCTGTTGTACTGCGTGTGTTGGCTTCGTGAGTTTGCGAATGCGTGATTACACCGATATTACGGCGTGTTGGCTCACAAAAGGCAGATTTGACGCGAAATAAAATTTAGTTCTAAGTTGGCGCCGGTCCGGTCGCGTATGTTCCTGTTCTGTTGCCGTATTTCGTGCCGTGTTCTGTATGAATTTGTGGATGTATCCTAATCTGTTCTTGGCTTTGTCTTCTACTTCATATACATGTGGTGTTCATAAGAGGTTCGAGGTCATTGCTAGGCCTAGTTATTTGATCTCAATTACCCAGTTTAGCATATATCTAAGTGCATTATATAAAGATTCTAAGTGCTGCGTATGAGAATTATAGACCTAACTACCGTTTTCTTTTGCCATTTGGCTTTGTGAACACCATTCACCCATGCTGGACACTAATTTAACATTACTTGCTCCTCTGAAAATTTCACTTCCGTACAAATGAGCAGTCGTCCGTGTATAGCCTAGCTTTAAGGAGCCAGTGTTCGATCATGTCACTGATCATGCCATAATAAGAGCGGCCGGAGGGAGGACAGCGTCCAGTGGCACACCTGAAATACCTTGCCCTGTGTCGGACTGCTGACCATCAATACTCACAAACTGCTCGCGGTTAATTAAGAATGCTGCTACCCAAACAACAACATTCGTGCAGGCCTTTGGCATCAGTAGAATTACCTACGCCCGCCCGTTATTGACAGCTGTACAAAACCGAGAAGCTCAAAATTGAAGGAGCCATCAGGAAGGTCCGCAATGCAGTCCTAGGTCCAGCCATCAACACCTCCACCGGAAGCTACAGCAAGTCGGCCTACACAGCACGTTATAGGAGTTGACTGAAGCTCATAGGAGAATGCAAGAGCTCAGGCTCGCTCAAAGCAGGGTGGGTAGAGCGATCCTAGAAAGGTTCGGAATGCGGCGGCAAAACCCACCGTAGACCTCATTTCCTGACACTGTCCGACATATCGCCCACCAATATCGCTTCAGAGGCCCGAAGGTCCGTGGGCGACGTTGCTCCTCAGCTCCGACCTCGAAACACAAGTGCAGGTCATGACAAGAGGTCGACGCCAGCCTCCACAGACGGCCACGTAGCGAGATACACACACCCACTTGTTACCAAAGCTGATAATAAATCTTTTTCGATTCGTTATCACTCAGCAATGATTTTAGCTCGAGCAGCAATTTTCTATGACACTCTTTATCGAAAGCCTTAGTGAGACTCGAGAAAAATCATGTCTGCTTGTTCCCCACAATCCAAAATCTGGCACAGGTCGAGTGTGTTTCATTGCATTTCCATAGCCGTTGAAAATACCTGTGGAAATTCATGCTGAAACTCGCTGAGAATGTTATTCCCGGATAATTATCCGCTGATATATTTAGAAACAACGTGTTCTAACATTTTAGAGTCGGTTGATGTGCGTGCAACTGGCCTGTAACTTGGTACTAACTTTGAACCCCTTCCCCCCCTCTTTTTAATATATTAATTATCTTGCCAATTCACCGGCCTTCAGAGATTACATTTTTTTAAATGGATTGCTCAACAATTAGGAACAAACTTAAAAGCGTATTCTGAATTTGTTTGGGACCCATCGCCTTGTTTGTTAACTGAAGAATAAGTGCGAGAATGCCCTCAATGGAGAGACATAGATCCCCCCCCCCTCCTTTCAAATCTTCTGAGTGGCTGCAAACTGTACCGGCTTTCCATCGTATTTAGTGCAGATATTAACAAAAAATTATTGCATGTATTAGCAATCAAGGACATCTCGTGAGCCTCACCATGCGGTGACTGCAGTGTGACATTGTTTTAGCTCTTTGGTGCCGAATTGCACCAAACGTTAATTGCGCTGCCCTTGTTGCTGCCCTTGTGTTTTCTGTTCTGCCTGTTCTATTTCCCACATGTCATAATTTGCTCTCTTCCGTGACGAACTGCGAAAAGAAAATGAATTCAACGCAAATCTTGAGCCTGAGATCAGAAAGGAAGTAAGAGAATTCAAAACTAGTTCGAAATTTTTCAATAATCTTGAAGGGCTAACGAAAGAAAAAACCCAACTCCTAAATGACAACAAAGCTCTGAAGAAGGCTTATGAGGCACTGCTGAAATACGTGAAATGATAAAAAAGAAAACCTCGGAACACGAACAACGCATGACTGCTTCAAACCAGTACTTAGGAAAATGCAATCTACAGATAAAAGGCATAACAAAGGAGGCAGATGATCTTTCCAAGACCTTGAATAAAATCGAACCGACAACCGAATCAGACATTGAAGTGTGCCATCGCATCCCGGGAAAAGATTCAAATACAACTCCTAACATCATTGTGCAGGTTAAGAATCGTTCCAATTGTGACACAGTGCTACAGAAAGCAAAGCAAATGAGAATTGCAATTGAGGATTTCGAATGTTCAACCAAAATACCAATATACATACACGAGCATATCTATCCTGCTCTCAAAGTCCTGTTGAGTGAGGCTGTAACACAGAAGGCCGCAGGCTGGAGCTTGGTTTGCACAATTGGCGGAAGAATTCTGCCAAAGAAAGACGAATTGTCATCTACAGTGCGCACTCGAGATGAACAGGATCTGGCAAAAATTGCCTAAGTAAGGACATCACGTGCTTCTTTGTTTTTTTTTAGCATGGCAGTTTTACCCCGTGACGTAAACGCTGTAAAACGCTCTTACACCGACGTATATCTAACCTGATTTCATCTAAACATTCGCCTGCAAGACATAATGAAGACGAACTATCCTTACTTCTTGGTGAATCAAGTTTTAAATTCGAAGCCATATATTGACTGAGACTTGGTACACATCCACACTCAAAACTGAAGTATACAAACGAGACTGCTACCAAACCTTCCTCCTAAATTGGACATTTAAACATGAGGGTGGCGTGGCAATATTTAAAAATGCTCTTCCCTGTGATGTTATAGCTCAGTTTTCTTTAATAAGTGATGATGTTGAATCTTTAACAGTTGCATCACAAGTACATGTGTTTTCAGTCATGTATAGACCACCGCATTCTTCTGTTGATGTTTTTACCGATCATTTAGTTCACTTGCTGAATTATGCCAATCAAATAAACCTTAACTTAATTCTCAGTGGAGACCTTCATATCGACTTGCTGAAGCCTTCTCCTCCTCAAATGACGTTTGTATCAATGGTAGAGTCCAGTGGCCATCTTTTTTTAACCCAAACTGCAACCCGCGTCACAATGGAAACTCCTACCCTTCTTGATATCTCAGCAACATAAATAGCAATTATATTTTTTGTGGAGTTTTATGCTGTGATATTAGTGACAACTACGAGATTCATGTACTTGTAAAAGGCATCAAAAAGCAAAGAACTGAATTACGCGCCGTGAAAACAACAGTGCGTCACACCAGTGGCTTTTGAAGCGCTTCGTTCAATATTCTAAACGAAAGTTGGAATGGTATTTTCTTCCGATGCGGCCGATGACGCATATGAGTTATTCATTTCTCCTTTTAACTCATTATATCATGAACGTCTTAAAGAAAAGGTAATAAGAAATCAAGAAGAAATCGCAACCTTGGATCAACCACGAATATCTAAAGATGATTACAAAGAAATCCAAGTTGTTCAAGGAATTTCTGAAAAAAAAGTCCCTGGATGATAGAGAGATTCAGAGTATCGTATTAAATTAACTACTCACTTAATAAATTAAAAAGAAAATATCTGCATAACGAGTTTGAGGGAAACTTGCGATGGAATAGCGCAAATCTGGATGAAAATCAACAAACTACTTGATCACAAAACAAGTTCTACAGGTGTTCCAAGTCTTGCTCTCGAGGATCACAATGTAGATGGAATCGAGCTTGCAGAAAAGTTCAAAATTTTTTTAACGAAGCTTTTTACAAAAAACACCCCAGAAAACTGTAAATCTCAATATGAAGGGCAATCATTACGGTGTCCTTTTAGATCCTACCAACGAAAACGAAGTTTGTAGTATTTTTGTCTCCTTAAATAATAGCAGAGCTGGTGATATAGATAACATTCAAATTGTGCCGATAAAGTACGTAATTGCGTAGCTTCTATTCTCACCCATATTTACAACCTTTGAGGTGCACAACAAACCTTCGAAGGATTTTTGAACGCGGAACGTCGACAGTGGTGCATCGGACAGCGGAGCGCTGCGCTGGCAAGCCCAGCGTTGCGCGTGCGCGCGGCGAAAGGTCTGTGCGAGGCGACGGCGACAAAGAGCGTGGAGAGCACGAGGAGCGAAGAGCTGACGTGTCAGAAAACCGAGGTGTGAAGGGAGACAGCGCAGCAGAGATCGTGTCATTCAAGCGTGGAGGTGGCAGCCGTCGGACGGTGGGTCCATGCTGCCGTGGACCTCCCTTGGATCACCGACGGGAACCTCCTGCGTTCCCTCCAAGCGTGTAGGTGGCAGCCAATAAACTGAGGGTGCGTGCTGCCGAAAGGCACTCTTGGATAGCCTACATCAATCCTCCGGCATCTCGGGACGCCGTCGACGGGTCCTGGCTACGCGTCACCTGCTGCTGCCAAGTTCTTTGGGCTGTTGACGGGAGACCACCGGCATGTTCCTGCAGTTCTCTCCGCTCCCGCTACAACCTTGGCTCCCTTCCGCCACTTCCTTCGACGCAACGCCAGCGAAACGTCGCACCACGTCCAGCCGCCTCTGCACTGTCTACAAGACATCCCCGCTTCACCTGGGACACTCAGGACCTGATGAACTCTTTCCTTTATTCTTGGGTGTCGTAAACGTGTTGAGTGTGTGTTTTTCTTTTCTTTCCGTTTCTTATTGGCCCTTTTCCTTTAATTTAGAAATACGGCTTCGTTTTTTTGTTTGATCTCTTCGTTCTATTGTTCTCTTGTTCGAACCTGCACGCGATAGCGTTTCCCTTCGGAAAGTCGGGGATGCGCTGCCAATTATTCCGGAGCCCTCCACTACGGCCTCTCTTTCTTCCTTTCTTCTTTCACACCCTCCTTTATCCCTTCCCTTAAGGCGCAGTTCAGGTGTCCAACAATATATATTAGGACAGATACTGCGCCATTTCTTTTAATAATAATAATAATAATAATAATAATAATAATAATAATAATAATAATAATTGGTTTTAGGGGGAAAGGAAATGGCGCAGTATCTGTCTCATATATCGTTGGACACCTGAGCCGCGCCGTAAGGGAAGGTATAAAGGAGGGAGTGAAAGAAGAAAGGAAGAAGAGGTGCCGTAGTGGAGGGCTCCGGAATAATTTCGACCACCTGGGGATCTTTAACGTGCACTGACATCGCACAGCACACGGGCGCCTTAGCGTTTTTCCTCCACAAAAATGGCCTGGCTTAGCTTATGGCTAAGCCTAGGATGCGAAGCATACGTCGCTTGGCAAGCCGTACTTCTCGTTCTTCTCCCGTTTCTGTGGCTCTTTGTAACTTGCGCTTTGCGGTCTGGCGAGCCGCCCTCTCCCTGGCCGACATCTCGCTGCTCAACTGACTCAACGAGTGCGTAGCCTTTTATACAATTGCGTGACGTCAGTACCTGCTAGCGGTAGGAGCGGGAGTTAGGCCGCCGGCGGAGGCTGCGCGTCCGCAAGCGAGCGCACGAGTTGAGCCCCAGCTTTCACAGCTGTTGTGACGTCATATCACGTGGTGCGCCGATGTAGGTCAAGTGGTAGCTACGCGGCCGCGCGCGGCGCAGCAAGGAAGAGCTCGGTTGTGCGGCTAGTATGCTTCGCATAAAACGCAGCCGCCGCGGTCGGGTTCGAGCCCGGGAACTCCGGATCAGTAGTCGAGCGCCCTAACCACTGAGCCACCGCGGCGGGGCCCATTTCTTTTCCCCAAAAACGAATTATTTCGCGGCAATTGGCGTCCGCGACAGGACGTAGCCGTGGTTTTATCGCGCTTTTGCAGGTCCGTAAAGAGAAACGTTGAACACGCTAAAGGATTTCATTCGATTAGGTAAAGATTTGTGGTTGAAAGACGCCGAGCTGCGTTCGCGGGTTGCCGCCGAAAAAGAGAAGGAACGCGCGGCCAAACGTGATGCTCAACGCGAGGACGAAAAGGTGCTAGCAGAGGCTGAAGAGAGCAAAGCACAAGCCAAACGCGAGCATGCCAAGGCCCAAGCAGAAGCCGAACGCGAGCATGCAAAGGCGCACGCAGAGGCAGAAGAGCGTACAGCACAAGTCGAACGCAAGCATTCAAAATCGCTAGCAGAGGCCTAAGAGCGTAGACTGCAGCTCCAATTAAGGCTCGCAGAATCTGGTGGGGGTAATCGAAAGCCCGCACCAGTGCCCTCAGCAGCCGTTAACCTTCACAAATTGATCCCGAGCTTCGACGATAGCAGGGATGGCTTGGATGCGTACATAAAGTGTTTTGAGCGTATCGCAGAAGGGCGCATCTGGCCCAAGAAAAAATGGGCTAAAGCACTGAGTATGTATTTGTCTGCGAAGGCTGTCCGCGTGTTCGGTCGATTGTCTCCAGCAGATTCAATGGATTATGATGAGGCAAAACTAGCCCTGCTCCAACATTTTCGGTTCACAGCAGAGGGTTATCGCGAAAGGTTTCGTGAAAGTAAGCCGCTTGATAAAGAAATGGGCAAGAAATACGCCGCACGCTTGCTCAGTCGTTTTCATTGATGGGTCGAGATGTTGGGAACGGCCACAACGTACAATGATTTACGGGACTTGGTGGTGGCCGAACAGATCATAAGGAACTGTCATAGTCGTCTGGCGAGTTTCTTTCGAGAAAGATAGTGCAAGACGCTGGAAAAGAGGGCTGAGGCAGCAGACAACTTTCTAGGGGCACAGCGGCGAAGAAACTTGGCTTAGTTCAAAGAATCGGTCGAGGTGGGCATCCTGAGAGAGAGTGATGTTCCTTCAAGTAGACAGTCAGGAAGGCGCCTCATTTGTGATTGACCTGGACATAAGGCTGCCGACTGTCGCTCTAAGCCAGAACAGCTTTATTGCGATTATTGTCAAAGAACAGGGCATGATGTAAGCTCCTGCTCAAGAAAGCACGAAAACCAGAAGCAGTCGTCCTGTTGTGTTCAGCCAGAGAGTGCGCCTGAAACTGTGTGCACAACAGCAGATTGGCTTGAACCAGCTGAAGAAAAGGTGGTGGTCTGACTTGTCCGGAAACAGCTTGCAGACGCCCAACACATGCCTGTATAGAGGGAGAGCTCCGAGGCCTACCTGCACGTGTTTTACGGGACACAGGGAGCAATACAGAGGTTGTGCGCAGAGCCGTAGCTCCCGACTCAGCTCTCACCGGCTCGACATCTACGGTGTTCCTTGTTGATGGCAGTAGTCTGGAAGTTCCCGAGGCAGTCTATATTGCTTCCCCTTATTTCACTGGCCCGGCCCTGGTAAAGTGCATGGAAACACCATTGTGCGATGTCATAATTGGAGATATACCAAGTCCCTATGAGCCGTTCAATCCAGATATTAATGGGAACTAATCAGAGGGCGCTGCTAAATTATGTCCTTGCATAGGCAGTGACGAGGTTTCCAGTGAAAATGAGGAGGACGAGGGCCTAAAAGTGGTGTTCGCTGGACAGGAAGATTCCGGACGAAAGAGGGAAAGTACTGGTTTAAGCGTTGGTCCAATGAGGTTCACCAAGGAAATGTTAGAAGCAAAGAGACAATGAGTCATTGAAGGCGAGCTGGGTGAAAGTAGTAAAGGTGTTCTATGGCAAGCACGGCACTTCACACTCGTATTCTGTCGAAAAGGGGTTACTGTATTGCCTTAATCATCTCGCTTCAGGCAGAGAGGTCCGACAGGTAGTACTTCCTAAGTCTTGCAGATCACAGGTGTTAAGCCTTTCCCACGATAACCCGTTGGCGAGGCATCAGGGCATTAGGAAGACTACAGATCGAGCTCTGGAAGAATTCTACTAGCTGGGAGTGCAGGAGCAGATTAAGAGGTATGTCATATCATGCGGCTCGTGCCAAAGGACATGTCCGAAATGCAAAGTAGGGAAAGCTACGTTGGGAAGCATGCCTCTTATCGGCACTCCATTAGATCGTATCGCTGTCGACATTGTCGGTCCGCTGTCGGCTACATCGGTGAAACGGAATAGATATATTTTCACTCTCGTCGATTTTGCCACGCGGTATCCCGACGCCGTGGAGATGTTTTCACGAATAGCTTTTCCGAGACATATCCTCTACAACCAGGCCTCCTGTTTCACTTCCCAAATAATGAGAGAGCTCAATGATCTCTTGGCAGTGAAACATACTTAGGCGAAAACAGCGCAAAAGACAGGGGCAACAAGGATAGAAAACAGCTGGACCAGCGCAAACTGACAACTGTTGTTGGTCCTGTTGTTTTCTTTCCATGTTTTCCTCGTCTTTTGCGCTACTTTCGCTTAAGTATGTATCGCCAACTTGCCTGTCCTGCCATCGCGGTGAAACATCGCAGCACGACCCCTTACCCCCAATGTGCAATGGGATGGTGGAGAACTTTAACGCAGAATCAAGCAGATGCTGTGGAAGCTCAATCAGGAGCCGCCAAAAACATGGATTCACTACATCGATCCGCTTCTGTTCGCATACAGAGAGGTGCCGCAGGCGAGCTTGGGGATTTCTCTATTTGGGTTGATATTTGGACGGCACGTGCGACGACCCTAGCCGTGCTCAGAGAGCTCTGGACAAGGGAAGAGCTGGGAGAAGACACGAAGACGACATACGTTTACGTTCTGGATCGAATAGAACGTCTACAGCAAACTGAGAGCGGCATATCAAAATTTGTTGCGTGCCCAACAGTTTCAGGAGAAATACTATGAAACGAAGAGAATTGGAGATCGTGCCCTCATTCTTGTGCCTAGCAGCCACAATAGACTGCTAGTGTGGTGGAAAGGTCCATTCGTGGTTCCTAGCAGAAAGAATGACGTGGATTATTGGATCGACTTGGGCCACTCTAAGAAGTTCTTCCACATCAATATGCTTAAACGATACGTAGAGCGTGCGTTCCAGGAGACTGTGAAGGTGTCATCTTATGTCGTAATCGAACAAGGTGACAGTCTCAGAAAACGCAGGCGTTCATTGCATGAGTCGTTGGGAAATGGCCGGAGGGTTATACCCAGCGTGCAGTGCTATTACCCGGTGTTTGCAATTGCTACGTGTGCAAATGTGTCCTGAAAGTGTTTGTGCGTTATTTTTTTACCCCCTTTCTCCAGTTATGGGTGGTTCAGTGTGTACATATTCACATTTATGGTACAGACGTGTTTAAAAGTTGTGTCTGATTTTTTGTATAGTTTTTATTTTCCCTTTTGTCAGATGTACGACGTTTCCATGAGCCTCCATGTGTCAATGTGTAAAGTGCCCTCAGTGACTTCGGCAGCGTCTAACTTGTCTCTTTGCCACATGAACTTTAGTGTTGTGTGCACCAACGGCAATTTTTTCTATCTGGAAAAACTTTTCCGAAGGGGGGAGGGGGGCATACGTGAGGTGCACAGCAAACCTTCGGAGGATTTTTGAACGTGGTGCGTCGGACAGCGGAGCGCTGCGCGTGCCAGCCCAGCACTGCGCGTGTGCGTGCGAGGTGACAGCACGGCAGCAGAGAGCGTGACGAGCACGAAGAGCGCAGAGCGGACGTGTCAGAAAACCGATGTGTTAATGAAGAGAGCGCAGCGGAGATCGTGTCATTCAAGCGTGCAGGTGGCAGCCGTCGGATGTTGGGTCCGTGCTGCCGTGACCTCCCTTGGATCACCGACGCAAGCCTCCTGTGTTCCTTGCAAGTGTGGAGGTGGCAGCCGATGGACTGAGGGTCCGTGCTGCCGAAAGGCACCCTTGGATAGCCTCCATTAAGCCTCTGGCATTTCGGGACGCCGCCGATGGGTCCTGGCTACGCTTCACCTGCTGCTGCCAAGCTTTTCGGGCTGTTTGCGGGGTACCACCAGCGTCTTCATGCAGTTCTCTCCGCTCCTACTACCATCATTGCTCCCTTCCGTCGCTTCCTTCGACGCAACGCCAGCGACATGTCGCACTACAACCACCCGTGTCCGCCCTGTCTGCAAGGCATCCCTGCTTCACCTGGGATGCACAGTACTTGGTGAACTCTTTCCTTTTATTCGGTAGTGTTGTACGCGTGTTGAGTGTGTGTTTTTCTTGTTTTCGTGTCCATTTCTTATTGGCCCCTTTTGCTTTAAATTATAAATACGCTTCGTTTTGTTCTGTTTGTTCTCTCTGTTGTTTCGTTCGAATCTGCACGCGATAGCGTTCCCCTTCTGCAGTCTGGGACGCTTTACCGATTCGCGACACAACGTCGCCCTATCTGCTGGCCTATTCCCAAAGCTAATGCAAGTATCAAAATTTTTCGTTGTTTACAAAAAAGGAGATAAAAGTGATATGTCTATTTATCAACCAATCTCAATATTGCCGACCTTTTTAAAAAAGATCAGAGAATAATCTACAAATGATTATATAATTTTCTCTTGAAGTTCAATCTTTTTTCTCCTTCCCAGCATGGCTTTATCAACGAAAAATCAATCGAAACGATTTTATTAACACAAAAATAAATCATACTGGATGCAACTGACAACGGGGAAATTTGTATCGGAGTTTTTGTAGACTTTTGAAAGCGTTCGACCGCCTCAATTACGTTGTTTTACTGAAGAATCTGGAATTATACGGCATACGCGTGAAGCCCCTAAACCTTATAAAGTCTTACCTTCAGCATCGTTATCAGGAAGTCCAAATAAGGTCCCATCTGTTATCATCACAAGAAGTTTGTACCGCTGTGCCGCAAGGCAGCATTTTAGGGCCTATCTTGTTCATATTATACATATATGATACAGTTACATGCATAATAAGCCAAAATATGTCATTTACGCAGATGATAAAAGCTTATTTTTTCAAGGGACAATAATTCTGCTTGTTCTTCCAATTATAAATGACGGAATGAATAGATTAAAAACCTCCAGTGAAAATTATGTACAACTTTTAAATACTAAAAACTATTTTCCACAATCACATGAGCTGGAACGCCCAAGTTGATTCTGTCGCCGCTAATCACTCGCAGTGTGTTGGTATTTTCGCTGAATTCCTACACTTCCTTCCTAAGTCAAGTTAACGATATATAACGTCATTTCTTGTCTCATTTAAACTACTGGTTTTTGGTGTGGGGCACTACAAAAGAAACAAATATGCAATAAATTCACATGCTACAAAAGTAAGCTGTCCGTTACATTGCCAATGTTGACTAGCATGCCCCTACCGATCACTTATTTTCACACTACCAGATTATGCCAGCTCCCAACTTCTACCAATATTACTTAGCAACCAGATACAAAAGATCTGTAGAATATAATAAACGAGGGTTAATATACTTGGCTTGCCTCACTCAAACTCTTCCGGCTAATACCCTGCGTAATAAAAAAAGATGGTTTATTCATTTTTGCCGCACCAACTATAGTAATCAGATGTTACGTTACAACATGCCGCACTTGATAAACTAATTACATTCTATGAATGTCGGTATTTCAAAAAGCAGCTTCCGCGAAATTAAAACCCCTTTGCATACGCATCAAAACGTTGTCCAGTATAGTTTTTCATTTGATGTATAAAGTATTCTGTATTTATATCTATGTCTGTATAAAAAGTTTTGTTTATAGTGTTGGTCGACTTTCCGATGTTTGCACTCTTTTAAAAATACTCATATTTCCGGCTGTGTGCCATGTAAATGAGGTCCGGGGGTCCCTTAAGTGATCTGCGATCACTTTTGAAGCGATAAGCTACACAACGCTAGTCAACAACGCGCTTCGTGCGAGCCGGCGTATGTCGGAGCCCAAGTGACGTCACACACGGCGCAGGTGGCCGCCGCCGACTCCGTCGCCTTTTCTCTCTCTCTCGCTCCCCAGTGGCACCGAGCCACAGGTGTTCCGCCACTGCGCAGCGCCGCGCCTTTCCTCAAAATGTAACTTTCAGTTTTCAGTTCTACCCGCCGTGGTGACTGAGTGGTGAGGGCGCTCTGCTACTGATCCGGAGTTCCCGGGTTCGAACCTGACCGCGGCGGCTGCGTTTTTATGGAGGCAAAACGCTAAGGCGCCCGTGTGCTGTGCGATGTCAGTGCACGTTAAAGATCCCCAGGTGGCTGAAATTATTCCGCAGCCCTCCACTGCGACACCTCTTTCTTCCTTTCTTCTTTCACTCTCTCCTTTATCCCTTCCCTTACGGCGCGGTTCAGGTGTCCAAAGATATATGAGACAGATACTGCGCCATTTCCTTTCCCCAAAAACCAATTATTGTTATTATTTCAGTTCTCTATTTTTTATTTCCCTCCCTCCTTTATCCTTCCTTTACGGCACGGTTCGGGTGTCCACCGAGATATGTGAGACGGTTACTGTGCCATTTCCTTTCCTCAAAAACCAAACAAAACAAGTGAGTCGACTGCGTTCATAGAATTCATTTGCGTTGACAACTTTGCAAAGGCTGTTCATTTTCCCGAGAGGAAAGGCGCTAAACCGGCTCCGTGGGACAGTGGAGACCTCAATCTCGCTTTCATGTACATGGCCTCAAAAGCCTGCTTTGATTGCGTTCCGCACACTGGATAGGCAGCGCGCCGTCCCTACCACACTGGGAGGTCACATGAAGTTAATGGTTGATCGCGAGAGATTGGTCACCAAATTAACGATGCGGCCTAGGTATTGCTGCAGTGCCGCATGTCAGCCACGGCGCTGTCAGCGCTAATTCATTCATTCCACATCTCTCTCGCACCACGAATCAAAGCACGAATGAGGCGTTCCCATATTCAGGGAGCCAGTTATGCGCCCTTCTTTTGCTCAATGCCATCGCCGTCTAGAACATTGTCAACGCCAACGCCAATGAACACAGTGAACGCCGATATCTTTCGCTTTGCATATCCTGGATTAGCTGAGCTAATCCACATTAATTTTTTACCCTGACTCACCCACAGCTATGATGTAATAAAATAAACTTGAAAAACCTCCGAAACCCTTGTGGCGGCTGTTGAAGAAAATATAGCAGTCTAACATTGCAGTACTTGTGCTTTCATTTAGCAATACGAGTGCGCAAATCTGTACTATGCTTGTGAATGTACCTACATATTGCCGAAATTGGTGTTAGGTGCTTCGTTGTTCTTCGACGTACTATTTTTCTATTTAGGCGAATTATTTCCGGTGTTATAAGAGTAAAGAACTCGCCCACACTTTGTTTTCAACTGTAACACGTTCCCCTTAGATTTGCGAGCAACCACTTTGAAGTCTAACCAAAAGTCGTTCACACTCACATTAGTACTGCGAGCGTGCGCCTCGAAGAAACCAAAGCAAAAGTCTTTTTCGGGAAGTACTGCAGTGCCGTCGGTTGCATTTGAAGTCTTTGCTCATTGTAACACTCTTCGTCACTTCTGCGAACGGTGCTAGGCATAAACCTCAAATCGCCATGCAGAAATACTTTCGCTTAAGAAAATAAAGTCCACAACAGGACTGACTGCTGCTCTGTGCACGTATATGCTCATAAACGACTTCTTTCAAACTGCGAGTAAAATGCGAGTTAAATATAGTGGCGGCAGCCTCTTGATCACGCGCACCAGGCAGCATCTCGTCTCATCTTACATAAAGAATTTTGAAATATACGGAAATGATCACATTTCGGTTTTCTACACGAAAGTGATGTAAAACGTAGTTAATTTTGTTCATCATAATATTATAGCGCTTGTTGCCGGAGGGCAGTGCACTGCGTCTATGATCATGAGCATGTCTTCCAGATAAATTTTGCACCATCAGTTTGGATTGCAGCAAAACGGATAAGTATCAAACGAACACTATCACCCTAAAAGTTCATTTTCCTTGTGCAGTTCACCGTATCAGCGCCCATATACGAATTTTTCAATTTGTTTGGTCTATTTACGGAGCGCTAGCTTTTAATGGTCAGCTAGCATGATTTCCCGATATCCACGTCCTCGTCCGCGCCAGCGCATCCACGCTCACGTCACCACCACCATCACGGCTGGGAACGAGCAGAGAGGAAGCCAAGTGCTCGCAAGCGAAGTGGATCAACAAGGCGAGACGTCACGGGGCATCATACGCGCAACACATGTGTCGGCAGCAATCACAGGCGTGTTGCGCCGGTGCATAAAGGCGCTCTCGTGCGCGGCGCGCTGGCGTAGCAGTCGATCCATGCAAGTACACAGACCCAGTGCGCCGACGCTGACATTGGGAGATAGTCGCGGTGAAATACTGCTTAGGTTGAGAAGCAATACAATTGGGAATAAATTTAACGTCCGCACGCGTCACATAAGCGGCATGCACCTCTAGCATGGACAGGCTGCAGTCTCTGCGTCTGTGAAGAGGGTCCGCTGCCAGCCCCTTTGTTACCCCGTGCCTGGCTTGCAGCGCCAAACGCGTGCAAGGCAATCAGGAACGTAAAGCTTGTCTACGCTCTGCATTTCACTCTCGCGAAGCGCAGCAACGAAGTGAGGTACGCCCAGGCCTGCAGGTGCGAGTTGAGGTGATTCAATAAACGTGGTTATTAAGTATATCACATTCTCAGCTAGTGTTCGCATTCGCCGCATTAGAAGGTTAAAGGCGGGGAATTTTATGTGCGTGTTTTTCTTACGTTTCCTGGTTTCATAGTTTTTGGTCAGGATGTTCGTGATAGCTTTTGTAATATCCTTCCTTCAATGCACTTTTTTCCTCAAAGATGAGCAGGCGCAAAAGACCGTAGTGGAAGATAGCACATGCACCCCATGTGTTCTCTGCTTCTTCTGTGTGCCTTTTTTGCGGTGTCAACGCTAACATGAGGCAACCACAAAATGAACCCCCTCCCCCCACGCCGATTTTCTTGCTTGGATTTTGGAGGCAGTGCACGCAATGCCACCAGTGCATTCTCCCCTCTTACCTGGAAGCTCCCACGCATGGCGCGGCGTCCACGGTTGCTGCCCATTCCGAGTAGTTGCCCAGCGTCGAGATGGACGGCGTGTAGGAGATGACAATAGTCTTTTTTTCCACCACCTTTTTCTCGTTTTCGAGACCTCCGCTCAGCAACAGGACGCCGGCAGTCACAGCGACTGTCGTCATTACTGCCAGCACGCACAGGAGGGCCACATTCTTGGACTCTCCGCTGCAGTGGGCCAGACACTAGTAAGGAAAGCGGCGGGCTTACTCGGGTGAAGCGCCGCGTTGGGTTCGCTTCGACGTAAAATGCTTTAAACGTAAAAATGCGGCCTCTACTTTGCCTCACAGTTTGCGTGAATTGGTACGAAATCCACACAGTACGGCTCCCAACCTGGTACAGGTCGTATTAAGGCACTATGCACTGCGCAAAACAAAAATGGCGCGTTGTCGAGCTGATCCTATCTTACATTGCTTTTACTCTTCCGCCGGTAATGAAGACACGAATGCCCTACTATCTCTCTGCGAGCAAGATAAATGCATTTTTATGCTTGACGACACTCTACCACAGATGCGGGTGCGCGGTGTCAGGACGCAATGCGTAATATCCCTCCGATCTCCCCCAATGCTCCCCCAATTTCTCCAAGCACACTGTACGGCCTTGCAGGCGCGGGTTCTGCAAAGGCTGCATCCGCTGTGGACGAACGAGACGCACTCTGCGCCCCTTAGAACACGGCATATGCACGCAACCACAGAAACGGTAAGAAACCATTCATAATCGCGAAGCAATTTGTAGCTTTGCCGAAAGGCACAGCAAAATCAGGCAAACTTGCACGCTTCTCTTATCATGTTCAGTACGCACAGTTCACCCGAAATATATTCTCGCTTCCGCTACTGTTGCAAAAGTGGTCTCTGCTGGTTTGACCCCACCGCTGCACCATATCCCATTGTGCCGCGTGAAGTTGCATTTTCTGCAGGCTAGTAATTATGGCAAAATAAGTAGCGTGACTAACGTGGCATTCATAAGCTTCTTCTGGCTAATCATGAAGCCCGAAGATAAAAAAAAAAAGATGAAACTCATGAAACCTGTAAAACGGGATAAGTGCGAATGCGAGTTTCTGGCCCTAAACATTTCGTATTTCAAAAATTCGAGCAAGCATTTGTCTAAAACGGTGTCTAATTATTATCCTGCGGTAAGAGGGATTTGAAAACTTTTGATTGTTGCAGATGGCAACCAACAACGCTGCCTGCGCAACGTGTGCTGCCACCTTTAAGGTTGGCCTATTTAAACCTTCAATCCTCGGTATATCACGTGTACTGAGAGCAAAAATGAATATCACTTTTATACCCAAATACATCATTATCTTATGATGTGATAGCAAAGTAATTAATCTGCGGTGGTGACAGACAAGGAGGAACACATTGTTATTTATTAAAACTTTCCGCTCATTTGCGGCATGTAAATACAAGCAGCTTGTAGTTAGGCCCTTGCATTTCGCACGTGATGCTAATTTCGTGCCATTAGAAGTAATGGCGCCATGCCGGTACAATGCTAATCGGAAGCAACTTTCGTCCGCAAGCAAGCAGTTATAATCGGACATAGAAAGGCAGCGATACGAAAAATAAAAGCCCGTTGTCTGAAGGTGTATAAGTGGTCCTCTGAAGACGGCATGTATCAGTGCTGCCTATACTGGATACATAACGTCTAACACTGCGCTCACCAAGCAGGCGCAGCGGGCACATCGCTAGAGTTGCCCTCGGCCGAAGGGTTTGCGCTAGACGGTGCCTCCTTCTTGGATTCTTGAGAAGACTTCGGTGTGGTCTCCATGACGGGATTAGATTTGCTGGGAAGGAAGTGAAGCACCTTTGTAGCACACACTGATAGCTGTAAGTTTTTATTCTGCTAATTGCACACCGTACGTTGCTAAGAGAACTACACATAGCAACATACCACCTACGCCGCAATTGCGCGTTTCCAGAGTTGCTGTCGCCTCGCCGGAAGAAGATTTTCAGAGGATCCTCGGCCGCATCGTAATAATATCGAACGGCATAAGGACGCGAAAAACACTCAACAATTAATACGTGGCAACGGCGCCGACTGTCCACAAACACTTTTTCGTAATCCGGTTCCTGTAGCTAAATCTTTTCTCTCCACTGACAAGCTAACTTCATTTGTTAAGTCCATCCGGAATGGTCGTGAAATGATGGTTAACTGCTGATGTTACCAGGCTAAGGTCGGTGCTCAGTTCAGACTTCTGCAGTGAACTCTGCGCAAAATGACTGGCTCGCGGTCGTCACTGCGGAAATCATGAAATCATGATAGCCTGGCGTATAAGATACAGAAACATTTGGCTAGAAAAGCACAATTGTAGAGAGTCAACGCCTTTGGTCAGGGGGGGGGGGGGGAGTAATTACAGTGCAGTGAAATTGTGAGGTAGACGAACGGTCATAATCAAAATGCTGTATTAAGTGTACAGTCTCCAATGTCAGCCTCTAGTTCAATAAACGTAATGCTTTCTGCACGGTGTCACTGTTGTCTGTAGTTAATTACCCGTCTTTTCGCTGGCGGGCATCGTAAGCGCCCTCACCATCAACCGTGTTTTATATTGACATAAGCACACTTCCTATCGTTCACAAATGAACGGAAGAATGTTGAAAGCTCCGCCGCTATTGCAACTAGAAGCATCGCAGTTCGCCTCCTTTTAATCGTTGGCTCCCGCCCACATTTATTCTACTTTTCTGCTCCGTCAGCAGGCTTGTGACGTCAAATTAAAAATGGGCGCGACGGAAAAGTGCAGCAAGAAAAAGCACTCTGAGCTAAGTATAATGCACTAATACGGCCTTTTAACGATCCAGTTGCACACATTTTTTATTGCGAAAGTCTCTGTCTCCACTGCTTTCTCCGGCCACATTGCATCAGCGTGATTCCGAACGATGTTGGTAACATCATTTCTATCTCACCATGGAACTGAAGCCAGGTGGACGGCGCTGTGAGTTATTCGATGACGTAGATGCGAAGATGCACTGGTTAGTTTTGCATTGCACTTGGTTTCAGTAGACAGAACTGTCATCAAGGTAGGCAATATGCCGGTACTGAGTAGGAGAACGACTGTATAGTTGCAATGCCAGCAGCAATCGACACGCACGGCCATGAACGTGCTGATACCCATTGCGAGCCTCTAGGTTACCGTGGGGATAAATCAATACCACAGATTATTTCATATCTCTGGTTCTGCATTACTTAATGCATCAAAACTGGCGCGCGTGGCGCGCATTATGTTGTGCCCTTGAGGACAGTTGTGCTCCTTGCGTAACACAAGAAAACGTCATTTGCCTGCTAGAGCATTAAATTGATTTAACCAACCAACGGCCCATGATCATGCCGCAGGTGGGCCCGCCGCGAACCGATAGGCCCTATTCCATCAAGTGATCCGCCTCGGTGGCTTAGTGGTTGTGGTTTTCGGCTGCTGACCCGGAAGGCGCGGGTTCAATCCCGGCCGCGGCGGTCGCATTTCGATGGAGGCGAAATGCTAGAGACCCGTGGGCTGTGCGATGTCTGTGCACGTTAAAGAACCCTGGGTCTCGACAGCAGGAGCGCTTTGTCGTGTGACGTTTCTGTACTTTGAGCTCCGTCTTTGAGTAACGCCGACTGGGCTCCCGAGTTCCTTCCGCACGGTTCACAAAGTGAACTGCCAGGGATGCTCTGCGCTGTGCATAATTTTCGTATGTATGGCCGAAGGTAAAAATAGTCAGCGGCAACAGCTCCTGTTATATGAGCCACAAAATGAGTAAAACCATATTATGTTAAAGGCGTCATAATTCTGAGCGTAGGGACAATTTTAGACTGAGGGCGGACTACAAGAAGTCATTGTTTGTTGTCTCGTTGGAATTACGATGTTCCATGCGACTACCCTCACATGGACGTCGCGGGATGCCGTGTGTCGTTTTGAATAAACAAGGAGGTTGCGAAATACCCCTGCAGTACGCCGGTCCTCCTTGTGAGTGTAACGCCTGTTGTCAAGGAAACAAACGGCATTGCTTACGGTCGCCGCAGAACTTATTTAGAAGCAATCATGATGATGATGATGATGATGATCTCAGGCTTAATGGCACATACCCAAGGCGTAAAATTGAACCGTGCGCATTGCGGATACAAACGCTCTCATGGGCAAGGAGTGAAGCAATTGATTAATTTTGTGTTCTAGTCTGTAATTTGGACAAAAAATGAAAAAGAAATGGAAGAAAAAGCATTGAATTCCCATTCTAGCAGAGGACTCTACCTGATGTAAATATATATTCGTGAATATATTCGAACACTGGTTTTAAAGCACATCCCTCGGCGCTGGCCCCGAAGGAGAGGAGAATCGGAATAGACAGAAAAGCCCTTGTCGAGCGAGGGGGATCTTCAAGTAAATTCTAAGGAGAGAAGTCAGCTGCCGGCAGAAGATGAAAGAGAGATCAGTTTCGCCACCACACTCCAAAGGTTGTTCAGAAATAACCCACAGCGACGTAAATAAAGATTTAGTCGAGTATTCTGCAGCACAAGAGCGTCATGGACACATGACATTACCTTGAACTGCTCATCTGCAAACTCCAAAGAAATGACGTGTTGAAAATTCGCTGTACAAACGGGAGGCTCAATGCTGAAGTAGGGGAGACAGTGGAATCGATGAAAGCGTGCTAAAAATCTAGACAGTATTTCGGACGAGCGGTACATAAATCCACCAAGGCCGTTCTTTGCTAAAAAGGCAGCCCTCTCATTAGAAGCAATCCCACGGTGCCCAGGATAAAAAGATGAATGTGCGTTAGCTCAGCTAATCCAGGATATACAAAGCGAGAGCTGTCGGCGTTCATTGTGTTCACTGGCGTTAACAACGTTCAAGGCGCTGACGATTTTGAGGAAAGGAAGGGCGCATGCACAATGCTCTTGCGACTGCGCTGCAGCGGAGGATATAAGCCGCGGAGCGGCCGCTTGCCTTAGGAGAAGGCGCAATGGAAGAAGACGCGGCTGGTGGCCGCGTGCAAATCAAGCGACATCTTCACAGCCTACGGGAAGCTGCATCCACCACCCCCTTAGCCCGGCGTGAGGTTGCTCGTCTACGTAAGAATGGAGCGCGGAGAGCTAAGCGCGTGTCGGAGAGCCCGAGGTACGTGAAGAACGTCTCGGCAAGCGTCTTCACCTTTTCCATTGCGCCTTCTCCCAAGACGAGCGGCCGCTCCGCGGCGCCGCAGCTAAAAGCATAGCGCATGCGCTGTGAGGCGCCTAGCTAAGAGTCACGTCACGCGCAGCGCTGCGCGGAGACCGGCGAGGCGACGGCGCGCGGCGTACACCTGCGACTCGTCGCAGCCGGTTAGCTGGGTTACGGCGCATGCCCGGAAGTGACTAGCGTGGACCGCCTGAAATACGCTGCTTACTAGACTAGTGTAGCTTTCGCTACAAAATTGAAGGGAACAGCTCTTTTGAGTATCCCTCAATTTTTCGAACGCTGTCAAGACCGAAAGGTTGTCTGAAAGTATAATAACCTGAAACAGAGTGCAGGGAATCCTTATAAAGGCCAACTAAATTGTCAGAAACTCTGCGGCAAAATAGGGCTATATAGTCAGGAGCGCAAAATGATTAACTCCAATCAAGGGCCCTTGAGTAAATGCCGATGGCTGCCTTTTCTTCTTGCTGGGAGGCGTCTGTAAAAACGGCATTATGGTTAGAAAAATTTTCCAGATACTTCTCAATAAGACCATTTATAGCATTGGCAGGCAGATTCTAGCATTCTGTAGGAGGGTGTCGTCAAAAGAGGCTATAATGTCAGCCCGGCAGTGGTTAACTTGAACTAAATAATTTATTGATACAGAAATTTTTGACAGCAGGGAATTAGTTTTCGTTTATTTTATGGGGGTTTAACGTCCCAAAGCGACTCAGACTATGAGGGACGCCGTAGTGAAAGGCTCCAGAAATTTCAACCACCCGGGGCTCTTTAACGTGCTCTGACACGCACGGGCCTCTAGAATTTCGCCGCCATCGGAATTCGACCGCCACAACCTGAGGAAGCTTATACCTAGATAAAAAAGTACCAAAGAGAGTTAGGTTCGTTGTAAATATGGGGTTAGCCCATCCAGGAACAGACTTCAAAGTCCTTAAAACGTGCGCGCAGTGAGGAGCTTAAACCGCGAATTTAGACAGGTAACCCAGCCTTTAACTACAGCACAGGACTAGCCACTGATTTAGGCAGACCTAAGTAAAGGCGCAGAGCGCGTCGCTTCATACCGAACAGGGGTTCAAGCTTGCTTGAACGGAGCCGAATTTAAGTACTGGCCGTAGATAGGTCTTATAAAGAAAGAGCAGAGTGTCCCGACGCATACCGACTGTTTTGTTGCTGGTCCTTACCAACCGGCCAAGGCCACGTTCAATTTTAAACATAGTGCTTCTCATTTGGGGCCATCAGTTTAACTGCGGGTCATATATTATACCCAAGTATTTAACAAAATTAATTTCTGGGATTAGAATAGAGTGATACGACGAAGAAATGTAAAGAGGCGATGGCTTTGGGAAACAAAGGACGGAACACTTGTTGACAATTAGAGTTATCTTCAGGCTGTCCAGCGAAACTTCCACAGCATTTAAATACTCCTGCAACAATTGGTAGAAGATATGAATATTTTTGTCACAAACGAAAAAAAAAACAATATCATCCGCATACAAAACCTTTGACGGCCAGGTGAATAGGGATATCGCGCATTAGTATATCAAACAACGACGGTGAAAGAACGGAGCCTTGTGGGAGACCTCTAGATTGGGTGTATGCGTTAGAAATTAATGTACCCTTAGTGCGAAAGAATGATCTATTCGTTAAGAACTGCCTTATCCACGTGATGTGGTACCAAGGAGATTGTACACGAGCTATCTTATGAAGCAGAATTCTGTGCTCAACGCTGTCATACACCTTTTCAGTTTGCAAAGCAACCAGAAATGAAACCTGTTGTTGCTTCACAGCAACCCTGATACGGATCTTCAAGTCTATATGTGTGGTCCAAACCGAACGCCCACGGCGGAAACTAATCTAAGCCTCGCCGAAGCCTTGAAGACACGGAACATAATTCGTGAGGCGGCTGAAGGCTACCCGTTCTACAAGCTTTACCAAATTTGAAGTGGGAGCAATGGGACGAATATTGTCTAGATCAAAACCCTTCCCCTGGTCTTTTAGCAGTAAAATAATTTACGCTGTTTTCTAATTTTGTGGAATCCAGGCTTTCTCCAAAGACCAATTCAGAATCTGCCAGAGGTCCGGGGCAAAATCTTGCATTACTATCTTCAGCATGCCAACTATTACTCCGTCAACTCCAGGGGCAGCAGACTGCAGACAATTAACTACAGACGTAAATCAGATATAGAGACCTCAGTGAAGTCTGCACTCAAGTGAAATGGGGTCGAATGATAGGCAGTGCGAGCATGAAAACGCGCAGCAAGGCCTTCACCTATGGACTCCAGTTGGTCTTTCTTCCCGACGGGGCAATACTGTTAACTGAGCGATATGAGAAGAAGGCAGTACGTTAGTACGTTCGATGTATATATAGAAAGACTTCCGGTTGACTGTATTACACAAATATGTGCTCCTGCATTGTATTCATTTTTAGCATTGGATATCGTTCCTTTAAAAGGTGCTGCAAAGCAATTGTAATTTATCCAGTTGTTAGGCCACTGCTTATTCAGGCGCCGATTAAATCTGCTGAAAGGAAAAATATTCTTTTGATTAAATGGCGATCAGTAGACTAAGTAGCAGTGATGTGCAAGAAATTATGCAAAGATATTCATATTTAGGCATGTTTTATTGGCGTCCACAGTTGTGCACATAGCGCCTTAAACCTCATACATGAACATAAGCACTGCTACATTTGCTTGCCTTTTCTAACTGATCGTTAGACATGAATACATATTTATCTCTGGAAATATACACTTCAGGGAATTATTCTGCAGCTCATGATTTATAAAACAGATAAAAGCAGTCATTCTGTGTCGACACGCAGAAGAGTATTCGGCATTTCGGGCCTCGAACGTGGCTTTTAGATGTGCAGCCTTCAAGTCGGCACCGTTGTGTAATTAACGTGTTCAGAATGTGAGGCTAATAGTTACTTCCATCATAAGTAATGCTTCAAGTCAGGCTGCATCGAAGGGGTATCGAGTGGTCTGAGCACAGGTGGAGAGGGAGAGAGAGAGAGGATCTTGCGGTCTGCTTTACACATGGCTTTTGCAAAAATGAGATATTATTTTTAAACATCGTTGTTTGATCAGTTTATTTCAGAGACCTGAAACAAACTGTCCCCTCGCTCTACGTCTGTGCTGATTATTGTTTTGTAGCCTTGTAGCTTAGCAGTCAGCTCTGAAATGACCATGGTGTGAGGGCACGGGTTCCCCTTTTTCACCCTCCCTTGTGTAGTGCTGCCACTTTGTATTTTTGTCCGTCTTGGGTTTCATACATAATGTAATGATTCTTGCTAAAAACCGCAGCGAAATTTTCAAAGTGATAGAGAAAAAAATGTTCTGACCGTCACTGAATATGGTTGCTGCCTTCGGATTCATGCGTTCTACAATCTAGCACAAAAGGTCTCATATCCCTTTTTGAATATTAGTAGGGAGGGGCCTAAGGCCCCGCAGACCTCCCTGACTTTAAGGACTGGTCATAACGCGCTGTTTGCCGGCAGCGGCACAGCTAGAGGCGGTTCGTTGCGACCATCTGCGGGTCTTCATTGCTCGATCGGCCGCACTTTGGCAAAAAAGAACTTCTCCATCGGCTATTTTCATGAAAAACGCTTCAGCGCTGGAGTCGGCCAACGTTCTCTTTGTACAAGCATAGTTTTCAACGCCCGTAAGGAGTAAGCCCAATTCGTACTATACGTGCACAAAAAAACGGCGAATTCTGCGGAGAAAACGCCACTTTGATATTATAGGCATTCAGGCGCCATGACCACATTTCTGGATGCGCCGCCCTGAACGTCTAGTGAAAACACTGTTTATTCGTCTATGACGATGAAAATTGGTCAGCCGTTTCTAGGTTAATCTATCGACACATTCCAAGGCCTAAATTGCATCATTCACGATAATTTGTAAAGATAGAGTGCAAAAGGAAAGCTATTTACTCGTACCGCCCAAAAACGAAGTGATGCACATATGTTCTTTTTTTTTTACAGACGCGTTTCTCTCCAGCTGCAAGAGATGGCGTCACAAACTTGACAAGGAGGGTCAAAATGGTAAGAGCGCGGTATTCAAAGGAGGAAATTCGCCTTGCATGCGAAAATATGAGGAGGCTTAGGTCGCGTCCACATATGTGAACCCAGCGCCTGAAGGGGTTGTGCGCAAGGCTCTTCCAAGCGGCTTTCCTCTGAAGATAGGCTTTTTCGCAGTCTTCATACCACCAGCTCGAAGGAGTCGTATTTTTAATGGCTGGCTAATCTGTAAAGACGGATCGCCGAGCAGGTAAACACACGGCAGATAGTACTTGAGGACCCCGTCAAATTTACCCGAGGGGACAGCAGACAAGAACGCTTCACCCGGAAATTTGTTGAAGAGTGTATTATTGGAAAATTTTTGTGCATAACAAGTCGCCCTAAGCAGACTGCACGCAATGGTGAAAGTGATAGCGTAGAGGTCACTTAATTGACGTACCGAAATCAACTGTAGACCACGATGATGTCCAATACCATTATTTGCTAACATTAAATCAACAGCGCAATGAGAATTTGCCATCATGTAAGATATGGCGCGACTATTAGCACACATCATTTGCTGACATCCAAGACCAAAGTAAATGCCCGCGGTAGTCAGTCCTGAAACCCCATATAACATGATGCGAATTGAAGTCCCCAACCAGAACTACATTTTATTTGTTGTGCAGTAAAGCATCTAGCCCATCCGCCCTACGGACACCTGCGGGGAAGTAGATATTTGCCAGTGCAAATGGGCCACACTGTGGAGCAAGGATTTCAACTGCAAGAATCTCACAATCAGGTTGCATAAAGTTAATAATAATAATAATAATAATAATAATAATAATAATAATAATAATAATAATAATAATAATAATAATAATAATAATAATAATAATAATTATTATTATAATAATAATAATAATAATAATAATAATAATAATAATAATAATAATAAAAAAAATAATAATAATAATAATAATAATAATAATAATAATAATCAATCAATCTTTATTTTTTCGGTGCCCAGGAACAACCCAAAGGTCTTGGTGCTGGTACACCATTCACACGCACAAAATGTACATTTATTTCACTACAAAGGAAGACACTCAGGGGAGGTAATGCAGCAGTCAAGGCGATAGAAAAAAAGACACATAAACTAGGCGCGACAGCAAGCATGAAACAAAAAAGCGAGAACAAGAAAACAGCGAGAACAGCGGTAAATGAAAACAGCTAGAACAGGCAACAGACATATAAATAACTAATAAAACAATAAACAAAGAGAATGAACACAAGAACGACCGATAACAGCCAAGTACAGCATATATCAAAATACAAACAAGAACAAAGCCAATACTAATATGAACGAATAAGAGATCTCTGAAATACAAGCTAGAAATACAATCATACACAATAAGAAATGTAATTAGTGAACGCGTTACAGACAATCAGGCGTGAGTACATAGTATTAAAGAAATAATATTAATGAAAACAAGTACACGTGATGTACAATTAAGGAGAGAAAAAAACAATATAATACCGGTGCAAACGCACAAGTGTAGTAAAGACAAAATGCATGAAAGGGGAAGTTATGTATGAGAAAAAGAGTGCTCAAAGTGGAACGTCACGGACATTCAATATAAAGGAAGGGAGAGAATTTTCGAATATATCAAGGTGAGGACAAAGAGAATTAAACAACTTTTGCATTCTGTCCAGAGGGGAGAGGAAGTGCAGGAGCGCAGAAACTTGAAATGGTCTGAATTCCCTTATGCTCTTTCGCGGTACACGCAAAAGGATACGCGCTAGGAGCTGAGGGCATAGAATGTGACCATGAAGTTTATACAAGAAAATTATATCTGCCCTCACGCGTCGGCAGCTAAGAGAAGGAAGCTGCAGTGAGTTACTCCGTCTGGGATGAGAGCTAGAAGTTTTGCAAGAAAACCGATGTTGAAATATGCGTAAAAACTTTATCTGAACTCTGTCGATTTTTTCACAGTTCGACTGGCAAGTGCCGCTCCAAACAACAGACGCATATTCCAAAAGCGGCAAGCATATGGAGAGGTAGAGCTTTAAGAAAGGGAGTTGGGATCGAAACTCTCTCGAAAGCCTGCAGATGAAGCCGAGTGTACGCATAGCCCGTAATAATATTAATAATTATAATAATAATAATAATAATAATAATAATAATAATAATAATAATAATAATAATAATAATAATAATAATAATAATAATAATAATAATAATAATAATAATACATATAATAATAATAATAATTCAACGCCTTTATTTTTCAGAAAACATGTTTAGAACTTTAAGACAGGTCTCCCAAGCCATAAAAGCTTGTAGGGCAGTACCCGGAAGTCCGTGAATCCCAAATATACTGCAAAACAGGGGTGAAAAAACAAGCAAACAAGAATAACCTCAATACAAAAACTAAACAAGAAGAAGCTAAGAGTTTAAGTTATCGACATAAGGGTTTTTAAAAAATGCTTTAATTGTGACAGCGAATAAACTGAAAAGATCGAATCAGGCAGAGAAATAAAACTTCTGGGCATATAATATTTACGAGTGAAGTAGCGATCATGAGTGTAGCAGCGAGATACCGTAATACGGGGGTCGTGCCGAAAAGGGGCGAACAAAAATGAACAGAACCAAAAATTCACTCTTCCAAAAGTGAGCACGAATAACTGCACGATAATAGAGGGCATCAAAAGAGGGCAGTTGTAAAAACAAATAAATTGCATTCGTGTTAAACGTCCATGTATGTCACGGATCGAAGGATGTTCCTTAGCTAGTAGAGCATTTAATTTCATTCGCCAAGACTTTGAGCAGTGATAATAAAAAGTGACTCCATATCTGAGGATACCATAAATAAGAAAATGTGCAATAAGCTTGCGAGTCTGAAAAGGTAGTAAATATCGAACATTGTATAATACACCTGATAAACCACGAAGCTTGTTACATTCTACGGTAGTAAGATGACTGTTCCAAGACATATCTCTGCCAAAAGTATACCAAGGTACTTGACGCTATTTGAAAAATTAATAGGAATACAACAACAATTAAGACAATGCGAAAAATGAAAAAAACAATGATTGAACAAAGGGAAGGTTTTTTTTGAGAATTTTGAAAACAAATGAGCTTAGTTTTTTCTTGAGTAATGGAAATAGAATCATTAACAAAGCAGTACATAACATGCAACACATACGTTCTGAGAGCATCCATGGCCAGAGGCAGCGAAGCATTTGTTGTCAACAACAGCGTGTCACCGGCGAGTTGAAAAATGTATAATTTTGCTAGAGCAATTGATAATTCGTTTACAAATAAATTGCAAAGCGAAGGCGATAAAACCGAGCCGTGTGAAGCACCTGCCAACAAAAATGATTCTGCACTTCGATGCCCTCTTATTTCAACAACTTCAGTCCGATTAGAAGAATAGTCTTTCAGCAAATCATTAAAAGGACCCTAAATTCCATGACATCAAGTTTCTTAGCAGTAGACCATGCCGAACAAAATCGAAACCTTTGCTAGAGTCCAAAAACAGATCACATGCAATTTTTTTTTATCAAAACATCAGGGTAATAATATTAGTAAAACTTTCAAATAACACAACCTGTCTTTTGCCTTCATTGGAACCAAACTGTGCCTCTGATGGGATATTATTCGTGGAAACACACTGTACATAACTGGAATAGGTGCTTTTCGATAATCTGCGCAATCGCAGGTAGAATTGAAATAGGCCTATTATTTTCAATATCATTGAACGAGCCACTTTTGTGTAATGTTTTAACTATGGCATCTCTTAAATTGTGTGGAATGAAGCATTCAGTAATAAAACTGTTCAACATAAAAAGAAGTACCGATTGAAATGTCGTAAAATTACGTTGGAGGTCTCTCATTTTGATAATTTCAATGCCTGCAGTTTTCTTCGAATTGAAGCTGACGATTATGCTAAGAAGATCCTGGGGTGCAATAGAGGGGAGAAAAACTGAAGAAGCTATGCAACATAAAGACCGCGGAACCTCATAGTCGGATAGAGGAAACTTCATGGAAACCTGAGAAAAAAATGCATTAAACTCATAAGCCGCAGATGGCAAGCCTTTGAATGATTTACCAAATGAGTCGCTAATTGATTGCTTTGGGTTTCGTCCGAAGAGGCAATTAATAGTTGACCAAGTTTTACGTGAAAAGTATTGGTTTTTATGAAAAGACGAATTGAAGTAGTTACGTTTCGAGGCTCGAATGATGGCAGTACCTTTATTTCTAAACAACCTGAAATTATCTTTCAGGCTTCTATTGTTGGGACTACGCTTGCAACGTGTCCAAAGGGCGTCTTTTTCTGCAATGACCTTTAGAATGTCAGTTGTCAACCAAGGAAGATTTAGGTTGCCTTTTTGATCACTTTGATTTTTTGTGATGTGGCAATTATAAAACATAACTTGCACAAATCTGTCGTACACGTTAAAAGAATTACTCTTCTTCGAGGAAAGAGACCAGTTAAAGTCTCCTATAAGGTTATCGAATGTAGCATTGTCTTTATATGAACTTCGCTCCTCGTTTGGGTATGATTTATCTAAAGAAGGAAAAAGATTATGGGAACCTACAAAGTAATAATATGCAAGTCAGTCTGTATAAACCGAAGAGAAAGACTGGGAAAATGGAGCTCTTCTATTGATGTGATCAATACAGGAAGCTACCAAATGTTTTCAAAGGTACTCTTCTCTTGTGGAGCCTTTTATCGTTGGTTCAACACTAAGTTTTTCTAAGGAACTTTGGTATTCGCAAACAGATGAAAGTGCTGGGACAAGGTGTCAATATTGAAGTCGCCAATGAAGCATATAGCATGATTTGGCAGTAGGGAGCCCTAAAAATTGTCGACCTCAGAAAGAAATTCTTTCGCATTTTTGGAAGGAGGACTGAAAATTCCCAGAAGAGTAACCTCCGCACTTGAGAATGATATCTGTAACGCGGCATACTCAGTAAAGCAAAATTTTGGCGGTAAAGAGTAGGCATTCCAGTTGCTGTGAACAAAAACAAGAATTCCGCTGCTATCCGAGTTGATCGTGTGAAAGAGAAAGTGGAGTAATTGGGTAACGAAAGAGAGGAGAGAACTGTGGAAGGGATGTGAATTTCGGTAATTATGAATGCGTCGATAGTATTCTTAGTGTGGTCAACAACAGCCAAAAATTCATTCCAATGTTTTCGTGAGCTACGTATGTTTACATGAAGTACACTGAACGCGTCCTCCTTTTGCGAGACTAATTTACAAAATTCAACGATATTGATGCAACGGGAGAAGTAAAGTTCATGATTCAAACTAGTTTATCTTAATCGGTCGAATCATGGATTCGAAAAATAGAAGAGACTTCGGTCTTACCAGCAAAAAGTTTTCAATGTTTGACCCAAACAAATTTTAAATTATTTGCCTTGCCTTTCTGCTTAGGCTCCCAAAGCAGTTTCCTGTTTGATGTGGTGAGCTTGTCGTTAAAGTACATTTCAGGTAGCTCCCTCTTTTTCATTAGGGGCGTCATCTGGCTTCGATGACTCATTCATATTTCTTTCGCAGCAGCAGATGTGAATCTTACCAGCAGAATTTAATTTTTTTCTTTTTATCTGCGGCAGACAATAAGCTGTTTCAATATCTGAGTCCATTAGCTCAATTTTCAGCTTCTCTGCTAAGTTTTTTATTGCCTACCTGCGCACCTTGCTTAAGAGAGAAGCCCTGTATTTCTAAGTTCTGCAGCCTGTTATATTGTTCCATGTCATTAATCTCTTTCTGAAGGTGCAGTAGTTGTTCATTTTGGCCCGCCACTGTGATGATCTGAGTAAGCATTTCGTCTTGAAGCTTCTGATTGTGGTCTGTTGGTCAGCAGTGGATTAAACTTAGTCATCATATTTCTCAGAGAAGAAAGAAATGGAGGCATGTACACTTTTTACTGATTCTTCTAGCGACTGAACATTAGTTTTCAGCAGCAACAACTCATCCACTCTACGAGAAAGTGAGCTGATGGCGTCCTTAATAGGCAAGAAGCTCTCTATCTTGGCAGAGCTCCTTAACCGTTCTTGACGAACACACCTTTTGATTTTCTGAATACGTACCACTGTGTGAACTACACTGCAGACAGCGCCAGTCAGCGTATGCTTCAAAACCTCTTTCGGCAGCAGTCTTTGCAGTAACCCCTGAACATTTTTTTAACGGAACGGCCTTATTACAACCAGAGCATGTTCAGTAATTGCCTTCGGAGGGCAATGTTCAGAACATTTGAAACAAGCTGACATAGTCTCAAACTAGAACGACAAAACAGAAACGCAGTCGGTGGTGGGCAAAAGGCAAATTCGAGAGAAAAAATAGAACTCTCACCTGCAATAAAGCTATGATCAACTCCAGCCAAGCGCCGGCCACAGACTGCGCACAGTGCTCGTTGACGGCACCTTTTATCCTACTGGAATTCAGCGGGGGCGGGGCAGGAAACGCTCAGCACGATGCCCTGGTCATAGTGTCGCGGTCACCTAGCACGATAAAGTAGTTATATAGAAATCAATGTTAGCAAGCCCCCACCCCTGCCGTTTGCGCGATAAGCTCTAAAAGCAGAGAATTTCTAATTGTAAAAGGGCGATTGGGAGACAGCGACGATTCCTGTAGTGAAATATAATGTCTCGTACAGATTTGAGAATAAGCTGTTATGAGTAGTGAAAATAAAAAAGATAGAGCGACAATTCCACTGCAGTACAGTTATTCCTGCCATGGTTACTGTTTTAAAAATTAGGCAGCGACAGCCACTTTCAACCAATCTGATCTCTTTGTAGTTCCTGGCGAAACATTCTTAGTCTTGACATGCGGATGATCAGATTTTGAAGGAGAAGAAGCTGTACGACACTTCTGAGATGTCATTTCAATATCTCACTGACAATCGTTAGAGAGGGAGACTGGGTCATGGTCTATTACACCCACAGGCGTGCAGGCAGAAGAGGTGGATGGGTGAATATTATCTACAGTTGCATAGGAGGGATGACAGGTAGACTATGTTAAGGTACCTAAAGCTGCGGAAGGGCCACGGAAATGACTTGTGATAATGCATCATTGAACGTACTAATCATGCGGTCAAGTACACCAGCAATAGCCTTCTCTACCACAGCGACAGCGACTTTGTTAAGCTTGCCTCCACATCAGGAGCGGTCGTGCGGACAACACTTGCGTACGGTATCTGTGTTCTGCCAAGTAAAGCATAAGCATCCGCCTGCGAGCACCTGTCGCGCTTAATAATGTCCGAGACACTCTGTTCATCGGCACACTTCGAGCAGGTGAGATCGTCAGCGGTGCAATCAGAGTGAGAAAGGAAACAGCTAAATGACTTAGAACGGAAAACGTCTGAAGCATGATCACCGCCGCAAACGCGGCAGCGCGTTGGCGGCTTGCAGGATTTTCCACTGTGACCTAAACGCCAATGGAAAATCTTGCTACTGATCCGGAGTACCCGGCTTCTTACCCGACCGCGGCGGCTGCGTTTTTATGGAGGCAAAACGCTAAGGCGCCTGTGTGCTGTGCGATGTCAGTGCACCTTAAAGATCCCCAGGTGGTCGAAATTATTCCGGAGCCCTCCACTACGGCGCCTCTTTCTTCCTTCCTTCTTTCACCCGTTCCTTTATCCCTTCCCTTACGGCGCTGTTCACGTGTCCAACGATATATGAGGCAGATACTGCGCCATTTGCTTTCCCCAAAAAACAAATTATTATTATTATTATTATTCAACGCCAGCAGTTCTTGCACTGTAATGGTCGGGGCCACAGTGGGTGAACACGGTACAACAGACGAAACTTTGATCTCACATGGGCAGTAGAACCCCCCAAAGTTGCGATAACTGATTCAGTTGGTATACGAGACTATGTTGCAGTGGTAAACTCAGAGGTTGCCAACACCGGCGTCACGGAAGTCTTCAAGAATTTCTCCCGGCGTAGTGGAGAGATCCACACCGCGGAATATTCCTGTTAAGCAGGCAAGTTGGTCAGGATTAAACGCTTTCACCGGGAGTGAGGCGAAAGAAGTGCACTGCAGCATGTCTGCAACACAATCCAAGTCAGCTTAATTGCACAAAATCATCTTTTGCCAAATCGTCGCACCTCGAAAATCTCTAGATATCGGCTGGTCGCAACCTTCAGCTGCTCCTGGACAATACGGAGTTTCTTTCAATTACACCATCGCTGCAGGGCGCCACAGTGATAAGCTTGGCACTGTTTTGACAAAAAGACCTAACTGGCATGTTTTCAGCCGCGTAAGCAGGCAACTACTTTCAGCAGGCAAATGGCGCACCGGGTTACCGGACCTGCGCCCCGGGGAAGACGCAGCCATGACCGTAAGCCTACAGAGACACTAGGCCTACATTCTAAGGGGGAAAACCTGGTCAAATCCCCCACTCGCGGAACGGCCTCACGAGGATTTGACGACAGGCCTTCTGGCCTGTCGGCAAAGGCAGGCAGAACATCAGTGGCACAGAGACGCGCTTGAGCACCTAGGCCAGAAAGGTCGGTTTTCTTACCCTGGAGATGCAGAGATGGAACGGACACTGGACGAGTGGAGCGAGGCGTCTTTTTCCACTGCACGGGCTCGCAAGCGCGCGTTCTCTCAGTTACGATGGCTGTCAGTGTGGCTTTATTGCGCGTGGTTCATGAAAAATGCTGAAGCAAACTTTCTCTATATTATAAAGAAAATTGATATTAAAAGTAAATGAATATGCCCCAACAAGTCCATTCTGCTGGAACAAATGCACGACACGCGCTGCACAAAATTACGTAAGGCCTTCAGCTGCAAACAGAAAACTCGAAGAAGAAGACGCGAAAGCTCATTGATATATTTTTCAAAGCTCAAGTTTGGCGCTAAAATTTGGTCGCAATCTCCTATGGAAATTTCCTTGTTTATGCCACTACACCTTGGTCAATACCTCCATGTGGGTATGTGGCATATTTTACGAGGAAGAAGACGAAGAAGCTTATCTCTGTCCCCCGATTCTTGGCTGAATCCCCAGTGTGAATATGTGCCGTATTTTGAAAGGTTAACAACATATCTTGCAGTAAATACACCAGCTGCTAAAGATCGCACAGTTGCCCTCTTCATTCCGGAAAACCGGCGATCGGTGTTCCTTTAGTCTTTAATGCACCACAATATGTTTAACCTACCACCGACTATATCGGCAATTAAAAAGTTAAGCAAAGGTTTAACACGGCTTAACGTAATCAGACACATCGAAAGGTGAAGGTTATGCGAAGTTATATGGCTAGTCTCGGTCTTGCTTGATTGACATTTAGGTCGTTTGGTCGAGTATAACTGCTGCTGAGTGCAACAACGCTCCTTTTATACTAACCGAAGAGTCTGTAGCTATTGCAAGGCTATCACTCAAGCTCTGCAAGGCGAGTTGGCGGAGGTGAAAAACATTTATGTGCAGATACACTTAAGGACGTTATGCACGAGCTGACCCAGAGGGGGCCAGCCCTTACAAGTATCCGGTGGAGGACCCTAGTTCGGGACCCCGGAGGCGTCGGCCGCCGCCCAGGCTCGCCCGACCAAGGCCCGTTGGGCGTGCAGGTCAGAGCAGCCGAGAAGGGTCGCCAGTCCTCGCTGGGTTGGGTTGTGGTGAGGGGAGACAGCAGGGTTGGCGTATCGCCTTCTCCAAAACAGCGCCGACTCCAGAAACCCCGCTCACCGGCATATCGTTTGGGCTCCTGCTCACATATGCTTTAAGCAAAATCAGGCAGGTTACGCCGCTGCCCGCGCGCTCTCTCACCAGGCACGCCCCTCCGATCACGACGATCAGGAACCCGAATTTCACTCCAGCTTCAAACACATTGTTTTACTTTAATAATCTGGCCACGGCCTTTATCCCCGCCCGTATAATGGTCTCTCAAAAGCAGAGGAGCGGCTTCTGCTTCGCCTGTATACTAATACTTTGCTGGGCCCGGCAGCTCTCAAACACTTTGACCCTTCTTTTTCGGGCTGCTGTCCGCACTGTGCGGAGAAGTCTTCGGATATCTACCACATGATATGGGCCTGCCGCTCCAATCCTGCAACACGAGCGCGGTGACGACGGCAGCGCGGCGCAGCTGGCGCGTAGTGACGTCATGACGGTCACGTGATGCGACTCGGCAACGGCGGCCCGCCCTCCTCTCCCGCTCCTCGGTTCAAGGCCACATGAAGCACGCGCAGAACAAGTTACGGACGGGAGTAATAAAGGTTTTGCTTTAAAAACCAGGAAAACCAGAAACCAGTTGAAATAAGCGGAGCTTAGCAAGAACATTAAACGCACACGCAAAAAATTAGCTCTGGCTTAACCACTGCTGAACCTGGTTAGAGAGCGCAAGCTGTGGTGTATCGCGAAAGTAGACGCGGCTTCGCGTCTGTAGAGTGCGCTGCGCACACTGCGGCCTATTCTACCGCTCTCTACCGGCGAATCGAAAAGTCAGAGGTCAAGGTCAAAAGTCATGTGGTGTGACCGCATGGTGGACAACACATGGTAAGTCATATAGCTACACTTGACCTCTGGTTCACTTGAAGGTCAACCGGAAACGAAGGGTAAAATCGCCTTTACATAGAGTAGCGAAGCTTTCGCTTCAAAATTAGCTGCGGATTAACTACTGCCGAACCTGATTAGAGAGCGAAAGCTGTGTTGTATCGGACAAGTAGACGCCGCTTGGCGTCTGTAACGTTGAGTGCGTTCCGCACACTGGATAGGCAGCGCGCCCACAATGTCACCCTGGCAAGTGGCAGTTAGATTAATGGTTGATCGCGAGAGGTTGGTCACCCAATGAACGCTGCTGCCTATTGCTGCAGTGCCGCGGGTCTGGGCAGCGCTAATGCATGCATCCCACATCTATCTGCACCGCCCCGTACCTCAAAGCGCGATTGAGACATCCACTGACCCAGGAAGCCAGTTGTGCGCCCTTCCCTCCCTGAAAATCGTCGCAGTCTAGAACGTTGTCAACAGCAACGCCAATGAACGCAATGAACGCCGACGGCTTATATAAACACCGGGAAAAATTAATGTGGATTGGCTTAGCTAATCCACGATATACAAAGTGAAACAAGCCGGCGTTCACACTGTCAATTGGCGTTGGCGTTGACAATGTTCTAGACGGCGATGGCTTTGAGCCAAGGAAGACGCATAACTGGCTGCTTGGATATGCGCACGCCTCATTCGTGCTTTGATACATGTGGCGGTGGTGAGAGAGAGTTGTGGCCAGAATGCATTAGCGCTGACAGCGTTGTGACTGACATGCGGCACTCTAGCAATAGCTAGGCCGTAACGCTCACTTGGTGACCCATCTCTCGCGATCAACCTTTAACTGCATTCCACCTCCCATGTTGGCAGGGAAGGCGCGCTGCCTATCCAGCCTGCGGAACGCAGTCAAAGTAGGCTTTTGCAGTAGGACACCAACGCCACCTAGATGAAAGCGACATTGAGGTCTCCACTGAAGTTCCTATGTTCGAACCCGACCGCGGCGGCTGCGTTTTTATGGAGGAAGAACGGTAAGGCGCCCGTGTTCTGCGCGATGTCAGTGCACGTTAAAGATCCCCAGATGGTAGAAATTATTCCGGAGCGCTCCACTACGGCACCTCTTTCTTTCTTCTTCCACTCCCTCCTTTATCCCTTCCCATACGACACGCTTTTACCCGCCGCGGTGGCTCAGTGGTTAGGGTGCTCGGCTACTGATCCGGAGTTACCGGGTTCGAACCCGGCCGCGGCGGCTGCATTTTTATGGAGGAAAAATGGTAAGGCGCCCGTGTGCTGCGCGATGTCAGTGCACGTTAAAGATCCCCAGGTGGTCGAAATTATTCCGGAGCGCTTCACTACGGCACCTCTTTCTTTCTTCTTCCACTCCCTCCTTTATCCCTTCTCATACGACACGCTTTTACCCGCCGCGGTGGCTCAGTGGTTAGGGCGCTCGGCTACTGATCCGGAGTTCCCGGGTTCGAACCCGGCCGCGGCAGCTGCGTTTTCATGGATGCAAAACGGCAAGGCGTCCGTGTGCTGTGCGATGTCAGTGCACGCTAACAATCCCCAGGTGGTCGAAATTATTCCGGAGCCCTCCACTACGGCACCTCCTTCTTCCTTTCTTCTTTCACTCCCTCCCTTATCCCTTCCCTTACGGCTCGGTTCAGGTGTCCAACGTTATAACAGACAGATACTGCGCCATTTCCTTTCCCCTAAAACCAATTTTTAATTTCAATTTCCTAGAAAAACGAATTACAAATTACCGTTAAATTGCCCTTACCGCCCTCCAGTAAGAGGAAACAAACACAGGCGGCGATCACATCAATGTAAAGCTTTCGCTTTAAATTTAAGTGAGAACTTTGGTCTGCTTACGTGCAGCGAAGGCAAAAGCATCAGTGTGTCGTCGTGAGCGCTTGACTTCGACGCAGCAGGCGCACTGAGAAATGAAGTTCGTTGATTGAACAATTTTTATTGCCATCAGAAACGATGTTTGTCCCCGACCCTGGCACGTAGGTCTGGAAGACGGGTGTTGCGTTTCCGCGGTTAAAGGCTGGCTGGCAGTCCTTGACAGGTAGCGGCCTCTTCCGCCGTATGGATGGTGGTGCGCTGGAGCTCAGGGACCGGGCTTCTTAGCAGGGTATTCCAGGCTTCTCTACTATAAATATTTTTGCCCACCCCGAGAGAATTTTGGCACTCCGAAATTATGTGTTCAAGTGTCCCTCTCGCCCCAAGTGTGTACATCGATCATACGGCCTCTGCTCTGGCTAAACGAGGCAAACCAATACCGTGTTCATAAATGTATTTGTTTGTACCGCCTCCACGCGACAGCTTCTATATTATTTAATTTTGGGTCTAGCGGGGTACCAGGCTACGTTTCACTTTGTAATGATCAAGAATTTCCGCGTAATTTTGCTTTTATCTAGGGCTACCCGAAAATAGAGAACTTGGGCTAGCTCGCACGCCACCTCGTTACCGGGGACAACGGCGTGTGGGGGTGTCCAAATTAACTGAATTTTCCCATCAAGCGGTTGTTGGCTAAGAACCTTGGCCGCTTCCAGTGAAGCCCTGCCTCTTCCAAAGTTTTGAATGGCAGTTTTACTGTCGCTTACCGCGAATTTCGCTTTTGGTCCTACGCAGGCGAGCGCCATAGGAACTTCCTCCGCAGCCTGTATACTGTAACCTCGGATAGCTGCCGCGGAGACAGGATCCCTTTAGTCATTGACGACATAAGCTACTGCCGCTCCCGTCTTGTCACCCACCGCATCAACATACGCAATGTCGGCTTTCTCAATATTATTGAACCTCAGCTCTAGAGCCTGGGCTCTCTTGGCCCTGCGTTCTGCGTTGAACTCCGGGTGCATATTTTTCGGGAAGGGGGAGTACCAAGGAGTTCCTTCGTTCATTCGGTTTAAAATTTCAATTTGATCTCTCTTTCGGGATTTATTTTAACTTTTTCTAGGATTACCCCACCTGTTTCTATGATCGCCTAGACCATCAGCGATCATTGCGGCACTCTCCTCCTTGAGCATTGGTAAGCGTATGTACACCTATATCTAAGCATTCCTTACTAACCGCACGGCCAAACTTCACTTCGGTCCCCACACATCCCGCCCATACACCCTTAGTGGGTTGGCGCCCCCCAGAGATCTGTCCTCTCCCCTTTCCTCTTCAATGTCACTATCATCCTCCTTGCCCGCGAACTACAAACGATCCCTCACCTTCGGCATACACTCTATGCTGATGATATCACTCTATAGACCACCCATGGCACTGATGAGACATCGAGAATAATCTGCAGTCGGCAGCTACCCTCACCCAAACACATGCGCGGAGTATCGGCCCGCCAAGCGGGAGATGTTTGACTGGATATCTCGCCCATAAAGACTAAAGCATAAAGTCCTTTCCTGGAGCAAGTGCCGCGCTTTACATAAGAAGGAAAATTCCACGTTTCTCTAAGCGTTACCGGTCTTTGAGCGGATGACTTTGAGGTAGCGTATTTGAGAATACAGCCTGGCTTTCGAACCCTTTCTATTGCATCCGTGTACGTGTCCCCGCGAAAGCAGGTAGCATTTGATTGGTTTCTACAGCAGCTCTGCGACCGCTGCCAAGCTCCTCGAATCATCTGCAGTGACTTCAACGCCCGTCATGCCGTCTGAAGGGACAGGAACACACATTCCTGTGGACGCAAACTCGTAGACATTATTGACAGTTTGGACCTGTGGGTTGCCAATGACGGAATCCTCACTTTCTTCTGGCCTCCAGGCTTAGCGACAGCTATAGACCTGACTCAGCATTCACTTCACGTCCGCGTGAGGTGGCCAACAGCGCATGAGCGCATGGGTAGTGACCATTATCCGATATTTGTGTTTGCTGCCGACTTTCTTATGCGTGGTCCTAAAATCAGCAATGCGGTCCACTGGGACAAGTATAGAGAGCACCTAGAACGTGTTTCTGGTAATGCTATTGACAAAATGATTTCTAGTAAGATGGCAGCAACTCGGGCGGTCAAGTTACCTGATCATTTTCCGGCCCCGGATTTAAAACTCGGGAACCGCTGCGCAGCAAGAAGAGCGGAGTGCCAACTCACGCGGAAGAAGGACGACAGGGACTTGAACGCGACCTTGAATAAGCTGAATTCTGTCATTCGACGGCACACGAACAAGCTGTACAGGTCGCAATGGGCCTCATTCTGTGCTAGTTTGACGGTGTTCTCACCGATAACGAGAATATGGCGAGTTATTGACAGCTTTGCTGTTGAATCTCGCCCTTGGAAGCCTTTTGAAGCTCTTGCAATACGCAAGGAAAAACCAATTACGTACTTGGCTGAGGAATTTACAGACGCACTTGTGCGTGCTAATTCTGGAATGGATACATATACACCACCTGCTTCCTTCAGGTCTATCACGAACGTCCCGTTCACGCTTTATTAGCTTCAGACTGCGCTCAGTGGCGCTCAATGAGCTTCAGTGGCCTGCGGCGCCGGTATGCACCAGGTCCTGACGGCATCACCAACCAAATGCTGCATAATCTGCCCCTGGAACTCAGGAAGGAGCTCCTAAATTTCATCATTCGAGTTTGGGAGACTGGAAATATTCCCCTGTCATGGAAGATGGCATATGTAGTTCCTGTACTGAAGCTTGGCAAGGACATGATAGACCTTGCCTCATAACGTCCTGTGTCATTGAGCTCTTATGTAGCTGGTCTTTTCCGAGCCTGTAATGTGCGGTCACAATTCCCCATGTGAACGAAAAGCACAGCTCTCATTTGGCACCAGCGCGTTCGCTCGTACTTGAACGTTTGGAAACAGAGTACGCCCGCCATCTTAAAATTTTCCCGGAGGGTTCTGTGGACAAGGCCAAACAAGCTAGCGCAGCGGCTTTTTACATTCCTTCTTTGGACTTTAATTGGTATGTACCTTTGACTGCTGCCGTACCCTCCAAAACGGCCGAAAGTGTTGCTATTGAGGCGGCTTTACGGAAGTTAGGGTCCTGTCCGGCTCGACCTATTGTCATCTTACTGATTCAAAATCTACCCTTCAGAGGTAAGAGCGCGGAACCCCTACTGATGCCTTGTCTATAAGCTCTGTACGCTTGGTGCAGACCCTACATAGCAGAGGCTTTACTCTATTTTTCCAATGGGTGCCCTCTCAAATAGGAGTCAATGGCAATGAGGTGGCAGACATTCTCGCCCATAAAGCTCTGTCAAGGAATCCATCAAAAAAAGTACCTCAAGATGAAAAAAGTATCTGGAAAAATTCACAGTACAGTTCAGGACATTGTCTACCCGAGTGGAAGCCAGACATGCAGAAGGGAGGCTGCGCGCCTTCTAACATTTCTGCAGGACGCGGATCTTGTTTCTAAATGTTGACAGGAGGAACTGACTATGGTCTACTGTGATTGAATATATGCGTAGATAGTGTCTTCTGAAGTGGGCTATGTTATACTGTGAGTGAATGTGTGGATGGATTGTGGCACTGCTATGGACTATGCTCTAGGTTGAGGTTGAGGTGTTGAATGCTACAGGTGGGGTTAGCCTTGCTTTATCTGCCGGCAATTCCTCCACCGCAGCGCCCTTCGGTATTAACAATGCCGCATCTACCCCGCTAAGCGCACAGTCTCGTATAATAGCACACATTCTCTCCCGCAGTCACCATCTATGCACACAATCAATCGACACAGTTCACATCACAGTCCACTCCAGAAGTCACCATCTATGCACATATTCAGTCACAGTAGAACATAGGCCATTGTAGTGCCACACTCCATACACACATTCACTCACAGTATAAAGTAGTCCACTCCGGAAGACACCATCTACGCACACATTCAATCACAGTAGGCCATAGTCCGTTCCTGCTGTCACCATTTAAAAACAAGATCCTTGTTCTGCAGAAATGATAAAAGAAGGCGTGCAGCCTCCCTTCTGCATGTCTGGTTTCCACTCGGGTAGACAATGTCCTGCACTGTGCTGCGACGGGTTCCTGTCTTGAAGGAAGCGAACACCACATGCCTTTCCGCGTTGTACTCTGGGCAGTACATAATATAATGTTCGATATCCCCGCACACACCACATAAAGCGCAGAGCGGAGACGATGCTATGCCGGTCTTATGCATCCATGCAGGAGTGCGAGCAGAGGCCGTGCGAATTAGATGTAGAAGGGTCGCCTGAGATCTTCTCAGTCCCTTGGTCACACATGGCTTGTGGGACGCACTCCACAGGATACTGAAGTGATCGAGCACCGTTTTCCTGCAGAGACTTTTCCCATCTTGAGTCACTTTTTATGACGGAATCCTTGAGAGAGCTTTATGGGCGAGATTGTCTGCCACCTCATTACCGTTGGCTCCTATGTGAGAGGGCACCCACTGGAAATGTAGAGTAAAGCATCTGCTGTGCAGATTCTGCACCAAGCGCAGAGAGCTTAGAGACAAGGCATCAGTAGGGAATCCGCGCTCAAACCTCTGAAGGGCAGATTTTGAATCAGTTAGGATGACAGCAGGTTGAGCCGGACAAGACCCTAACCTCCGTAAAGCCGCCTCAATAGCAACACTTTCGGCCGTTGTGGAGGATACGACAGCAGTACAGCGTATGGACCACTTACAGTTCAAAGAAGGAATGTAAAAAGCCGCTGCGCTAGCTTGTTTGACCTTGTCCACAGAACCATCCGTGAAAATTTGAAGATGGCAGGCATACTCTGTTTCCAACTATTCCAATACAAGCGAACGCGTTGCTGCCAAAGAAGAGCTGCGCTTTGCGGTCACATGGGGAATTGTGACCTTACAGTCGAGGGTCGGAAAAGACCAGGGGGGTTTCAAGCGTCTCATTTGCCTTCGGACATTAATGCCTAAAGAACTAAGAGTATTGAGTGCCAAGTAAGCCTTCGACTCATATCTCTTGCAGAGCCGCTGGAGAAGGAATCGCCCAGCTACCGTCTCTCCTAAGCGGTCAAGATGCATTAATAGTCTCTGAGAAGCGATAAGGCTAAGAGGTTTCGATAGGGACTCATGAAGTACTGCCTTATTCGCAGCCGCCTGAGGAACTCCAATGGCTCTTCTTAGGCCCTTTCTGTGGACAACTTCGAGACGCTCAAGTTGTGATGCCGAGGGCGAAATTAAAGGTAATTGATACATTATCCGGCTCACCACCAGCGCTTCATGAACTTTGACCATTGAAGAAGGATGGTTTCCCCATTGCTCACGTGCAATTCTACGGATCACATTGAGACGAGCCGCCGCGGTGGCAGAGTGGTTACGGCGCTCGGTTGCTGGCCCAAAAGACGCGGGTTCGATCCCGGCCGCGGCAGTCGAATTTCGATGGAGGCGAAATTCTAGAGGCCCGTGTACTGTGCGATGTCAGTGCACGTTAAAGAACCACAGGTGGTAGAAATTTCCGGAGTCCTTCACTACGGCATCTCTCATAGCCTGAATCGCTTTGGGACGTTGAACCCCCATAAAACCAAACCAAACCAAACAATGAGACGAGAAGATATAGATGAAACAATCGCGTCTACAGCTTTTCGCCACTGTAGACGGGAGTCAATAATAACGCCCAGGACACGCGCGTGGTTGAATTGACGGACACAAGAGTGACCGATGTCTATCTTCAACCGCGCTTGACGTCTTCCTACACCTGGAAAAAGAATAAAGCCGGATTTGTCCACTGACAGAGACAACCCCACACCTTGAAGGTAAGCTTGTGCCGAAAGTATAGCCTGTCGAGCTATCAGGGCTAATCGCTTGTGTTGGTAGCCAGTAATCCAAATACAGATGTCGTCAGCATAAAGTGACATACGCACTTGCCTGCAACTTTTTTTAACGAATCGGGTAGGCCAGCCATTACGGCGTTAAAGAGCGTGGGGGAAAGAACACTTCCTTGAGGCACACCTCGTGATAGAACCCTTTCGGTGCTTAACGTAATCCTTAACCGTACACGAACCGCGCGATCACTTATAAACTTGTAAATGAATCTTAACATATGGCCTTGTATGCCCATGCCTTGCAAACTGTTTAGAATTGAGCTCTGAAGCACGCTGTCGTAAGCTTTCGCAACATCAAGAAAAATGGCTAAGGTGGAAAGGCCGAAAGCTCTCTGGTGTTCAATGTGTCTGATCAAGCCTAAGACGCTATCTTGGGCACTAAGACCTCGGCGGAATCCTGTCACACATGATGCCAGTGCCTTGCTGTCCTCAAGCCACCTTGATAAGCGTTCATTTACCAGCTTCTCCATCAACTTAGCTACACAGGAGGTCAATGTTACAGGGCGATACGAGGCAAGGTCTGTCATGTCTTTGCCAGGCTTCAGTACTGGAACTACATGTGCCACCTTCCATGACGGAGGAACATCGCCAGTCTCCCAAACCCGATTGATGAAGTTGAGGAGCTCCTGTCTGAGTTGCAGGGGCAGATTATGCAGCATTTGGTTGGTGATGCCGTCAGGACCTGGTGCACACCGGCGCCGCAGGCCACTAAAGCTCACTGAGCGCCACTGAGCGCAGTCTGAAGCTCACAAAGCGTGAACGCGACGTTCGTGATAGACCTGAAGGAAGCAGGTGGTGTATATGTATCCATTCCAGAATCAGCAAGCACAAATGCGTCTGCAAATTTCTCTGCCAAGTACGTAATTGGTTTTTCCTTGCGTATTAGAAGAGCTTCAAAAGGCTTCGAAGGGCGAGATTCTCCAGCAAGGCTGCCAATAACCCGCCATATTCTCGTTATCGGTGAGAACACAGTCAAACTAGCACAGAATGAGGCCCATTGCGACCTGTAAAGCTTGTTCGTATGCCGTCTAATAGCAGAATTCAGCCTATTGAAGGTCGTCTTCAGTTGCCTGTCGTCCTTCTTCCGCACGAGTTGGCGCTCCGCCCTGCTTCTCGCTGCGCAAAGGTTCCTGAGTTTTAAATCCGGGGCCGGAAAATGGTCAGGTAACTTGACCGCCGTAGTTGCTGCTACCTTACTAGAAATCATTTTGTCCACAACATCACCAGAAACACGTTCTAGGTGCTTTCTGTACTTGTCCCAGTTGACCATGTTGCTAATTTTAGGACCATGCATACGAAAGTCGGCAGCTAACACAAAAATCGGATAGTGATCACTTCCCATGCGGTCAGGCGCTGTTTACCAACTCACGCGGACGTCAGGTGAATGCAGTGTCAGGTCTATAGCTGTCGCTGAGGCTGAAGGCCGGAAAAAAGTGGGGCTTCCGTCATTAGCAACACACAGGTCTAAACTGTAAATAACCTCTACAAGTTTGCGTCCACGGGAATCCGTGTTCCTCTCACCCCAAACGGCATGATGGGCATTGAAATCACCGCAGATGATTCTAGGTGCTGGGCAGCGGTCGCAGAGCTGCTATAGAAACAAATCTAATGCTACCTTCTTCCGCGGAGACACGTACACGGATGCAATAGAAAGGGTTCGAGAGCCAAGCTGTATTCTCACAGCCGCTACCTCAATGTCATCCGTGCAAAGATCGGGAACGCTTAGAGAAAGATGTGGAATTTCTCTTTTTATGTAAAGCGCAGCACTTCCTGCAGGAAATGACTTTATGCTGCAGTTTTTATGGGCGACATATCCAGTCAAACATCTCCCGCTTGGCAGGCCAGCTTCTGACAGGGCCAATACTGGAACACAAGTATCTTTCAAGAATAGTTTGAGTTCAGCTAACCGACTTAAAATCCCAGCGCAGTTCCACTGCAATATAAACGGCACTTTTCGGTGCATATGAGATCCACGAGGTCTAGCCCCATCCATTTTAGTTCGCAAGGAAGTTTGCTGCGAAGGTGGAAATTAGGGACTCAAAAGAAAGCACCAGCTGTAGGAAGTTCTTCAGGTTACCAGGCGTCATCGCTGGAACATGTGAACTCAGGGCCCGAAACAAAACATGAAGAAGGTCAAACATACCTTGATTTTTGAGCTCCTTATTTTGCGCAACGCACTCACAACATCGACAAAAGGTGCCGACGGGGACACACTCTTGGCCGCAGTAGCTGGTTTTTTTGTCATTTGTGCATATGAGGGTCCCCCTTGCTGTGGAGTCTGGCTGTGATCCGGCCGCTCAGGAACATGGACACTTTTTGCTGGAGGTCGAACTGTCGACTCGCGCGCACTGGGCCTTGGCGTCTTGCTGGACTCAGGTCTCTTAGGGACATTGTTGGGCAACGTAACAACATCAGACTCCAATACTGGGAACTCGTCTAATCCTGGGACAGGCGTCTCAGTCGGTGGGGTTTTTGGACCAGCAATAAAGGAAATCCGACGGTACAGAGCGCTCACACGGAAGGGAAAGCCTCCGAAGCTCGCTGGATGATCGCCACCGCAATTGGCGCAAGCAAAATCTGCCTTGCAGGTTTTAAAGTCGTGGTCGCCTCCGCACCACTTACAGTGTCGATCCTTTATGCAAACTTTGGCCACGTGCCAAAACACTTGGCATCTAAAACACCGTGGAGGAGCTTCAGTGAAATCTGCGACTGCGTGTTTTGTGAATCCCAGATCAATTTTTTCGGGGCGCTCTGAGTTGGGAGCGAATGTCAACACGATAGAGTTGGTAGGTTTCGCAGCCCATTCTTTTCCTGGAAACTCCACACGACGCACAAGTCGCTTCACGTGCAGCACACCTTGTGGTTTCAGATAATCAAGTAGGTCGCGTTCTGAATACCACTTTGGTACACCCTTAATAACGCAGGTGTTCTTCATGTAGGAATGGGGCAACCGCACGTTAACTTTGATGCCAAAAATCTGAGAGCTCTGCAGGAGCTTGTCAACCTGCTCTTCCGTCGAGACATCCAGCTGAAGAGCCCCGTGCATGGTGAACCGACTTCGAATCGGAGCTGATCCCAGCAGTGATTGAATGGCCGCGAAACGTAAGATGGGATTCTTCTCTCTTAAATCAACCCCTTTTTCTGTGGGCTCAACCACTACCGGGATCCCGATCGTTCGTTGCTTGCGATGACTAACCAACTTGAAGCCCTCGTTGTCCATGTCAGCCATATCGGCCACTGACTCGTCACCGTCCACGATCGTTGACTCAGCCCCACTAAGCGATGATGTCTCGTTGGACGGGTGGTCGAGTCCGTGGTCTGGTCGCTCCACAGCCTGGGAAGCCATGGCCGCCTCTTCCGAGCCAGCCTCCTTTGAATGGCGTGGTCCCTTTAGGCTTGCCGGCGCCAGAGCAGCCGTACACTTCCCGTAGGGACAGTACCGCTTTGAAGATTCTGCCGTCATCGAATATTGAAATAAAACTAGGTAAATTAGGAAAAATTAGCTAAATAAACAGAGCTGAGGCGACAGGCGCTCGAACAACGTCTTCGTCCTGGACTATGCTCTACTGCTCCTGAATATGCCCACACCACAGCCCACACCACAGTCCACTCCAGAAGCCCCCATATATGGACATATTCAGGAGCAGTGGACTATGCTCTACTGCTCCTGAATATGTCCATAGATGGTGGCTTCTGGAGTGGACTGTGGTGTGGACTGTGTGGAGTGAATGTGTGCATAGCTGGTGACTACGGGAATGGAATATGTGCTATTATATGTGACTTTGCGCATAGCGGGGTAGATCCGACAGGTTTTAGAACAATATTAACATAGAAGTGACGCTACGGTGGAGCAATTGCCGGCAGAATAAGCTAGGCAAATCCCACCTGTAGCATTCAACACCTCACTCAACTCACCTATCGGACTCTCATGCTCTCCAGAGAAGTCGGAGCTCCTTATGCTTCGCCCCACAACCCGAAACTGCCCCGCAGCCCCTATAACCCTGCACTGGAAAACCGGTACATCCCGGAGGTACACACTCTCCGGTTACTGGCCCTCCACATCCAGAACACCGGGAAAAACACTTACCATCCACAAGCTCACAGCGGTGTCGATATCCCACCTAATCCACCGAGTTTCTGGACACCACCGGGGCATGAAGGAGCATGACCTATGTCGTCTCATTCATGGCTTCGTCTTCAGCCGCTTCCTCTTCACACTCTCCTACCTGAAACTCCTGGACAGAGAAATCTCCACCTAGATGCCATGATACGAACAGCACTTAAGACAGCACTACACCTACCGCTAAATTTCTCAACCGAAAAACTCCTCCAGCGAGGCCTTACAACACGATAGGTGAGCTTATCGAGGCTCACCGACAGATACAATACATACGTCTCGCGAGAACTACAACCGTCAGACGCATCCTACACGTCCTCAGTGTCAGGATGCCCGCCACGGATCTCACACAGCTCCAGCTCCCACACCACATTCACCGCGAACTACTTATTAATCCTATCCCCAAAAACATTCACCCCACCTACCACGAATCCCGCCGCAGAGCTCGCGCACGGGCGCTCCACAAACACTACGGCACGGAACCGTATGCCGTGGGGGTGACTGCCGCATGCACAGGCGAGGACGCGGTTGTAGCAATGAAGAACCCCTCTCTCCAACCGATTGCCACCCTTCACATATCCCCCCTGCCACATCGGAAGAGGCTGAAGAGGCCGTCATTGCCCTTGCCATCACGCGCACGGAGGCCCGGTATATACTGTCAGACTCTAAATCTTCCATACTAAATTTTGCTCGCGGTAGAGTTCACGTCCCTGCAGTTCGCATACTGAACTCCCTCGTCGCACACCCGCCCCGCCACATGGAGCTCATACGGGCGCCTTCCCACTCACGGAATCCCGGAAACGAGGCTGCTAACGCTTTAACCCAAGGTTCCCTCAACCGGGCTCAGGCGGCCTCCGATCTAGGGTTCTCTCGGGAGCGCATGCATTTATTCAGTTAATTGACGCAGGGCTGCAAACCCGAGCTCCCACCTCATCCATCCCTCGACAATTATCACCAGACACTTTGGAGGCGGCTCCAAACACGCACCTTACCCTCCCCTTATATACGCTCGCACTATCACCAAGTCCACACAAACCCCTCCTGTACCCTCCGCCACCACCTCAAAGCCACTCTCGATCATATTCTTTTCCTCTGTCCGGCCGACCCTCTCTTGCGGAGCCTGGAGCACCTTACCATTTAGGGAAGCTTGGAAGATCCTAATGCGCTCCGAGAACCCGGCCAAGCAAGCCATCGCCACAGGCCGGGCTGCCAGCGTCATATGCCTCCGGGACATGAACGTTTGAGTGCAGTGGGGCCGTGTGGGGACCCAAGGACCTGCGGGTCCTAAACTCCCCAGTGCCCATTGAAGTTTTCACCACCACCACCACCTACCTGTTTCCGTTGTGCGTGCTCAGTCCCTCAATTTGAGAGGCGCGCACCGCTTCCACTAGTTCTATCCACGTGTTTGTTATGCACCCCTAACCCAAGCAGTTGCTCCGTCGAGATACCAATGAGTGGAGCCTTTTTAATACATTTCCGATTGAGGGCATCTATTTTCTCTCCCTCTTCCGCTTTTACAATCTAATCAGGGCACCACGCAACTAATTCTACTAATTATGTACACGTGTATTAGCCTCCAACAAGTTCCTCTCTTTCAATACCCTACCTTTAACAACGATTCGTCTTATGTGGCCTAGAGTTGCTCAAACTTGGTAAGAGCCTCCACGTTGCATCCGTGGGAATGGATTATTAAATCGAAGATCTTTATTTTCTCCACATCTGGCATCTGCATGTCCGCCACCTTAATTTTAAAATCCCCGCTTTCTTTACATCGGGCGTGTGTCGGGTAATATACAAAAAATTCCGAGTTTTACGGCGAACACGCGAGCCCCCTTTCGGGCGTTCTAAGAACAGAGAACATCACAATAAGAAATATCAAATCCTAGACTCCTGGAACAAACTGGAAGGGATCATTTTATGTTTACTTTTGTGTCTCCCCCATAGCATTGTTTAGTTGTGGAGAACAAAACAGTCTGCTGACGCAACCGCGACACCAGGGATTTTAAAGCGAAAACTTTACTGGCCGCGGACTTGCAATTTCACCGTGGCGGTGCTCCGAGGTTGCACAAGACGCCACAACACGCTCCTCGCCGCCTATATTTCTCTCTCTCTCGCTCCCTAGTCAGTACGGTGCATGCGCCACTAGTAGCAGGGAGCCACAGGTGTACCGGCGCTGCGCAGCGCCACTCCTTTCCTCAAAATTCAACTTTGAATTTTCAGTTTCCTCTTTCTTATTTTCCTCCCTTTATGGATTTGGATTGGAAAACGTTTATTATCGGCTTGAGTTATAAATGGGGTTGTTGAACTTGTTAGGTGGCCGTCAGTGGAGACTGGCGGCGATCTCTACGGCTCTCGTAACCACCTGTACTTGGGTTTCCAGGTCGGAGCTGAGCAACAAGGTCTCCCACGGGCCCGGGAGCGCGAGCCTCTTGAGCGATATTGGTGTGGGATCTCTCGGACAGTCCCAGAAGATGTGGTCTACGGTGACTTTGCCGCCGCATTTGCTGCACTCCGGTTTAAATCTACCCGGGTACACATGGCTGAGGACAGCTGTATTAGGGAGAGTTTTTGTTTGATGTTGTCTCCACTGTACCTCCTGTTCTTTGTTTAGGCTTTTATGCCTAGCAGGGAAGGTTAGCCTTTCTAGCCTGTAATGCTGAGTAATCTCATGGTAGGTATTAAGGCCGCCTCTCGTCATTTCGACGTCCGAGTTAGCGCCCACAGCTCGGCCGATAGATCCTCGAGCTTTATCTTGGCCAGCTCGTTCCCCGGGTTTGACGAGTGAGCCGGTACCCAAATCAATTCCACGTCTGTCCTGCCTTTCGGGTAATTCCTGAGAATTCCCAAGGAGATGGGATATATTCTGCCCTTGGCGAAATTGCCAATGGCTGCTTTTGAATCGCTGAATATCACTTCTGCTCGCGGGTTTGTCAACGCCAAGGCGATTGCCGCTTCTTCGGCTATTTCCGAAGAGTTGGTGCGTACTGTCGCGTTTGCTATGAGTTGGCCTTACTCGGTCACCGCGGCTATCGTGAATGCTTTCTCGGGTGTTGGGCAAGCTGTCGCGTCTACGTAGACTACGTCCTTTCGGCCGTCAAGTTTCTTAAGTAGGGCTTTTGCTCTGGCCTTGCGTCGTCCTTCGTGATGGACGGGGTGCATATTTTTCGGTAATGGTTTTACCGTGATTGTCCTTCGGAGGTTGGACGGGATTTTTCGAGTATCCGCGTTGAGCGGTTCCGCGTTTATTCCGAGCCTTTCTAGGATTGCTCTACCCGCACTGGTTCTATACTCCGTTTCATACATAGCTGTCTACACAGCCAAAGGTACGGAAGTATAAGTTTATAGTCCGTCAAAAAAAATCTAACAAAATGTGTCACTCCGCCTCGCGTCGTGGCTGAGTGGTACGAAGCGCGGGCATGTTTGTTCATTTTGTGAGGGGGCCCAGGTTCGATCCTCAGCGTAGGTTTGTTCTTTTTTTTATCTTTTTTCGGCGAATCTCTAGATAGAAAGTCTAAATGCGAGCCATATATAAGTGGCCTTTTTTGTTATCAAACTGAAATGACTTCTTTAATAAGAAGCGTGCTGTTAACTTTTTCCGCAGGGAAACGAAAGTGAAGTGAGAGTTGGCAACGGACGTGCTGAGAGGCGCTGTTTTTCGGTGTTCACGGATTTTTTCGCATGCTGCACACAATGAATCATTAATTTTGGGGTGATAGAATTAAGTGTGGCTTCAATTATTCCAGGCAGCGTCGTCTGGAGGCTACGCGGTATAGATTGGCGATGTTGTTTTGGATTTATAATTCATGGGGTCCAACGTCCCAAAGCTCGCTGTTCGTCCTCCTCACAAACCACGGTAGCTCGCCGCCTTCTCGCGGTAACAATATCAACGGCGAAAATTCCGGTTTCTACACAAAGGATGTGTAAGTACAGAGTGAATGAACGTGGTGGCTGGTATAATTAACATCACCTCGCATGTTTTTTATTATTTGTACATATCCGCAATGATAGAAATCATGTTTGTTACTGGAGATAACCGTTTGTGCTCGATCGTGAGTTACTGTAGTTTTTTGACTGCTGCCCAAACATACCAGGGTTTGAAAACTGGTGTTGCAGATTATAGAATGTTATATGTCGATAGTATTTGCTGTGCATGCCGTGTGAATGGCCGACCATGTTTGTACGGCCTGTATTGTAAAGAGAACAGTGCGCCAAAATTCTCTTGTCCAAGACATTTTTGATCATTAACATGCTTGAGGAAATCAATTTTTAAACCCCCCCCCCAAAAAAAAGGCTAGATGTCAGGTGAACCATTGAAGCGTATGTCCCCAAATGCCACAAGTCCACAAATACCAATTGTTCATTTTTTTATTAAACGGCACCCTCTCAGTATCTTGTGTGCCAGATTGCTCTCGCAGTTTTGTAGTAGGCCAAAATTTCAGAGCTGGAGCATGGGATAAATACTATATAACTTCAGCAGGGAACAAGCATGAAAACTGCCAAACTTTGGCATACACAGTCGAAGACCAGCAGAGCAATGTCGCCAACAACTTGGGACAAACAGCATATATAGGAGCACAAATTATAGTGAGCTACACAATATGATAAGGCTAATCATACAGGCAGCACTAAATAAATCTTTTGTGAAGAATTTTCTGTGACGCCAGTTCCAGAGAATGAAGTCATATGGGTCATGTGGTCTTAGAGAGAGGAGGCCACAAGGCACTTAAAAACCTCGGAATATTTATACATAATAGATAAATCAGAATGCGAGTTGAGACAGCAATGAAACAACGCACAAAGCACGATATGCACAAGGCAGAAAATGATCATAATTATGAAGACTTTGAACACATGACTAGGAACGATGGCAGTTGCTGATGCTACATACAACATATATGGCATCTTACTATCACAAGTGGCTCAGCGGCTACGGTGCTAGTTTCTCCACAGTCTCTGCTGCTTTATGACATTCGAACTCAATAATACGATCAAACTATCACAATGTCACAAATGAAATAAAAAGCAACTGCAGCACAATAAAGCAGGAACAAGTGAGTAACAAGTAAGAAAAATTTCAAACACGATGATAACTGGCACGCAATTTTCTTGCTCACGTTTCATACGTCTGGAGCCGTGCTATTGCAGTAAAACCTAGTCCCGGTATTCACACAGTAGAGGAGACACCCAAATGAACACAACGCATAACACGGCATAAAACACACCAGACATGAGTAATATTATATAAAAAATGACCAACAAAGCAATGTTGCACAGTGAGAACCTCATAAAGTAGAGAGGAAGAAAGGACAAACAGTCATCTGGACGTTAAATATTTCCGTAGTTCTTTGACACGGACACTTTTGCTTAATGCAAAGCAGTGACATTGAACACATGCATGGTAGAAAGATAGGAAGAAGATGGCTGCACAGTATGAGAGAGCACTGAACAAAGGTTGAGCGGCAGCCTCAGTTCGCAAGCCGAGCCAACGTTTCGACAAGGAAACCTGTCTTCGTGTTTCAGCTGACACCTGAAAATTCGGGCAGAAACTATTTCACAATGACTTTCGATGATAGTGTGACCAGCATCCAAGCGTTATCTAGATGCCGTAGCAACACCCGGATAGAGAAATCCTCAAAGGAGGCAAGTAATGTTGTTCACATTAAATGGAAAACGCGCTGCAGTGGCGCACTGGTTATGGCGCTCTACTGCTGTACCCAAGGATGCGAGATCGTATCCCGGCCGCAGCGGCCGCATTTCGATCGAGGCGAAAAGCAAGGCGCCCGTGTGCTGTGCGATGTCAGTGCACGTTAAAGAACCCCAGGTGGTCGAAATTTCCGGAGGCCTCCACTACGCCGTTTCTCATAGCCTGAGTCGCTTTGGGACGTTAAACCCCATAAACCAACCAACAAACATTAAATGCAAAAACTCTGCAAAGAAAACAGTATTATTCCAGCTCCTCAATGCCACTCAATTCAGAGCTGGACTCTTCAGACGAGCTGCTTGAACTGCCAATGGCGAAAACTACTGGGTCAACTTCATCATCGAAAATTATATCCCTTTCCCAGGCTTCATCCTCAATGCGCTCAGCATGTGCACAAAATTTTTGCCAGTCTTCCTTTGACACATGTGCCAAAGCCTGAGGCAGAAGCTCCTCAACTTCAGCCAATGTGAAAGCTTTGTTTCTTTTTGCTACGAATCCTTTCACCATGCTCCACACCTGCTCAATCGGATTAAACTCGCAATGGTACGGAGGCAGACGCAACACTTCGTGGCCATGTTTTTCGGCAAGTGTGTCGATCGCATACACAGTGTGTCCGCTCGTCGTTCTTTTGCACAAATCGAGCAACTCAGCTCGTACCATGTCTGTTGACCAGGATATACCCTTCCTTGTGAGCCATGCCTGGATTTCAATCTTCCGAGTTGATGTCGTTGGTGGCTTTTCGAGCGCAACACTATGGTAAGGGGCATTATCTATAACAATAATGCTGCTGTTAGGAATGTTTGGCAGCAGTTTGCTTGAAAACCACTCCTCGAAGTACTTGCCGTCCATCTCGGAGTGGAAATCAGCTGAAGCGCCCTTCTTGGCTCTGAAGAAGTCGGCAGCACCGCTCACAAAGCCTGTGAGGCTACTGCCTGCATGAACGAGGATCAGGCGGCCTCCTTTCCCCGATGGCGCTGGCAGACCTGTAGTCAGGCCCCTAAGAAAGGCATCTTGCGATGACTTGACAGTGCTGTCCTTCCACACATGTTGCCTGGTGTGGCCAGCATTGACCCAAGTCTCATCGAGGTATACGATGCACCTGCACGGGGAGGCAGATAAAAATACCGATTGAGTTTTTATGGTTCACCTGCACGGGGCGGGGGGAGGGGGGGGGGCAGAACAAATATCGCTCGAGTTTTTGTTATCAATGTATTCATCATAGAAATATAAAATATCGCGTATGCAATTATTACAAACTTTTGAATGGCTATTAGAATATTCTTCAATTCGTCATTCGAACTGAATAGTGCCTATTGAAAACACAAATTATATATGTAATGCTTTCGAATAATCGGCACCAAGGTACACGGACCCGGAGAATAGAACAAAGAGCGAGAAACTAATTCTTCTTTGCAACATCCGCGATTCAGTGTCATCGCTATTTGATTCGTCTTTTATTTTATTTTAAAAACAGTATTAATGATTTCACAAAATGAGTGCATGACGTACACAGCTAGGTGCGATGAAGGTAGGCAAATAATGTAAAAGTCGCTCTCTGAACGATCATTAAAAACGAAGCGCTTACCTCCCTTGGCTCCGGAATGCTTTGATAGCTCTGAGATACCGGCGCCGCCAGGCTACTATGTCGGATCGCTCGATGAGTACGAGAGTTCGTTTCCTTTTTTCGAACTTGAAGCCCATCTCTTTCAGCAACCTCCACAAGGTGGCTTTGCTCATATCCGGCAAATCGTCATCTCCGTTTACTTCATGCAGGATACTGTCCAAAGTCGGTATTTGTCTTTCGGCATACATACGATGCAACTTGAGCCGGATGGCGTTGACCGTAAAGCTGTCGTACTTCACACTGCGGGAGCTTGATATTGCCATCCTTTTCGGTCTTTTTTGCGGTGATTTTACTCCGCCAGAAAGACCTTCTTTCTTAAACCTCACAACTGTCCGAGGGCTCACTCCGGTCATCTCACCCACAATTGCGAGAACGTCACGCACAGTCTTCTCGGGGTGGAGCTTCCTTATGCTTGCGTAGACATTAACTATCACCGCCTTGCAGTCTTTAGAAAACTTTGGAGACTTCACCTTGGAAAAGAGGTGAACAGGAGATGTTTTCGAAGTCGAAGCGGGGGAAGAAAACAAGCGAGCAGGTGACAGCGACGCCATTTTCACAAACAGACCTGCCGGCTCAGCTGCGAAAACCTGATACAGCCGGCGCCTGAGAAAACGAAAAATCTGCGTCACTCGGTTCTGGAAAACATAAAAGAAAAATCAATCTATTTGCAAAATAAAACACTTCCATCGGTCTACTATAATATCAACTACTGTTCACTTTGCTTGTCAATTCATTTCTATTTTTATTTTTGACGCACTATATTATGATGCGGACGAGGATCGCAAACAGGCACCGTAGCCTTGGCTGCGTAGACAGCTAAGTATGAAACGAAGTATAGTGAGCCTGAGCTCTTGCATTCTACGATGGGCATCAGTCAATTCGTCTGGCTTGTTGTGTAGGCCGAGTTGCAGTAACTTCTCAGTGGAGGTGTTGACTGGTAGACCTAGGGCTGCCTTGTAGGCCTGCCTGAAGAGTCTTTCAATTTTGAGTGTCTCAGCGTTGTACAACTGTAGTTAGGGGAGGGCGAAATTTATCCTGCTGATGACAAAGGCTTGCACCAACCGACATAGATCTCTTTCCTTAGCTCCTGTTCTCCTGTTTGCTATGCGTTGGATCAGCCTATGGGTTTAGCGAACTGTGCCGTTCAATTTTTCGATTATTTCGGTATTTTGGTGGTTCTCTTGGATTATTAATCCAAGGATTCGGATGGAACCCACTTGTCTACTTTTACTTGCACTTGTATGCTTATGTTGGCTGGCGGGAGGCTGGATTTCCGTCCTCTCGGAATGTCTCTTTTAATTAAGAGCTCCCATTTGTTTTTTTTTTTTTTGAAGCGATGTTTATTGCCTCAGGGCATAAATACTATGAGGTGAAAGAGGAGTAAGATGCTTAAATAAATCAAAATGTTGAGTTGATCTAATGAAATCAAGAAGTGAACGATGATATGAACCCTGTTCCTATGCAATACATGACTCCGGATTGTCCGGTGAGACTCCCACTGACGCCAGGTGCCGAATTCTCGTCTGCTTCAGCGCCGGACAGCCCCACAACAGGTAGTGGGTATCCGCCTCACAGTCTCTGTTCTTGCAAACTAGACACCCGGGGCGGGGATATAAATCTTTGAAATGCGGCAACTTGCGTGTCACTGCTGGAGTTAGGGCAAACCCGACCCGTATCCTCCGAAGCGCAACCTCCTCTGCACGGGTAAGACCACGGGGGAGGGTTACCGCACACGGAGGGATTAGAGCACGTGTGCGGCACCGGAGGTGTTCTTTCCTTGTTAAAAGGAGGGTGCTGTCATCCAGAGTGAGGACTTGAGGGAAAGAGGAGTTTGGGGTCGAAAGGCGGGTCGCAGAATCTACGCGGCTTTGTGCGCTCAGGAGATCCCGCGGGGCCCACTCAATACGGATTTGTTGCGGGATGCGTGCCGCTAGACGATGGATGTCTTGGCAGATTTCTGGGGTGCGACTGACTCGTCGTAGTAGGCGTGTGACGTGAAGGGCGTCGGTGGGAATGAAAATGCAGGCCGCGGGTAGCATGGGAACGGCGGCCACAGAGCAAGGTGCCTCTTGAACCGCAAGCATCTCCGAACAAAAGGAGGAAGGAGGTTCTGAGAGGCGAAACCTTGACGTTTTGTTCAGAGCAGGCTTGCAAGGACAGTAAACAAATAATAATAATATTAATTGGATTTTGGGGAAAGGAAATGACGCAGTATCTGTCTCATATATCGTTGGACACCTGAACCGCGCCGTAAGGGAAGGGATAAAGGAGAGAGTGAAAGAAAGGAAGAAGAGGTGCCGTAGTGGAGGGCTCCGGAATAATTTCGACCACCTAACTGCTGCTGTTGTTTCGCAGGCCTGAATGCTTGCGTCAACGTACATAACGATGGAGCCATGCGGCAGAGTGGCGTCTTGCTCTATAATTCGGTCGCGAAACGACGATGCCGCGCGGGTAGATGATGGTCGACGTCGATCAGTTGGCTTGTGGTCGCTTAGCTGCACAAAACGCCAGGGAGGAAGAACTGGCGGGGGCGGCTGTAGAATGGAGTGCGATGAAGCATATGCCCTGAGTGCACACGTGGTGTATGTAAGGCTTCGATTTGGGTTGAGAACATTCTAGTCCTACCGTTTTAACGTAGGCTTCTATGGTATCGGCGGCCCTTTGTAGTGTCTCTTCTATTTCCCCATCATTTCCCTTCCTAATCCAGAGGATAATATCGTCGGCATAGAAAGTGTGTCTGAGATTAGGGATGGACTCGGGGTGTTTCGGCAGTTCTAGGAGGGCCAGGCTAAATAAGAACGGCGAGAGTACCGAGCCAAGTCAAGTCAAGTATACTTTATTCCAGACATGTAAAGAAAATCACACGGCTGAGGGGTAGGGAAAAAAAATACGCAATATTGCGGCTTCACAACGTTCCCTTCCCCTAAACTACATCGGCGGCAGGGATAATGAAAGCATATAAAGCATACATACAAACATACAAAGCACTTAGCTCACAATTTGAACATAACAAAAAAGAAATCGAAAAAAATAAGAACGTACGGTTTATCCGCAACCGGAAAAGCAATCAACATAATATATCTAACATCACATACAAAAAGAAAAGGCATTTCAAAGCAAACACATTCCAACACAAAGAGCAATCAAGGTATCGCAAAGGCGAGGCTAGCCCTGCAGGGTCCCCCGACAGCCCATGCGTATAGGATCCGAGATCACCCCACCGAGCGATATCTCTGCCGTCCTTTGGTCCAGAAACGATTTATGTAATTGAAGGTTCTGAATCCTGGATTTAGCCTCGATAGGTTAGTGAGGATGGCCTCGTGTGGCACGTTGTCAAAGGCCTTGTTTAAGTCTAATCCGGGGATAGATCTCGTGTTCTTGCTTTTGGGGATTACGTCTTCACTAAGTTGAATCATGACGTCCTGCGTGGACAGTTGGGCTCTAAAGCCTAGCATGGAGGGGGGGGGTAGGAATTCGTTATCCTTCGCGTATCCCTGGAGTCTGTATAGAACCACGTGTTCCATTAGTTTCCTTAATCAAGATGTAAGGAAGATGGGTCTTAGGTTTTGAGCTGTTAGCTTTTTCCCTGGTTTAGGTATAGAGGTGATTCTGGCGTGTTTCCATTCTTGAGGGATTTCACCCTCCTGCTAGAGTTTGTTGATTAAGTCAGTTAGGGCAGTCACTTAAGTAAGGTGTAGATTTCTCAACATTTTGTTGGAGACGCCGTCGGGTCCTGCCGCTGATGTCGTTTTTTGTTGGCTCATGACGTACCATATTTCCGCCGTGCTGATTTCCTAGTCTAATTCTGGGTTCGGCTCGCCCTTATACCAGGGAAGGGGGTTGGTGGATTGCGTGGTGTTTAGGTATCTATCCTTGAGTTCTTTGATCAAATCTTTTGCGTTACCTGCATATTTGTGTGCTACTTGAGCAAGTCTATTGCGTTGAGCCGATTTGGTCTGTGTGGGGTCGAGTAAGTGTCGCAGCAGAAGCCACGTGTTTTTCTTACCCAGGTGCCTGTTTATGCTGTCGCATACCTGTCACCACTGCTGTCTTTCCAGCTCGAACGCGTACGCTTCTATCTTCTTTTGCAGCTGTGTTATCCTCTTTCTGAGGGCACGATTTTGTTTTTGTTTTTTCCACCTCAGCTCTAAGCTCAGGTGGGTTTCCCACATGTGTTTCAATTTGGGGTCGGTCGTGTGTTGCGAGGTTATCGCCTCTGTCTCCTCTGTGGTGGCTTTTACTTCTTCCTTCAAGGCGCGGGTCCACTCGTTCAGGTTGCCGATTTCTTTCGGAGCGGTTTTGTTCCTAATTTTGCGGAAGCGGTCCCAATCTGTGAGTCTCGTTTTTAACGGGGGAGGTTTGTATGGGGCCTTCTCGAAGGTTGTTTCCACTATGCAGTGGTCGCTTCCTAACGCGAGGCCTGTATTTGTCCATATGGCTTAGTTAATGTTTTTACTAAGGGCAAGATCGGGGGTTGTGTCCATGCTGACGCTATTACCTATCCGAGTAGGCGCTTTGACGTCGTTAAGGATCGTCATACCCTCGTCTTGTATGGACTGCCATAGCGCCGTTCCTTTTACGCGCGCTATCCGGTATCCCCAGGCCGGGTGTTGCGCGTTGAAATCGCCTACCACAAGCTGGAATTTCCCTGCTAGTTTTACGGCCTTACGGATAATGTCGGAGGTTGCTTTAGTTCTGTCCTTGGGTGAACTATAGATGTTAAGAATGTAGACGTTTCTATCCCCTTTTCTGCGTGGCAGGATTTCCACTAGCGTGTGCTGGACCTTTGTGTCTTCGATTTCGTGTTGTATGGCTGCGATGTTGCGTTGAACGAAAGTCGCGGTGACCGAGATACGTTTCTTGCGGATCCGTGTTTGGGGGATTGTGAGGCGTGAAACCCGTTAATTTGATCGGGTAACTGGCTTCTTGTAGTGCTATGACATACGGTTTTTCGGATAGCTGATGAATATGGAGCTGCAGGTTGCAGCGTTTGTTTCTGTAGCCCCTGCAGTTCCAGTGCCAGATCTTAATTTTCTGAAGTCGAGGGACCATACTGAGTTGTTTGAGGGGGCTTCGTGGCAGTTGCTGCACGAGCATTTGCACGGTAGCTTCTAGAGCCGCGAGGCGGTCTAGTGCTGTTAGGCGTTGTAGGATTTGTTGGAGGGTCTCTCTCACTAGTGAGAGATTGTCTTTGGTTTCTTGGTTGTCTTTTTCAAGTTTGTCTAACCTCTCGTTTATGCGCGCAGTTCCTTTAGAGGTGACGGTGGTTTTTGGTTTGGGCTGCGGCTCACCCTCTGGAGATGCCCCAGCTACTCCCTTCGCGTTGGCATCTATGTCTGTCGACGCCTGTCTCTTTAGCGTTCCGCGGTTAGCGTCCGTATCCATCGCATCCTCGGCTACGTTTTGGGTCGGAGTAAGTTGAGCCGGTCGCGCGGCTACCGGTTTGTTGAGAGGAATATAATTAGGACCTGTTTTGACAAGATTTTCAAGCTCGTCTAGACGCCTAAGGAGTGCAGCATTCTCTTCTTTTAGCTTTCTATTATGCGATCATAATAGGGACACTACTTAGCTCAACGATAGCCCGGCCTGGCGCGGCCGCGACCACCCACAGCCGGTCTCGAGGGGAGCGCGCGCGCTCTCTTACGGCCTCTGCAAGAGGGGAAGTTGCGACCTACCACCGCATCTCTTCGGCGGCGCTGCGAGCCAACCCTCTCCGTTCAAAGAGAGCCGCTGAAATGCTAGCTAGAGGCAGCCTCGGCGCGTGCTGGTTTTGACACCTTGCACCTGTTATTGAACGGCTGCTCACAGCGTTGTACAAGAACCTGGAAACTGTGTATTATGCAGCCATCGCTATATATGCATGCAAAGGAGGGAAGTGGTAGATGGATCTCAAAACATTGAAGTTGGCATGCAGTGATGCCGTATAGCTCGGCTGGATCATTTGGGACTGGCTCGAGTAAAAGTGAAGCAAGGTATTTCAGTAGCAACCAGGGTTAGGAAACATTTATTTTCATCTCAAAAGCCGTCATAGTGTCTGTCGGTACTTCAAAATGTATTCTGACAATAATAGCATTTGCCGCTCGACTGCGTTCAAACGCACCTGTTCAATCTGTTTGCACTGCACGAAACACAGTAGATAGGACAAATCATTTGCTCTTTGAAACTCTGACAACGTTTCCCATACTTAAAAGAACTTACAGCAATAACAAGAACTGCTTGTAATGAATTATACAACATTGTCGTGTGACTGACAGTTTCGAGTGATGTCGTTTAGAGCCTGAAATGCTTTCGCGTTGGTTTGTGGATAAACCCAGATGGCTTGTCATTTTGGTCTGTCACCTTCTTTGTGTAATTGACGAGAAGAATTCGGAGAAACTTCTCAGAGATCAGATCTGCTAAGCGTTTGGAGTGGCTCCTCTCAACACCTTCCGGGCAGCATAGGAGGGGAGAATCTTCATGATGTGGCTCAACGATTGGTTGCAATGTTTCAAGAATATTTGATAGTGGAAGATCCTTGAACACCTTTTCAAAAAACGTCGAAATAATTTCCAAGAGAGCTAGAAATTTTGGCTTTGGATAGTGAATTTCACCATTCTCCTGGGCACGCAGAAGTTTGTAAAGGGGGCTGCTAGTCTTTCTCGTCATCGCAAACATTACGCAAGCGTCACACCCAATATCACTGATAGGTTTGGCAATATGGCCGCCTACGGACACAAAGCCTGAATAAGCAACAGACGCAGGTGGAGCTAGATGTGCTCGCAGAGCTTTCAGTGCTTCAACTACATCTTGGGGAACAGAGGCGGCCGCTTCTTCAGCATCTTCACCTTGATTAGTGGCTTCTTTCGATAGCAGCGCATTTTTTTTTACAATGTGATCCAGAGCTGCTGTAACAACTCTTGCGTCCAGCGCGTCGTTACCTCCGCACATAAAGCGCAATTTTCCGAACAATGCCTCGACAGGATCGCTGTTGAACTTTCTAGTGAGAACGCAGTTGACGCCTCTTCTCAGTAGAAATTGAGTTACCTCCACTGTGGATTTCGTGGTGAAAAGTAGGGCACTGTACGTTTCCTTTGTGAAGTTTCCAACGCCAGTGGCAATGGAAAAGTCTTGAATATTCTTCACGTAGCTGCAAAACTCAGTTTGCAGCCACAGTAGCCGGCCATCGTCTTCCTTGGAGATGGGCATTTTGCAGTCACTTCCCTTGTATATTTTGTCATGAATGTCGAACCATTTCTTCATCACTTTCATGAATTGGATCGTAGATGTTGCGTCCTTGAAAGGAAAGAGAATAGAGCTGACTCGCGAGTTCTGCTGGAGGTGCTCGAGAGCCGCGGTGACTCGGGGCGAAAATACCTGCACGGCGCGTAGCATGCTCATTTTCTCAACGTTTGACGGATACACATGCTTTCGTGTCAGATTTCTGGCCAACTTTACCGTCATTTCCTTCTGGTGCTCGTACAATTTCTGCACAAATGCACCGCTGATGACGCCAGTACTGTCTGTGAGCTCCCGTTTCAAAAATTGGCTGCGGACATTCTTGTAAACATGGCAAGGATCGAAGCTTAAAAAATTACTGTTTCATCGTCCTGAGGATGCTTCACTATAGTTGACAACGAACCGTTCCCCATGTGCTTAAACATCGTTCTGTTGGCTGAGTAGTTATCCGTAATGATACGAATGACTACAAAACCGCATTCCTCAGCTGCAGAGATGACGTCCTTCGTCCACGCATACAAGTCTCTCCCGCTGAATTGCTTTGTAAAATAGAATGAACATGGTATCTTGTACGAGCTGACCACTCCGTGGAGCACGGAACATAGCACTCGGTTAGCAAGCGTTTCGTTCTTGGTACGTGCCGCACCGTTTCCTGGCTTGTCTCTGATGCCAAAAACCACGTCAGATTTTCGATCATATATGCACTTTGGCTTTATTGCTGCTTCATCGATTATTAATGAAGTCATGTGCTGTTTGTGGCTGAGAAGGGAAGCTTCCTGAATTAACCTTTCTTTCATGGCGTAACTCATTCCAGAAGACGTTGAGCTGGGACCAACGTAGCGCTGCAGTGGGCACTCATGTGGCAGTGTTAGCAGAGTAGTACGGGCATGATCATAACCCTTCGGCGAAATAAATCGCCATATGACGCACTCTTTGATTACTTCTTCGGGATAAGTCTGGAATTTCTTCTGATATCCGTCGATTTGGTGAAGCAGGAAGACGGCCTTTTTCTCCCCCTTTTCAGCGCCTGAAGCAACATTTTTAAGAGATGAGTAGCGCTTGTCGTCGCAATATGTGGATACCACCTTCCTTTCTGCTTCTAGTTGCTGCTGTACTTTTGAGACCTTGGAGCGATAGTACGCTACCTGTGAACGAAGCCTCGCTGTCATTAAAAGGTATCGGCTAGCTGGCTGCTCATCGTTGTTTGTTGTTTGCGGGCATATAGTAGCCATCTGCTTGGTTTCACCTTCCGGCAACTCTAACAATGCATGCTCGCAATTTTCCGGCTCTGCCTTTTCGTTTTGCTGGCTTCCTGGAAGGAGCAATGTCTCTGACCCTTAGGGTACTGCGTGCTTCCTCAACACCACCTAGACTTTTAAGGCCTCTCCACGATTTCTCCTCCGACGCGTGACGTCACCGCACTACGACGCAGGAGCAGCCACCGCCGACCGCTGCGGCAGCACCTCCTGGCGGCCGCTGCCGCCGTTCTCCTCCCGCGCTGTTTCAAATTGTTGAAGTGCGGAGTACTCCGAGGCGTATTTGCGTATAGCAAATTGAAGATAATGAATTTCACCGTTTTAAAAGACATGAAAGATATCTGGTTCAATGTAACAATCTTCGTTCGCATTTCTGGAAACTGTTCAATCTTTTAAAAGCTTACTTTGTGCAGTTTTTCTAGTATATTGTTGAAAGCAATCATTTGAAAGGAGACATCGCGATTGCTGTAAACATCACTACCGTCGTGTTTGAACATGTGCTGCACGTGTCGTGTGTTACATGCTGTTCCTCCGCCGTTCTTTCTTTCTGTGTCATTTGCTGAAGCTTCCTTGCGGGCTGTGAATACTCGAAGTGCAATCCTGGGAAACGTCTGTGAAAGTGCTGTGCGCGTGTGACAGTTCCTGAGCCATTTGTTAAAATGCCAGGACACTGTTGTGTTCCCGGCTGCCGCGGGAATTACGATGGAGAAAAGACTGTGCGCGTCTTCACTTTCCCAGCTGATGCTGACAGAAGGAGGCAATGGTTGAAAGCCATTCCACGTGCTGATTTCGAACCCGGAAAGCGCTCAGTGGTAAGTCGAAAAAGCGTGATATTTATTCCGCGACGTAGCTGTGTGTACATAATGCGCTACAACATGGCCAAGTGGGCGAGCTGGAAATATTCTAAATTTCAAATATTTCACCGCGCTAATTGCTATTGCACCCATGGAATTAATCATCTTGAATATGCTAACCTTATCTGCGCTGGGCTTTGCAGGTCTGCGAGCGGCACTTTAAAGAATCAGACATTCGGACTTCTTCTAAGTATGTGGACTCAAAAACGGGCAAAGTCGTCGAGGCAAAATTGAAGATCGCTCGTCTCAGCTCCGACGCCATTCCCAGTGTGTTCCCGAACTGTCCCGCGTACCTTTCTGCGCCCGCCACTACGTCCTGAGAAGCACCGACTGAAAAGTGAATGCGTCTTGAAGCAGCTTCTTTACGAGATGCCATCGCCATGTCACTCCACACACACGAGGAGGAAGAAGCAAAGAACAAGATTGACACTTTCCAAGTTCTACTGGAGTGCCTTCCTCAAATCAAGCATTCTGATTTTTGGAATGTTATTTCTCGACCTGCCTGCGTCCTTTTTCTCAATCTTGCTGTTGATGACGTCCCTCGTGTTTTGTCGTCAGTCACGGTCTTAGAAAACCTCACGGTGAAAGTTCATTACCGAAATGTGCAGCTGACTACAATTGATGGCATAGATACCATCCCTCACACAGTACATGATATCCGTTGCTTGATAGGTCTGCTGGATGCTGTAGAGTCGTTTCACGGAAAATTGTTGTCTAAGCATGAAGAAAAAATTGATGGTTTGCTTAAGTTGGCACTTTCCCTGCTTGAAGATGCCTTAAATTGTGAACTGGCAGATGTTGAACAACCCAATGCAGTTAGTTTTTTGAAAGAGCAAGTTTCTCTTCTTCTTGTCAAGCATAGCAGGTCATCCCGGTATTCTGCAGAGTTGCTGGTATTCTCAAGCATTTTATTTACAGCTTCTCCGCATGCTTATAGGTTCCTTCACAGTTCAGGAAACCTTAGATTACCCCATCAATCTACAATACGCCGTATATGTAACTCCTACAGCGTAAGCCCGGCAGCTGAACAGCAAGGCACTTCTTTCCTATCTTATGCAAAGAAGCTTGTCGCAGCAATGACGGAGCATGAAAAAATTGTTGTACTCATGATGGACGAAATTCACCTGCAGCCGTATTTTGATTATAAGGGAGGAGTAATTGTTGGTGCCGCTACAAATAGCCCTAATGCAGCAAAAACAGCCCATGTTTTTATGATGCAAAGCTTGCTTTCGCGTCAGAAGAATGTTGTGCACATACTGCCAGTAGAGCGCATCAACGCACAGCAGCTTCACACTATTCTGCATAGCATCATTACTCAGCTAGAGCATGTTGGGTTGCGTATAATCGCAGTCATAGCTGACAATAACACAATCAACCGGAAAACATTGTCACTTTTTGGGGCCCCCTGCAAACTTCAGAGTGTGTACCACACCCTGCAGACTCTAAACGTCCTCTCTTTTTTCTGATTGATCCTGTACACTTAATAAAATGCGTCATGAATAACTGGATCAATCAGCGAAATGCTGGAACATGCATGTTCTTTCCTAGCCCCACAGGACCTAATATAAAGCCACCTATACTTACAGCTTCATTTAAAACACTTCGAGAACTTCACTCGAAAGAACAGGGTCAGCTGATTAAATCAGCACCAACACTTTCGTCTAAATCTCTGAACCCATCGAATATTGAGCGACAGAATGTCAAGCTTGCGCTAAGGATTTTCAGCCCGTCTACGGCAGCAGCTCTGCGATCATGTGGGCCCAGACTTGAGCTAGATCATGTGTGTGGTACTGCACAGTTCCTTGAAACAATAACAAAGTGGTGGAACATTGTAAATGTAAAGACATGCAACAAGGGTACTCGACTTCGTGATGAGCTGCAGTCACCGATTACATCAGCGTCAAGTCCACAGATCCAGTTTCTGTTAAGTATAGTGGAGTGGCTAGATCTTTGGCAGTCTCTCAAATTTGACACAGGCATACTTACAAGAGAGACTCACAGTGCGCTCCGACTCACGACAGACACCTTGGAAAAGGTGACTAGGTATTGCCTAGATGAAATGAACTTCGAGTATGTACTTTTAGGAAAGGTTCAGACTGATTGCTTGGAAGAGAGGTTCGGCAAATACCGCCAACTATCCGGTGCGCAATACCACATTTCTATAAGACAAGTCTATGAGTCGGAGCGAAAGCTTCGTCTGCAGAACATTCTGGAGCTCCCAGAGTTTGAGGATGCAACAGATGCGGTGGCAGTAAACGATGCAGTACTTGAAGTGTTTGACATTGAGGTAACGGACGACGATTATGCGAAGGCGCCAAATCTCCCAGCAACCACTTACGTTGCTGGCTATTGTGCCCACGCTGCGTTCAAAAAGCTGTCATGCATGACTTGCAAAGAAAATTTAATGCTAGAAGATGAAATTGAAGTAGAAGGTGGGGAGTTAGTCAAGGCCATGACTCGTGGTAGTCTCAAGTTTCCACAGCCTGCCATAGTAAATGATGTTCTTACTGCTGAGATAGTTCTTGACAAACTGAGAAGCGAACAGCATGCGACACAGTTTCATGCACTACCAAATCAGAAGGAGGCTCTCTTGGCACTCACACATGATGTGTTAAACGACGGCATTGACTTTGATGTGTGTGAGAATCGGCACACTCCACAGTTGGTAATTCAATATGTCCTAAGTGCAGTAGCAAACACGCTTCTAAATAACCTTTGTGAAAGAAAAAATGATCAACTTATAGTTGAAAAGGCTGCAAAAGAAAAAGAGAGAAAATTGAAGACATTGAAGAATTGACTACTCTGTGTGCTTGTGACTGTTTTTGTTAGTTTTTTTAGTTTCGAAACCAGTTTTTGCGTTGTATTATTATATATTCTGCATATTTTCTTTTGTTTGCTTTCTGTTTACAGCTTTTCTGTTGTTGGCTTCACTTACTGCATTTTATGATTCAGTGCTGCAACAGTTTCCTTACCTCCTACTCCTACTGATCGTGTTTCTCATCTGAAAATAAAATACGACTTGTGAAAGTCCTCTGCATTGTTCATTTTCAATAAAAAAAATATTACGAACGTATCTTCACACATGCGCGCTTTGATATAAAGTCAGTAAATGTCTGCTAAAATGTAACTGCTTATACTTTCAAAGAAACAAGAACAAAAAAAAATTCGGTTATGGTGTGGGCAAGCAAAACACGATTTAAAAAAAAAAGTAATTTTCTTTTCGAGAGACATAATCAGCACTTTGAAATGCGCGAAATGCGTGCGAGCGCGGAAGCCGAACCTACTGGGCCGTCGCAGTGCGGTGACGTCACGCAAACGTGGAGAGGCCTTAAAAAGTCTAGGTGATGTTGGCTTTCTTCGCACTAGGTGCTAGGTAAGAAGGATACCCTTTAAATACAGTTGGAACACACCGGGAACCAGTTTTCTTATTTTAGAATCACTTACGTAGTTACTCGTCAAGAAATGCTTGCTGCATACTGTAGTCAATGGTGATTTGTCATTAATGACGAGATTTTCCCGAGAAATGCTATTTTGCCATTAGGTGCACAGTTCCTGGTCGACTGGAAACTGGTGAAATGACACACCGGGAGTCTTTCCGGACCACGATTGACAGAACGGCACACAACTGTACACCATGGCCACACTATAGCGAAGCTTCACTTCACAAGTTTGTGAGACGAGTATCCATGAGAAGTCCGATGCAGAAACTTACTGGGGAAGGTGACCTTGTCAGTATGGCGAGCGAAGCATGAGGCAGGCGTATTGATGACTTCACGTGGCAAGCCTTTCATTCACACGTTTAAGCACAGCGACAAAACCAGCACGTGAAAAAATGGGCCCGCGCGCGTGGCGACTTGCTGCTCAAAACCGGCTCCGGCGCCCCCGCAACAAGGGTTGGCTCGCTGCGCCCTCTCGCGGAGATCAGCGGTTGAGCAGCGCAGAAAAAATGCATTGTCCCCTTGGCGCCTGCTCAGGCCGCAAGGAGAGATCGAAAGCGCGCGTCAAGACCGGCCTTGGACCACCAGGGCTAACTCCCGCTCCTCCCGCTAGGGGCGCTGCAGCCGAGCACGTGACACCGTCGGAGGCGGACGCTTTTTTTCGGAGCTCCAGCGACTACGTCTGAAGCTAAGTGCCTTTTGGTGTTTGCGCTTGTACATGCTTTCGGGCAGTAGTTTTAAACCGAGTTAAGGGTAGAAAGGCTAGCGGAAGTGTGTGTGCCGAAGGTTTTTGCGTAGAAATTTTGGAAGGCTTTTACCTTGCGCATTGCTGAAAGTTTTTGGTGTAGGATTTTTGGCGGGCGTTTACGTTGCGTAGTGCCGAAGGTTTTTGAGTAGGAATTTTGGTGGGCTTTTACGTTGTGTAGTGCCGAAGGTTTCTTCTCTAGGAATTTTGGCGGGCTTTTACGTTGCGTAGTGCCGAAGTTTTGTGTAATATTCTTGGCGGGTTTTTACGCATAGGAATTTTGGCGGGCTTTCACAAGGCGTAGTCGGCCGGACGATGGGTCGGCAAGCTAGGAAAGTTAAGGAGGACAAGGACGGGGAGTTAGTACAGTGCCAGGAGTGCGACCGTTGGTGTTACTTAGATGAGACAGGGTTCGGGAGCTTAGCCGAGGCGGGTGAGGCTAGCTTCGTGTGTAAGATGTGCAAGCGGTTTGGGGACGCCGTTCATGCGTTAAAAGGGGAATGGGAAGCTGGGTTTAATGCACTTAATGCGGACCGGCAGGTCGAACGAGAGGCACGGATTAAGCTGGAAGCTCAGGTCGCCGATTTGATTAAAAAGGAGGAGAGTAATGCCGCCCTGTTGAAGCGAATGGTGGGCGAGATTAAAGAAGAGCGGGAAAAGCGGACCCAGCTAGAAAAACAGGTTGAAGCGCTCAGGTCGCGGCCGGCTGGGCACCCCAGTTCGGAGAAGTGTCAGGTGGGGGACGAGGCTCGTCGAACGTACAGTGCTGTAGTGCAGCGAGCATTGAGTGAGAAAAATGAGAACGAAATGAAAAAGGTTAAAGCGGGCATGGAAACTCGCGACAATAGCGTACAGCGGCAGGAGAGTCAGCTAGAGCGATCCGGAGGCCAACAGATGGAATTAGGAAGCGAACGTTTGGGGCACAGGAGAGTTCTGGTGGTCGGGGATTCGAATGTAGCGAGGGTTGAGGAAGGCGTTCTGACGGCAGTGAAAGCAGACAGGCGGGTGCAGGTGGAGGCTCAGTCGGGAAAGTGCATGGTGTTACGTCTCGCCTACGACGCGCGGTATAGCCGGCGCGGATGCAACGGACGCCGCGGCTTCGTTCAAAGTGGCGGTCATTTTGGGCCCGTTCATCGCTGCCGCAACGTCTCCCGCCAAGCGCGTCCAGGCAGGTTTCAGTGCCACGTGTCGTCGTGCGTGTGTGTGTGCATGTTGGTGCCCACGCTTGTCAAAGCGCGGCAGCCGGGGGAGAGGAGCTCCCCAACTGGGAGGCGAGGAGGTCTGACCGGCGCCGGCCCGGCGGACGCGCACGTCACGTCTGAACATGTTCAAGCGTCGCCGTATCGGACGCCTCTTCCCAAGCGGTTCCTTCTTGCCCTCGACTCCGAAGGTATAAAAGCAGCTGCCCCGGACGCCAGAGAGAGACTTCGATTTCTTCCTTCGAGTAACGTGGTCGCCCTGACCGACTGCTCTATTGCGATGCCAGAATAAACAAGTTGTTCTGTTGCCAGTCGACTCATCCTTTGCCGGGACCTTCGGATGTTTCCAGCTGTGCCCCAGGCTGCCAGGCCAACGCTACCCTTGGGGCTTGCAACCCATTTGCAACAACTGGTTGCCAGCGGTGAGATCCCGACAACGGAGGCCAGCAGCGAAGATATGCGGTCAACTGTATGCTGAGCAGCACAACGACCATCCGGGAGCAGTGCAACGAGCCCTGTGTGATGACTGGTTGCCTGCAGCGGAACGACTGCGCTGAATTCTTGGCTGCGAGGTTTGGTGAGTGCGGGACTTTCTTCTTCTGAGTTTTGCCAGGCTTTTGTTAGTGTCAGAAACAGAGCTGGTAATTGTGTTGTCGTTGCTGCCGGGTTAGTTTGCGGCAAGACAATAGTAGGAAGTAGAGAAAGCAGCATTCGGAGCAGCCATGGATTTGAAGTCGTTGCGCAAACCGAAATTGCTGGAGCTTGCAAGAGAGTTGGGTCTGGATGTCTCAGACAAACTCAGAAAACCAGAACTGCTAAGGGCTATTCTTGAGTTGGAGGCTGAGGATGACGAGCTGTCGGAATGCCTTGAGACCATTGAGGAGAGGGAGCAAAAAGAGAAAGACGAGCGCGAACGTAAAGAACAAAAAGAGAAAGACGAGCGCGAACGTAAAGAACAAAAACAAAAAGAGAAAGACGAGCGCGAACGTAAAGAACAAAAAGAAAAAGAGAAAGACGAGCGCGAACGTAAAGAGCAAAAAGAGGAGCGCGAATGTAAAGAGCAAAAAGAGAAAGAAGAGCGCAACCGTCAACACGCTTTGGAAATGAAGCGTCTCGAGGTAGAGATGGAACGCCCTCGTAATGGAAGTCAGGCACACGGTGCAGGAGAACGGGTATCGTTCAAAATGACTGACCTGATGCGGCCGTTTTGCTTGGAGAGGACATTGGTTTGTTCCTGGTTAACTTTGAGCGAACGTGCGAGAAGCAGGGGTTCTCTCGGGAAACGTGGCCACAGCACTTGCTCACTTTGTTACCCGGCGAGGCGGCCGACGTAGTCGCTCGCTTGAAGAGAGAGGAGGCAGAGGATTTCGACCGAGTGAAATCGAGTCTGCTAAAAAAGTACAGGCTGTCAGCGGAGGCGTTCCGTCGGAAGTTTTGGGAAAATGAAAAAGGCAGAAGTGAGTCATATACAGAGTTTGCCTACAGGCTTATGTCAAACATGCAGGAGTGGCTCAAAGAAGAGAAAGCGTTTGGTGACCACGAGAAAATTCTGCAATGTTTCGGGCTGGAACAGTTTTATAGTCGTTTACCTGAGAACGTGCGGTACTGGGTCTTGGATAGGCCAGACGTTAGTACAGTGGCTAAAGCCGCCGAGCTAGCCGAGGAGTTTGTGACGCGTCGGGCTCGCGGAGCTAAGGACGGTCAAAAGGGTGAATTTGGCTCCAAGTCTGAGAGGCCGAAGTTCACACCCATGAGAGCAAGGGGGGACACACGTAGTGCGGATGCGAGTGAAAGCAGTCCGACCGAACGTAAGGAGACGGCGGCAGCCGAAGCCGAACGCAGAAAGCGGTTCGAGAGGAGGCAAGCGCGCGTGTGTTATACGTGCCAGAAGCCGGGTCACTTTTCGGCGCAGTGTCCAGAAACAAAAAGAGAAGTCGTGTGTTTGTCATTATGTAGCACTGACGAGAACATGAAGCTTCTCGAGCCTTACATGCGAGACTTCCTCGTGAACGGGAAAGAGTGCCGAGTGCTTCGTGATTCCGCAGCTACAATGGATGTAGTTCACCCCTCTTACGTAGAACCCGATATGTTCACGGGCGAGTGCGCATGGATCAAGCAAGCCTTGGAAGCTCATAGCGTGTGTCTGCCCGTAGCAAAAGTGCTTATTGAAGGACCTTTCGGAGCACTTGAGACGGAGGCCGTAGTGTCATCTATGCTGCCCCCCCCCCCCCCCCCCAGTACCCGTACCTATTTTCGAACAGGTCCGATCACCTCCTGCGCGAGAAGGGGCTTTTGTTTGGTGAGGCTAGCGTTCAGGCCTTAACCAGATCGAGAGTTCGGGAGCTCGCTGAAAAGGCGGTAGTTGCGGGGCCGACGTTGTCGAACAATGAAAAAGGGTCGGAGGCGCAACAAGCTGGTATTCAGAGCACGTCCGAACTGAATAAAATTGAGCCTGTAGCGTTGAAGGCACCAGGTACTGGAGAGGAAATGCCCGACACGGGAAAGTTAGAAGAGCTTCCGGTCGAGCTTCCGGGACTAGGCTCAGTGACGAACAGGGAAGACACTGATCAGGTCATTAGTGACTTAATCATTAAAGCACCGCTGTCGGCTGAGCACAAAACCGAACTACACCAACTCTTACAATAGTTTCAAGGTCAGTTCTCTGAGAGGCCTGGTAGGACTTCTGTCCTTACTCATGATATAGAACTTACCTCCCCAGAGCCAGTACGATCCAAGGCGTACCGGGTGTCACCCCGCCAGCGCGATATTATGGAGGCTGAGGTAAAGAAAATGCTACAGCTCGGTGTTATTGAGGCGGGTGAGAGTGATTATACCTCCCCTTTGATTTTAGTTGAGGTACCGGGCAAGGAACCTCGTCCTTGCGTCGACTACCGCAGGCTTAATTCCATCACTAAGGATCAAATTTATCCGATCCCTAACATCGAGGAGCGCCTTGAGAAAGTTAGTAGCGCTCAGTTTATTTCCACCCTAGATCTTGTCAGGGGTTATTGGCAGGTTCCACTTACAGAAGAGGCTAGTAGGTATGCGGCGTTCATTTCACCAATGGGAACATTCCGTCCTAAAGTTTTGAGTTTTGGTTTGAAGAACGCGCCATACTGCTTTTCAAGCCTCATGGACAAAGTGTTGCGGGGACAGGAAGAATTCGCTTTACCGTATTTAGACGACGTAGCGATATTCTCCGCATCCTGGTCTGAGCATATGGCACACTTGCGGGCAGTGCTAACCCGCCTGCGCGAAGCGGGCTTGACAGTCAAGGCTCCCAAGTGCCAATTAGCACAGGCCGAGGTTGTCTACCTCGGTCACGGGATTGGACAGGGTCGTCGCCGCCCCTCTGAAGTAAAGGTGGCCGCTGTGCGAGACTTCCCGCAACCGCGCACGAAGACCGATATTCGGTCGTTCTTAGGTGTCGCCGGCTACTATCAGAGGTACATCCCCAGGTACTCCGATATCGCGGCTCCCCTGACGGATGGTCTAAGAAAAACAGAGCCCCAAACAGTCGTCTGGAGCGAGACAAAGGAAAGAGCTTTTAGCGCCCTAAAGAGCGCCCTAACAAGCCAGCCTGTGCTACGATCGCCAGACTGCACAAAAGGGTTCGTTGTTCAGTGCGATGCTAGTGAGCGAGGCATGGGCGTTGTACTGTGCCAAAGGGACAATGGAGAAGTGGAACACCCCGTCCTGTATGCTAGTCGTAAGCTGACCTGTCGTGAGCAGGCGTACAGCGCCACCGAGAAAGAGTGTGCGTGTCTCGTGTGGGCCGTTCAAAAATTGTCATGCTACCTAGCCGGCTCGAGGTTTATCATTGAGACGGATCACTGCCCTCTCCAATGGCTGCAGACCATCTCTCCCAAAAATGGCCGCCTCCTGCGCTGGAGCCTCGCTTTACAACAATATTCCTTTGAGGTGCGTTACAAAAAGGGGAGTCTCAACGGTAACGCCGATGGTTTAAGTCGAAGCCCCTAACGTAGGAATCCGCCTCAAAGTTGTTTGTTACTGATGTTTTCTTCCTGAGGCAGGATTTTTAACATATTGCTTTTGTTTAGTGTTTCAAAGTGATTATGTGCTTTCTAGTGCAATTTTCCAATTTGTGGACGCGTTCTGAGTGCTGCTTGACTACTGTAAGGAACTAGGCAGTAGTATAAAAGGGGAAAGAGCCTGGCATAGCTTAGTGAGGGTTGTCTCGTGCTTGCTGACTGAGCGGTTGGGTTTCGGCGTAGTTCTAACGCTTGCTGGGAACGAGCACAAAAATGGCAACTCTCCCGAAGTCACTTTGCAGTGTCCTGTGTGATCCTGAACATGAGAACGAGGCCTTCTCTGTGCGCTGGGCTCAAGCAACGTCGAGGGACGACCGGTTTCGATTATGAGCATCATCGAGCGACATCCCTCTGGACAGCGGATGCAGTCCCCTGACCATCGGGATCTCCTTCTCCCGGCGGGGCGGTCTGTTACGTCTCGCCTACGACGCGCGGTATAGCCGGCGCGGATGCAACGGACGCCGCGGCTTCGTTCAAAGTGGCGGTCATTTTGGGCCCGTTCATCGCTGCCGCAACGCCTCCCGCCAAGCGCGTCCAGGCCGGTTTCAGTGCCACGTGTCGTCGTGCGTGTGTGTGTGCATGTTGGTGCCCACGCTTGTCAAAGCGCGGCAGCCGGGGGAGAGGAGCTCCCCAACTGGGAGGCGAGAAGGTCTGACCGGCGCCGGCCCGGCGGACGCGCACGTCACGTCTGAACATGTTCAAGCGTCGCCGTATCGGACGCCTCTTCCCAAGCCGTTCCTTCTTGCCCTCGACTCCGAAGGTATAAAAGCAGCTGCCCCGGACGCCAGAGAGAGACTTCGATTTCTTCCTTCGAGTAACGTGGTCGCCCTGACCGACTGCTCTTTTGCGATGCCAGAATAAACAAGTTGTTCTGTTGCCAGTCGACTCATCCTTTGCCGGGACCTTCGGATGTTTCCAGCTGTGCCCCAGGCCGCCAGGCCAACGCTACCCTTGGGGCTTGCAACCCATTTGCAACAATGGTCGATGCAATGGCCAGAGCCCGGGAGGTGGTGGTGGGCAGCATGGATGGCGAACACCTTGTGGACATCCATGCTGGTCTCAATGATGTACTGCAGGGGAGGAGCCAGAATTTTGAGACGCAGTTGGAGTTGGGGATGCGTAGGCTTAGAGAGGCCTCTGAGAGTGTGCATGTGACCATATGCACAATCCCAGAGGTCCAGAGGCAGGCTCGCGAAACGGAAAGGAGGGTCGTGGAGACTAATCGGGTAATTAGGCTATTGAGTCGACGACTAAGATACGAGGGGATGGAGGTCAACAGGGAAGTGTACGAGGTTAGGCCCCACCCTTTTGCACAGGATGGCATCCACTACGGTGGTGCCACTGGCAAGAAGGTTGGTAGTAGGATAGGTCGCCAGGCAACAGCTTTTTTCGGGGGACCCAGAGCTCTGAAAGAACCAGTGTAGAGAAGGAAGAATTAAGATCAAACGGACAATGGAACCATAGGGGAAGAAAGAGACGCAAGCGCCAGGGCCAAGTTAATTCAGATATAGGTTTCATTAACATGCAAGGTGGCAGGAATAGACTGAAATGGGAGGAAATAGAAGAACAGTTAAGACAGGAGGAATTAATGGTATATGGTTTAGCGGAAACACATCTTAGAGACATGGAGCAACTACCCTGTAACCCAGACTACGCATGGGAATATTGCAATAGAACCGAGGGCAGCACAAAGGGAGGTGGAATTGGGGCATTCATTCATAAAAGTATGAATTTTCAAAGGGTTAGACTGGGATGCAGGGAACATTTATGGCTAAAAGGAACAGTGGCAGGCAAGCAAACACTCCTTGGCTTTGTATACATGTGGACAGGGGTTAATGCCAAAGAGGAAAACAGGAAAATGTTAGAATGTATTGCAAGCGACATTGATGAGCTAGGATGACAGGGCGAGATAATTATATTAGGCGACATGAATGCACACATAGAAGACCTGGATGGGTACACGGATTCGACAGGAAGCATGCTGCAGGACATGTGTGACAGGCATGATTTAGTTGTATGCAACAGCACCGAGAAGTGTGAAGGGCTCATAACATGGGAGGCGGGGAGTCTGCACTCGACGATAGATTATGCACTAATGTCACAGAGGATGTATAACAGATTAGGGGTAATGAGCATAGATGAAGATGGTTCCAGAAGTCTAGGTAGTGACCACAAGCGTATCAAGTTGAGCTTTTGAAGAAAAAGCAATGTAGGACTGAACCAAGATAAACAATCAGGGGGAAATTTTTACTCAGAAAAGCAATTGGAAGTAGCAGCCAAACAAATCGAGAAAGTAATTTTTGAGGATAGTGAAACAGAATGGACTTATACCAAATTAACTCGATTACTGGAGCTAGAGCTAGCTAAGGTGCGAGTAAAGCTAAAAGGGAAAAGATGCAAACCCAAGAGTTGGTGGGATGAGGAGGTCAAGAGGGCAATAGAAAAGCGCAAGGAAGCATCCAGGGAACACAGATATTCCAAGAAGAGGGGCGAACCAAAACCCGAAGTAGACAGAAAATGGGATACCTTTATAAAGTGTAGAAGGGACGCATCCTATTTGATTAATGAGAAAATTAGAAGAAAGGGTGCCCAATGGATGCCAAAAGTAAATAAAAAGGATAGAAAAGCAGCCCAAAAATTCTGGAAACATCTAAATGCAATGAGTAATAAAACTAGGCTAGAACAAAGGTTTATTGTTCAGATGAGGGTATTCGACTAGAAGGGGATGAAGCAGTAAAACACATAGGAACAAGGATGACGGAAAAATTTTCAGCAAAGCACGTGGTACATAGTTTATCGAAGGAGGATAGACCGGTTACAGCAATAGCTTCACTTGAGCAAGGAGAGTGGGAAAGGGCAGAGAAGAAGGTTCCTAGTGGCACATCAACAGGACCAGATGGTATCCCGATTATGTTGATAAAGAAGTTAGGACCAAAATCCAAGCAAACATTAATACAGGTAGTGAACAAAATGATAGTGGATGAGAAAGTCCCCGATGAATGGCGATTAAGTAGAATGAACATGATATATAAGGGAAAGGGGGACAAAACAGACGTAAGTAACTATCACCCCATAACAGTGACGTCTGTGGTTTACAGGGTGGTGATGCAAATTATAAAGGATAGACTGCAGGCTTGGGTGGAGAACGAGGGGGTGCTAGGGGAACTACAGAATGGGTTCCGGAAACAAAGGAGGTTGGAGGACAATCTATACTCATTGACACAGTGTATAGAAATTGCGGAAAAGGAACATAGGCCCTTATTGCTAGCATTTCTGGATATTAGGGGAGCCTATGACAACGTTACTCAGGAGCATTTGTGGGACATATTGGGCACATTGGATGTGGAAAATGGAGTAATTAATCTTTTAAAAGATATATATAGAGGTAACAGAGTGCTCATAAAATGGGAAAAAATGTATCAGGGCCTTTAGAGATACAGCGGGGGCTTAGACAAGGATGTCCTCTGTCCCCTTTGTTGTTCATGTTGTACCTGCAAGGTTTGGAGGCCAAGTTAGAGGGGAGCGGACTAGGTTTCAACCTATCTTTTTACAAGCAAGGGGAATTGATTAAACAGACATTACCGGGACTAATATATGCGGACGATATAGTGATAATGGCTGACAACAAGTAAGACCTGCAGAAGTTGTTAGACATATGCAGTACAGAGGGAGATAGATTAGGCTTCAAGTATAGTAAGGAAAAATCTGCAGTCATGACATTTAATGAAGAGGGCGGCGAGCATAGAATACAGGAGCTCGTGCTAGAAGTAGTGAATGAGTACAAGTATCTTGGGGTGTGGATAAATAACAGTGTTGAGTATCTGACAGAGCATGAAAAATATGTAATGAATAAAGCTAGTAGGAATGCAGCTGTCATGAAAAATAGGGCACTGTGGAATTACAATAGGTATGAGGTGGTAAGAGGGATCTGGAAAGGGGTGATGGTCCCTAGCCTGACCTTCGGGAATGCGGTCCTGTGTATGAGGCCAGATGTTCAAGCAAGGCTGGAAATTAGGCAACGGGGAGTAGGGAGGTTAGCTTTGGGAGCACATGGCAATACACCAAATCAGGGGGTACAGGGTGATATGGGATAGGCGTCTTTCGAGAGCAGAGAGGCTAGCAGTAAGATAGCATTTGAGGAACGATTGAGAAGGATGGAGGAAAAGCGGTGGGCTAGGAAAGTTTTCAGATACCTGTATATAAAGAATGTTGACACGAAATGGAGAAAGCGAAGTAGAAAATTGACAAGCAAATATCTGGACAGCAGTAAGGGGGCAAATCAGCAATTATCGGTTAAGAAAAAGGTTAAAGGAACAGAGAGAGCTTTGTGGAAAACAGGGATGCTGACGAAATCGGCACTAGAAACATACCGGACCTTTAAACAAGAAATTGTCAAAGAAAATATCTATGATAATTGTAGGGGAAGTTCTTTGTTGTTTGAGGCCAGGACTGGAGTTTTGCGGACTAAGACGTATAGAGTCAGGTACCAGGAGATAGACACTGTGCATTGCGTGCGGAGAGGAGAAGGAAACAGCTGAACACTTGATACTTTTCTGTAAAGAGCTTCACCCTACAGTGGAAGGCAGCTGGGCTGACTTACCCAAGGCATTGGGGTTTAGGGATAGTGAAGGGAAAGTGGATTTTAAGAGGTTAGAAGTAACCAAGCGGAGATTATCTGATTGGTGGCTAAAAGCAAGACAGGAGTAAAATTTCACAAGACATGGCTAGGTGGCTTGAGCCACCGCCCGATGTAAAGGGTTCAGCCGTATCCATCCATCCAGCCATGGTCTGACGTCGCGACAGCTGAGGTACCGTGCCTAGAATATACTGGCTAGTGTGCCGACCTTGGCCTTCCTGGTGGCACCGCGAGCGATGAATGCCGACGGCCGCCGCATGGAGCGCTGCAAGCCGGGAGGGTGCCGCCGAGCCGCAACGCTCTCGCAACATCGGCAAGAGGACTAGTGCATTTTTGCTTTCGTTCAGCTGTAATCGACCAAAGCTGTCATGGAGGCAGCTGACTATAGATTTCAGGGTTTGTTTTGAGTCTCTGTCGAGGAGCTGCACATTTAGCACTTGTCGCTTGCGCGAAAGCTGCTGTGAAATTCAGCACAACTTCGTGTTTCGAAACACGAAACTTGTGCTGTACATAGATATCTTATATATATATATATATATATATATATATATATATATATATATATATATATATATATATATATATATATATATATATATATATATATATATATATATATGAAGTACTTTTTCGGTAACATTTTCTCTAATAAAGTAGGCGAAACGCTTCGGTTAATTTTATTGGATTATATTTAGGTGTTCTCGCTGTGTACGTACTACATTTGCGAACGAGTAAACACATACAATGTGAATAACGCAGGAAACACAGTCGTGCAACACTCGTTTTTATTCGCGTGCAATATCAATCGCGGACATGTTACAGAAGTACAGCAAGCAGGGCCCATATGTGCACATGAGAGGCATTTATTGGCAGCGACGCAGTTTTAGAAACTTATGCCGACTGCCTTTGCGCTTCGCTCTCTTGGTTGAGGCCCTTGACAAAAAAACGAAACCTTAAGAGAACATAAAACTTTACAACGGTAGATAAAACTGCCTTTTCATGCTCTGAGCAGCCAAGTTGAGGAAAAAACAGTGTCTGTAGCTGACTCGAAAATTCAACTAAACTCATTTCATGGAGCTTGTTTTTACTAAAAAACACAGTAAAGGCATCTTCCATGGCCTTTACAGCAGTTGACAAGCTCTGGCTGGGGTACACTAGGCCCCCATTGTCAAAATGGCTAGTAAAGTACGAAGCGGCGTCGGCACTTGCTTCAGCTTTGCTTACACATAGGCAGCCTGCACACTGTGGACAACAGTTCTTAGCAATAATCTTTCCTGCCACGTAGCCTGTAGTGTAGTAGACCAAAGCACTGTGGCTCTTCTTCTCTATGCACGATGCATGGTCACTGCTAGACACGACAGTTGAACTACATCTTCAGCTTCACTGACGTTTCCGTGGTCAAGAAGGTCATCTATTTTGTCTGGAATGAACTTACTCGTAGTTTCACGCACCTCCTTTGGGTTCAGCAGTGCTTTGATTACGTCTGGGGTGCAGTTCACTCCTCTAGGTGGCTTTGCAAGGTTGTAGAATGCGAGTAAATTCACAGTCATTAGAAACTGTGACACTGTCGGATCGTCGTTACAGCCAGACGACTGTCTAATTATACCAAAAAGGTTTTCAAGCTTATCCTGGCTTAATCTGGATGTTAAAAGATACTTGAAACCCACAGTCGACGTCAGGTAGGACAACAAGCCAAGTGTACTCTTGATGGTAACCCTTAGCCCAGCAGACGTGCTTTCTGTAAGAAAACCACCACCAGCTGGTTTTGCAGTTTGCTCCCATTCCTGCAGATACTCTAGGAAGCCTTTCAGAAATTGCACATTTGGACTGTCAGGCTTGAGTGCCTTCTCGCTTGTTCGCGATGTCATAACACGAATCAGACGATTCATTTCTTTTACGAAATCTACTGTCGGCTGCACGGTCCTATGTGAGGCTTCAATGTGGTCTCTATAAATGAAAAGTCTTTTGATGACCTGGTCGCTGAAGAGCTGAAATGCGATGTCGACTTTCATTTTTTCAAAGCAGTTTGGCTTAAGGTGTGCATTTGTCAGGCTTGGCATAACTTTCAGTGTAACATTTTCTCGATCCGCTTCGAAGGCTGCTAGTACAGCACCCATGTGAACATGCCCAGCTGGTGTGAGATATCCTCTTCCAACAAATCCATTTCTCACATTCTTTAAAAGGTGTGGAAAATTTGACAAAAAATAAAGCTGCCTTTTAGGATCCACTGGGTGTTTGGTGCTGCTCTGAACGTGGCTTGGAGAGAACCTTTGAAAAAAAACAACTTGCGATCAGTTTCTTCATCACAATATTTAAACATTAAAAACATGAAATCTGCACTAGCACCATGCACACTCTAAACAATCTTGCATTTTGCGTGAAATTACAGCCTTACCCTGTATTCCAAACAGCCGCCACATGCTCCTGTTCCAGCTGGCGCCGTCGCATGTTATGCAATCCACGAACAGACCAGCCTTTTCCGCAAGGACTGTGGTTTCCAAAATGATTTTCGCCAGTGTTGGGGCCTTCACATTGCCCTTTGAGGCAAAAACACCGAGGATTTGCGTCCATTTTCCTGCGGAAAGGTAATCTCTCACAAATGTACGTGCGTTTTACGTATAAAGTTGCGAACTGTAACCAAGAGAAAAAAAACGTTTACCAGTAAATGGCTGAAACAGCACAATCATCCCATGATCTGCCAGCACATTCTTCTGGTTAACAGGTGTATGGCCTCCAAGGTCAACAAAGCCTTCAATATCACCTGAATTGTAAAAAAAAGCACAGGAAAAACACCTTGTTTTATGCGCAGACATCTCTCAACACAGATGAGAATATGGCAAAGGTGCTAAACCAGCATAAAAAGAAACACGTGCTAAAAGACTTGACGATCGAATATTACCAGAGCACTGCACGGCTCGAGCAATATTGTAGTGCTTAGCAGAACGTCGTATTTTTCTCATACTGTAAAAGCTCGCTGATTCGTGCTTCAATGGACCGGAAAAAAAGTTCGCATAGTCTGAAATTAAGTTCGAACTATCGAATGACCCCGAAAAAGAAAACTGACAAGAACCGCTTGCATCGCGGTAAATTTATTTGGTGAAAGACTTGGCAGTAGTTGCTTGTTATTTTAGATGAGAACGGTGCAACAATCACTATTTTTAGCGGTGGAGCTCTGCCGCTAGTGCATCGCACGCTGCAAGCGCGGAAGATTCACGGGCGATGAATACGGCATTGCTCAGCAGCTCCGAAGCGGCAAGAAAAAAATGTGGATAGGGAAGATTAGCGAAACAGCCAACCAACGCTATAAACGGCGCGTAGCTGGGTTTGGCTGGCTGGCTAGCGCGGTTGGGCGTACGTTTCAGAAAAGCAAAATCGAAACTATCAGTGTGTCCGCTCTTGTAGATGAGGCCGTCCGTCCGCCATCACGCCTGCCGTTCAGCGCAAGTCAGAGGTGCGGGAGTGATTCTGCAGCACAGAATTCAGCTTTGAGGGGGGCTATTTGGACGACCGCTTGCCGAACCGATACCTGTATGTACACAACCTCCTTTGGGAGCTCGTTCGAATTAACCGGTGCGAGACCCGTAGCTTCCGAAACAGCGAGCATGCAACGCCATAGACTTGCATAGCGTTGGCCGGGACCGCGCCGGCAGTTCGAATTATGCGGGTTTTCGCATTGCGGCGTTTGAATCAAAGAGCTTTTACCGTATACACAGAACGGTCCAAGAATTCATTGCAGCTATACTCACCAGCTGATTTCACATTTATGCGCTCCGAAAGCTTTATTTCGTCAATGACGAGGCCACCGTGACGACTGTAAGCATCCATGGTCTTTGTTTTTTTCATTTAGGGCATCGAAGACCTTTGTACTGAGGCCAAAGCCACCCTTGAAGCGCTCTAGGTACTTTTTCAGGCAAGTTCGCCCTGGCAGAACCATAATAGACTGTCTGCGGAGATGTTCATACAACTTCGGGCTTCGCATCCTCATCAGCATACATTCTAAAATCCACTCATCATCGTATCGCATTCCCTTGTGAGATTTTCGCCTTGCAGCAAGGAAACAACTCTTTACAACCAGCTGCTGCTTTGAGGGAAGAGATTTAATTTTGCTGTTAAATGCCTCTTCACTAATAGCCTCATTTCGCTCTTTCATGTGAGCCACCTGTATCCTTGCATTTGCCAATCTTTTCTTGGTCCTTGACAGGCTTCGAGAAATGTTCCTGCACTGTTTCTTTTCATCAGATTTTCTGGCAATTTCACTTGTGCTTTGCTTTTTTCTGCACGCTTGGTTTTGAGCCAGAATCCTTTGGTACTTGCAGAAAGCGCAGGATTCACCTTCAGACCTCACAGATAATGAACACTTCTCAGAAAAAATCATGCCTTTGTAGGAGGTGTGCTTTCCTGAGGCCGGCTTTATGCCGCATCCATCACAAAGATTTGTCAAGGCAACTTTCTTGATCAAAGTTTCGGCCTCTTCGCAAGTTGTGAAGATGTGTTTTGACTTTTCCCTTCCCCTGAGGTAAACCGTGGCTACCACTGATTGTCCATCAAGTAATGGCTTTGCAAATGCTACCATCTTCTCAATGAAGAGGTTAGCGAAGTAATTTTTTTCAGCCTCACAATAGGCGTACGCTAATGAATCGACTGTCACGGATGGCACTTTCATCCATGTCACTGGAATAGCGACGTTGGAGAATGGATGGAGACGATCGTTGGTTGTTCGTGGTCGTTCGTCACCAGCATTTTGCGCTTCGCCAGCGCTTCCTTCTGCAGAAACACAGCGTGCGGTGGTGCACTTTTCAGTTACTGCAGCTCCGCTGTTGGTGTCAGATGCTTCCTTGCTCACCGATTCAGCATTATCAATGCCTGAGCACAACTCGGAGGCTTCCGACGCAGCACGCCTGTGACGCTTTGCTGGAGGCTCTTGCTGGCACAGATTTCTAGTTTTTCTTTTAGCTGACACTTTAGGCAGAATGTGTTCTGGGTAATGCGTTAATATCGAAGGCACGGCGTCGGGTTTCAGGAGCGGTTTATCGCGGGGAAGCTCGCTGGTAACACCATTTACGCTGACACTGAATGTGCGCTCGATAGAACTGCTCTCATAATGTTTCTCGCAAACCACAGCAGCTGGCGTCAGCCTTCTGTCCTCTCTTTTGATGTTTCTTTCCCATTCTGCAAGCCGCGTAGCATCAGATGGTGCAGTAAACATGAAAACGCGTTCCTTGTTCGAGCGGTAACCGCTTTTACACATTGGCACAAAGCAAGTCTCCTCTTTGCACTGTCGCTTTGGCTTTGACATCTTTTTTGTGCAGTCACATGTAGCTCGTTTAGTGGTGGACACGGGAAAAAAAAACAATCGAGAGCTCAGTGCATGATTTGACTACACGGTGAAAGCACGCAGAACGGATACACGCACGCACAGAACGCGCGCACAAAACCGACGAAATCACCACAGAACTGCTCGGAGGAGCGGATGCGTCGACTTTCATGTGCAAGGAGCCACACAGGACAACATACACTGCACCTCAGTCAACAAAATTCGTGCACAAGCAGGCTAATTGCGCACGCACAAGACCAGGTCGCTGCCTTCCGAAGCGAGAAAACCGCGTCGTCTGCTGCGGCAGCACCCTCCCGACAAGCAGCGCCCTCTGCCGTCATCGGTGGGCTTTCATTGCAAACGGTGCCACCTGCTCCCATTGCGCAGCGCTGGCGCTCGGCACACTAGCCAGTATATTCTAGGCACTATAGCTGAGGAGAGACGGGGCTCAACTCGCGCGGTCGCCGCGCGGCCGCGACCACCAAGGCTAACTCCCGCTCCTCCCGCTAGGGGCGCTGCAGCCGAGCACGTGTCTGACGTCACGCCAGCTGAGGAGAGACCGGGCTCAACTTGCGCGGTCGCTGCGCGGCCGCGACCACCAAGGCTAACTCCCGCTAGGGGCGCTGCAGCCGAGCACGTGGTCTGACGTCACGCCAGCTGCGGAGAAACGGGGGTCAACTCGCGCGGTCGCCGCGGGGCCGCGAGCACCAAGGCTAACTCCCGCTCCTCCAGGAGATTGCTAAACAATGAAGAGACTAGCCTGACTTACGGGCAGGCGATACCGAATCCCTTTCACAAATCTATTATGCTTCGCATCCTAGGCTTAACCTTAGCTAAGCCAGGCGATTTTTTGCTCCAGAGACGCGCGCGCCCTAGTGTCCGCTGGGAAGATAATGTCCGCCCAGCTCACGTGTTTGTCAGCATTCTGGGTGGTGCTGCTGCTTCCTGAGAGAGGAGGTTTCTTGCGCTCGTTGCTGTTGGTGCTCGGGATGCTTATCCGCGGCCGTCCAGGGGCGGGCAGGAGGTAGGCCCTTTATGGAGGAAAAACGCTAAGGCTTTTATGGAGGAAAAACGCTTAGGCGCCCGTGTGCTGTGCGATGTCAGTGCACGTTCAAGATCCCCTGGTGGTCGAAATTATTTCGGAGCCCTCCACTAAGGCACCTACTTCTTCCTTTCACTCCTTCCTTTATTCCTTCCCTTACGGCGCGGTTCAGGTTTCCAACGATACATGAGACAGATACTGCGCCATCTCATTCCCCAAAAACCAATTATTATTATTATTATTCTTTCCCTCCCTCCTTTACCCCTTCCTTTACGGCGCACTTCGGGTGTCCACCGAGATATGTGAGACGGTAACTGTGCCATTTCCTTTGCTCAAAAATGAAACAAAACAAATGAGCCTACAGCGTTCATAGAGTTCATTGGTGTTGACAACTTTGCAAAGGCCGTTCATTTTCACGAAAGGAAATGCGCACAACCGGCTCCGTGGGTCAGTGGAGACGTCCATTTCGCTTTCATGTATGTGGCTTTGGTGGGCGACTGCAAAAGCCTGTTTGATTGCGTTCCGCTCAATGGATAGGCAGCGCTCCACCCTGCCACCCTGGGAGGTGGCGTGAAGCTAATTGTTGAACGCGAAAGATTGATCACCAATTGAACGCTGCGGCCTAGCTATTGCTGCAGTGCCACATGTCAGCCACTACGCTGTCAGCGCTAATGCAGTCAGGCCACATCTCTCCCTCGCCACCGCGACATGTATAATATCACGAATGAGGCGTCCACTTATCCAGGGAGCCAGTTATGCGCCCTTCCTCTGCACAAAGCAATCGCTCTCTAGAACATTTTCAACGCCAACGCCAATGAAAACAGTGAACGCCGACATCTTTTGGTTTCGGTAGAGTCAGTTTTTGGGTTAGTTGGTATTGATTTGTTTATTCTTTTGCTTTGTTTAACCTGGATTAGCTGAGCTAGTCCACACTAATTTTCTTCTTTCACTACCACTTTCCTCCTTTCACTTACTGTGCGGTTGGGGTGTCTTCCTATCTACAGATACTGTGCGATTTTTTTTCCCAAAAAAGCAATTTTCAATTTTCTTAATGATTGGACAATCCCGATTCACTTCTCCACTGTTTTGTTTAGATTACCAATTTCTTCGTTTCTCGTATTTTTGTTGTTAGCCTGAGAGCGCTCTTGAGGCTTGCCCCTTTATGGTCTCGGCTAGCGCTCACCTTCAACGGTTTGGCCGAATCCCTCGAGTTCGAGTGCCCCCTGGTCCGTGAACTTGAGCGCCCCCTCGGCGGCGGCGGACTCCAGCCTCCACACCTCCGAACGCTGATAATAATAATAATAATAATAATAATAATAATAATAATAATAATAATAATAATAATAATAATAATAATCAATCAATCAATCAATCTTTATTTTTTCGGTGCCCAGGAACAACCCAAAGGTCTTGGTGCTGGTACACCATTCACACGCACAAAATGTACATTTATTTCACTACAAAGGAAGACACTCAGGGGAGGTAATGCAGCAGTCAAGGCGATAGAAAAAAAAGACACATAAACTAGGCGTGACAGCAAGCATGAAACAAAAAAGCGAGAACAAGGAAACAGCGAGAACAGCGGTAAATGAAAACAGCTAGAACAGGCAACAGACATATAAATAACTAATAAAACAAATAAACAAAGAGAATGAGCACAAGAACGACCGATAACAGCTAAGTACAGCATATATCAAAATACAAACAAAAATAAAGCCAATACTAATATGAACAAATAAGAGATCTCTGAAATACAAGCTAGAAATACAATCATACACAATAAGAAATGTAATTAGTGAACGCGTTACAGACAATCAGGCGTGAGTACACAGTATTAAAGAAATAATATTAATGAAAACAAGTACACGTGATGTACAGTTAAGGAGAGAAAAAACAATATAATACCGGTGCAAACGCACAAGTGTAGTAAAGACAAAATGCATGAAAGGGGAAGTTATGTAGTTATGTATGAGAAAAAGAGTGCTCAAAGTGAAACGTCACGGACATTCAACATAAAGGAAGGGAGAGAATTTTCGAATATATCAAGGTGAGGACAAAGAGAATTAAACAACTTCTGCATTCTGTCCAGAGGGGAGAGGGAGTGCAGGAGCGCAGAAACTTGGAATGGTCTGAATTCCCTTATGCTCTTTCGCGGTACACGCAAAAGGATACGCGCTAGGAGCTGAGGGCATAGAATGTGACCATGAAGAAGTTTATACAAGAAAATTATATCTGCCCTCACGCGACGGCAGCTAAGAGAAGGAAGCTGCAGTGAGTTACTCCGTCTGGGACGAGAGCTGGAAGTTTTGCAAGAAAACCGATGTTGAAATATGCGTAAAAACTTTAGCTGAACTCTGTCGATTTTTTCACAGTTCGACTGGCAAGTGCCGTTCCAAACAACAGACGCATATTCCAAAAGCGGCAAGCATATGGAGAGGTAGAGCTTTAAGAAAGGGAGTTGGGATCGAAACTCTCTCGAAAGCCTGCAGATGAAGCCGAGTGTACGCATAGCCCGTAGAGCAATGCGTTTTGTATGAGAGGAGAAGCTGAGGCTACGGTCGAAAAGTACGCCGAGGTCATTAATTTCATCAACCCTGGGCAGCGGCCTACCATTCACAGAATAAGAGTAGAGAAGACTGTGCGTTTTACGAGTAAATGAGACAACCTTGGTTTTAGATGAATTGAGAGTGAGCCCATTCTTCAAGCACCAATCAGAGAAGGCGGATATGTCCGATTGCAATGACAAGCAATCATGAAGAGTATGTATTGCCTTGAACATTTTTATATCGTCCGCATAAAGGAGAAACGAGGAGTTTTTGACCACGGAGGAAACGTCATTGATAAAAACAGAGAACAGAAGCGGGCCTAATACCGAGCCCTGAGGAACTCCGCTGGTTGGAGTGTAAACAAATGAGGTCTGTCCATTTACACTGACAAAGCAGGACCGATCAAAAAGATAGTTGCGTAAGAGGGCTACAATTGAAACGTCGATCTCAAGCAGCAGAAGCTTTTGAAGAAGTAAAGAGTGAGTAACAACGTCGAAAGCTTTGCTCAAATCACAGTACACAGCGTCTACCTGACTCCTCTGAAGGACTTCAGCTGATGTATACGTCATAAAAGTCACAAGGTTAGTTGTAGTAGAACGACCTTTTATGAAACCATGCTGATTATGTATGATTACATGTTTGAGGTGGAAGGAAAGTACTTTGTGCAAAGCTAATTCAAAAAGCTTAGAGGTTGCACAAAGAAGAGAAATGGGGCGGTAGTTCGAAACATCAGATTTGTTTCCTGATTTGAAGACAGGGAAAACACGCGCCGTTTTCCACACGCGGGGAAAGGCAGAATTTTTCAAACAGTTATTAAATATCGTGGTTAAAACAGGGACGAAGGTACTATTGAAGGCTTTTATTATGGCGGCTGGAATGCCATCAGGTCCAGGGGACAAAGATGGTTCAAACACTTAAGACTCTCACTTACTAACTTCTCGTCAAGAAGAACGGAATTAGGTGCGCCAGCTGGAAGGCATACGGAATCGCAACGTGGAGATTTGTACACGGAGGAAAAGTGTTGAGCAAAGCCGTCAGCGACGTTCCGAATTTCATTCCCATGAGAGTCAACTAAGTGAATATGACTATCAGATTTATTCGAGCGTTTGCGAACGTATCTCCAGAATTCAGTAGGACGATTAGAGGCACTATTCTCTAAGTATTCAAGATAGGACTCATGATCACGCTTGTACAGGCGTTTGCAAAGGGAACGCAAGCGGCGAAATTCATCTGCCCATGTATCCAGCCCAGGGCGTTTCGCTTTATGGTGGGCCCGCTCCTTAAGTTTCAGCGCTGTTCTAAGTTCCTTGGAAAACCAGAACGGAAACTTGCTGCGAGTAGGAGTGTGCATAGGTATGTACTGGCGCATACCATTGAGAACTATTTCAGTGAAGCGACTGACTTGTTCGTCAACATCGCTGATTTCGTTTAAAACGGACCAGTCGACAGAAGAGAAAAAACCGAAGAGACCAACATAGTCGCCAAGTGCATAAGCGAAACGGGGGGAATTCCCCTCACGATTTGAATTAGCAGAAGGTGGGACAGAAACCGAAGCCGTTATTAGAATTGGAGGATGAAATTTGTCACAGCGAGTAAGTGAGATGTCAGATGTCGAGACATGAACATTTTCAAAATTAGATAAACAAATGTCAAGAACATTACCACAACAGTTTTCAATTAAATTGTGTTGCTGCAAGGTGTTAAAAGCTATGAAATCTAAAAGCCGGTTGCACTTACTAACTACATAATGATTGTTGTGTGAATATGTAAAGGTATTCCAGTTAATACCTGGAGTATTAAAATCCCCTAAAATGAGCAGTTTGTGCTTGCTATGAGAAGTGATAACATATTCAATAGAATGTAGTACATCATCGTAGGCAGGAGGAGGCAGATTAGGGGAAATATAGAAAGCTGCCAATAAAAGTTTTTGATGTCGAGTTAAAGTTAGCTCTAACCAGACAGATTCTTCGGTGGTTTCCAGGTCGGAACGCCGAACGCACTGCACGGAACCGTCAATAGCAATGAGCACACCCCCTCCCTTTTGTTTAGAAGCTGATTCAGGGCGGTCACTTCGAAAAACAGAATAGTTATTAGGAAAGAAGTCACCTGAGTTAACTTCGCTAGACAGCCAGGTCTCAGTAATTACAACAGCCGAATAACAAGAGGCTAAAACATTGGAAAAAAATACAGGTCCCTTAGTCCGAAGACCTCGGGCATTTTGGTTATATCCAAGTTAGGGTTGACTGCAATCAACCGTCAGCTCGGAAGGATGTAACATACCATCCAGGAGTTTTCCACGAAAAGCCTTGAAGATGCAGCCCGTAGGCCACATCGAAGGGTCAACAAGCTGATCGTAGAATTCCGCGCTGACTGTGAGGTAGAAGGACGAGTAGGAGTCATATTTCGTTTTCAACTGCCGGCAGGAAAGGGGGGTGACGTTCACGGACTTCAGATGGTTCGTTAAATCAGCCGACGTTGTCTCGGGGCACAGCTTAGAGACAAAAATAGCCTTCGGGCGCTTCTGAGGTCTGGCGACGTTCAGACTGGATGAGCTCGACGAGCCAGTGATGGCTGGGCTACGGTGCTTCTTCTGCGCCTCAGGCAAATTAAGTGGGGGAACAGATACAGATGTCGGGCAGGTGGCCAAATCAACGGGTGCCACCCCACTGTGAAGGGCAGCAGAGTAGCTCTTGGATGGCTGGAGCATACGGGAAGGACTGCTCGCGGACAGGGGCTCGACGAAAGGCGGATCACGCTGCGATGAAGCAGGGCGCCTCGCAAGCTCCTCGCGTAGGCTGCGAACATCAGCCCGCAGAGAGGCAACGACCTCGGCCTGGAGAGCGAGCGCCCGCGAGTTGTCACCACGAAGGCGCTCATTCTCCTCCCGCAGCTGGGCGACCTCGTCGCTCAGAAACGAGATTCCCTCAAGTGCGTCGAGGAGGAGAGCCCGAAGCGAGGCAAGCGCACCGTCAGGTTCGCCCGTCGGGAAGGAAGCGAGGGAACCGGTCGGGTCGGCCGGGTGATGGGGCTGGTGGGCCGTGGAAGAAAGGAATGCAGCCGCTGACACGCCACCGTCGCTAGGCTTAGCACCGCCGCAAGACGACAAACACAGATTGCACATGAATGGTCGCGAGCCGGACTTCAAAAGCTGCAGCTCGTCGTCACTCCAAGTGACACACTTCGCGTGTACACGTTTGTTGCAGTCGGCACAACGAAAAAACTGCTGCTTACCAAAAAACGGACGGGAGCACAGCACACATGCGTCCTTACTGGGCGCCATGTTGGAATAATAATGAGGTCGCCCAGCTGCGGGAGGAGAATGAGCGCCTTCGTGGTGACAACTCGCGGGCGCTCGCTCTCCAGGCCGAGGTCGTTGCCTCTCTGCGGGCTGATGTTCGCAGCCTACGCGAGGAGCTTGCGAGGCGCCCTGCTTCATCGCAGCGTGATCCGCCTTTCGTCGAGCCCCTGTCCGCGAGCAGTCCTTCCCGTATGCTCCAGCCATCCAAGAGCTACTCTGCTGCCCTTCACAGTGGGGTGGCACCCGTTGATTTGGCCACCTGCCCGACATCTGTATCTGTTCCCCCACTTAATTTGCCTGAGGCGCAGAAGAAGCACCGTAGCCCAGCCATCACTGGCTCGTCGAGCTCATCCAGTCTGAACGTCGCCAGACCTCAGAAGCGCCCGCAGGCTATTTTTGTCTCTAAGCTGTGCCCCGAGACAACGTCGGCTGATTTAACGAACCATAATAATAATTATTAATAATAATAATAATAATAATAATAATAATAATAATAATAATAATAATAATAATATAAATAATAATAATAATAATTGGTTTTAGGGGAAAGAAAATGACGCAGTATCTGAACCGCGCCGTAAGGGAAGGGATAAAGGAGGGAGTGAAAGAAGAAAGGAAGTGAGAGGTGCCGTAGTGGAGATCTCCGGAATAATTTCGATCACCTGGGGATCCTTAACGTGCACTGACATCGCACAGCACACGGACGCCCTAGCGTTTTTCCTCCATAAAAATGCAGCCGCCGCGGTCGGGCTGATGCTAAAATTGTTTTTAGAGCGTTAGCTCTTACTCATCACATTTCTCGATTTCTTGGGGTCTGCTACCGCCTCCCTTCGGCATGAAATTTTCTGTCCTAGGAATTGAAGATGGCGACCCCCTATAGTAAATCGATATAACAACCTAATTGGTGATTGAGTGGTGACGTCATTATAATATCGAATTTCTGATTGATTCATGACGAAACTAATATATCGAATTCGTGATTGATTGGTGACGTAACTTATAAATCTAAGATGTCGGCCGATAATCGCAATACATTGGTGAAGTCATTAATTTATATAAGATGCCAAATTCAGATTTCCATTGGTGTACCTCATTTTAATCTCATTCATATCAATGCTAGCAAACCAAACAGCTAAGAATAACGGCCTGAGGGGCGAGTTGGTGCATGATGAAATAATAATAATAATAATTGGTTTTTTGGGGAAAGGAAATGGCGCAGTATCTGTCTCATATATCTTCGGACACCTGAACCGCGTCGTAAGGGAAGGGATAAAGGAGGGAGTGAAAGAAGGAAGGAAGAATAGGTGCCGTAGTGGAGGGCTCCGGAATAATTTCGACCACCTGGGGATCTTTAACGTGCGCTGACATCGCACAGCACACGGGCGCCTTAGCGTTTTTCCTCCACAAAAACGCAGCCGCCGCGGTCGGGTTCGAACCCGAGAACTCCGGATCAGTAGTGGAGCGCCCTAACCACTGAGCCACCGCGGCGGGTCGTCTCATCTGCGTTATTAATATCAGACGGAGCGTAACTGCTCATTATGTCAGTAATGTTGTCCGCCGCCCATGCTGATGCGCCGTCAACGTCCGCAGATGCCGATTCACCGCACAAAACCTTGCCGGCGATGTTATGCCTTTCTTTAAAGCGATTACGCCATCCTATGCTTGCCTTAAAGTTGTTCATCCCTAGCAAACAAGTATAACTCAGGGCCTTCTGCTGTACAATTTTACCGCACAGGGGCATGTCTGTTGCTCGCGAATCGACGAACCGAGCATAGACAGCCTTGTCGAGCTCTTCATACGTTGGTTGCGTCACTTTCTTGAGCTGCGCTGAAGTGCCCGATGAAAGTGCCTTCCTAATGCTGTCCTTATTCTTCTAAATCGTCGGTAGCGAACTCGGTCGCGATGCCAAAATCTGCGGCAATAATTGCCTTCTTCTTCCCGCTTTCCGCTTCGGCGATAATTCTATCCTTTTCTTCTAGCGAAATATGCTTTCGCTTCTTCGTTGGAGGCGACATGGCAGAGGCGATCGGCGAGATCAGACTGCAGCGAGAGATCGAATATCAACACACACCGACACACGAGAAAATGGCGGCAAGGGCTGCGGAGAAGGCGGGGAGGAGAGGCTGGCGACTGGATTTGATTTTGTCTTTGGCCCTCGTACGGCCGGCGGCCTTCGCAAGGCGCCAACAAGTCCCCTCGCTGTTTCCCTATGACGAATAAACCGACTCCCAACCAAATTTTTTAATAAAGAATACATGAAAATGTAATAAACATACATGCCGTGCATTATTTAGCAGCACCAAGCCACTGCTTTAGCAGGGAATAATAACGTACAGCACCCAACTTTTGAAGAAAGGCGTGCCACTGACCGGTGGAGGCTCGCGAAAAATTCGTAGTAGCGAATGCGTGCTCACAAAGTAATTGGTTTAGGGGGACTTTTAATACATTAACTCTTATGGGGAGTTCGCGGTGAATGAAAAGTACTTCGTTGTGGCAAAAATTTCGTTGAGGCGGCATTCGTTGTGCCGGGATTCAACTGTATATAGATAAGCGTCAGGCCATGACGTCAAGGAGGTGCGGCGGCGCTAGCATCAGCAGTGACTTTTGCTGTGTGGGCAAAAGGGGGACCGTCCGCATTGGGTGCGCCCTTCTTCCAGGTTTTGAAGCTTAACCTTCGATATCCCGTCGAGTCGTGGTGCGGTTGGTTGAGTCAATACGCTGAAGAAATGCTGAGGCGTAAGTTTCCACAAGTTAATGGCGGTCAGACAGAAGCGAAAGCGATTGGCAGCGGCCGTGGAGCGAGACAAGTTCGGCGGCGAATCGGTTGCGCGGCTAACATTGCATTTTTGCATATAAATCTGATAGTTTGCGTCTCTTAATTGGCATGGTTACTCTTCACTCGTTTCGGCGAATAGTGCATGATTAACCGCCTGCAAGTTGAGTTGAGCTGAGTGTTTGTATGCTACAGGTGGGTTAAGCCTTGATTAGTCTGCCGCAATTGCTCCACCTTAGCTTCACCTATAGGTTAATAATGACCTAAAACCTTTCACTCCGGCCCCGCTATGCGCACAGTCACTTATAATAGTACATATTCTATTCTCGCAGTCACAATCGATGCACACAGTCACTCAGCAGAACAAAGTCCACTCCAGGAGTCACCTTCTATGCACACATTCAGTCACAGTAGAACATAGTCCATTGCAGTGACACTATCCATGCACACATTCACTCACAATATAACATGGGCCACTCCAGAAGACACCATCTACGCACACATTCAATCACAGTAGACCGTAGTTCGTTCTTGCTGTCACCATTTAGAGGCAAGATCAACGTCCTGCAGAAATGTTAAAAGAAGGCGTGCAGCCTCCCTTGTGCATGTCTGGTTTCCACTCGGGTAGACAATGTCCTGAACTGTACTGTGAAGGGCTCCTGTCTTCTTGAAGGAAGCGAGCATCACATATCTTTCCGCGTTGTACTCTGCGCTGTGCATAAAATAACGTTCTATATCCCCGCACACAAAACATAAAGAATAGCGCAGATGATGCCGTGCCCGTCTGCAACTCGTCCGCCTTCTGTCGGGTTCTCAGTGAGAAGATTAAACGCGATATTCCGTGTGCGTGTGATCGTAAGTTGAATGCAGGGGCAGATGGCAGCCACCCGGATTAGGTCCCGGGGACCTCTACGGGCAAAAAAGAAGAAACAAGTACAGCCAGCCGCATTCAGCGTTCACTAAGCACGACATTTGATGCAACACTGGGATAGTTGTACATTTGACGCATAGTTTTTATTCATTTCCGCGAGCTTGAAGAAGTGTTTTTTCAACACCGGTCCTAGGAAATGTTTAAACGCCGCTAGGATATAGGCAAAGTCATGCAATGCAGTGTTATTTCCCGGATTGCATTAATTTTAAGGCGAAAGCCTTTAATGGCTCATACTCGCGTCATGACCCTGTCCGTCCGTCCGCCTGTTACGCTCTTGCGCCATTGGTAGCTCACTGCGCATGCGCGAGGTGGCGCCACCAGCGCGGAGGCCCAACATCTCGCAGCTGTTGACCGAGAAGGGTGCTGCGCAACCTCCCTCCTAGCGCTCGTTTCAATGGAGTATCAGAATGCGGGCAAACGCAAACGTACTACTTCCCCAGCTGCACAGGGACAGAAGACCAATAAACGAATGCGTCGGCATCGGCTTAATGCTTTGTTTCGTCCGTTGGCGAAATCTGTCACACTATAGATGTTAATCAAATGACGTCAACTCGATACGAAGAAATCATTGCGCACGGCGGGATTCAGACCACTATCCTGCCGATGCGCAGCCGAGCGTGCTAACAACTACGCTCCTTATTAAGGCCGATTCACACGACGGACCGTTCGCCCGCAGCCCGCGCATCACGTGTTCGGCGTCACCAAATTGAGAGGCATGCTGTTGGCCCGCGGACTGGAAAACCAAGGAAGTTCAAGTGCCTCTGCCCTCACGGGAATTAGCGGCGGCCCGCGAAGGCGCGCGCGCGAGCTCTGGCAACCACCGCTTTTGCCAATATTTCGGCGGCCGTATTTCGCTGAGTAGCGTTGAGCTGGCGCGCTGTTTCGACAAGCTGCATGCACTGCGTTCGCTGCCATGACAAAGCGATCGACTGGACTAGAAAGGCGGCCCAGGTCATTGAGGAATTGTACAAAGGGCCGCACCTGCACCATTCAGTCCAAGTCATGGGTCGGGAGTAAAAACCAGTTTGACCAGCGTTGCCAAACGGTTTAAAATAATCTGGCAACAGTAGTACACCCAGCGCTTCGTCTGCTCTTTTGGTCCGTCGCATATCCGCTTGACGTCATCGGATCGCAGGCCAGTTTTTAGCGGCGCATGAACACGTGATGCGCGGGCCGGGGGCGAACGGACCGTCGTGTGAATCGGCACGCTGCGTTTTTGCCTACACCTCGCGTCACTGGCGACCGCAGCGCCACCTTTGTTTACAAACATGATACTTCCCTATACAGCCTTGCGCAATTAAACGCGTGCAGTAGAATGCTTCTCTGAGCTAAACTGGTTCGTTCGAGCTCAAATGGAAATAGGTCGGCAGGTTTGTTCTATGCTACATTTGTTTTGTGTACTTGCCTAAATCGATCAAAAAAGTCGGATATTCGCATCGTCTACGGCGACGACGAAACAAAACCAGGCGTCATCTCAGCCATTGCACCTGTGGTGCCATCTCGTTTGCAGGCTGTGGAGATTCGGTTGAGAAACGGGATGAGGGTTTTTCACAGGAGGTGTGAAGCAGCTGTTTCAACTGCTTTATCAATGATAACGAAAAACCTACTTTGGCCAAAACTCCACTAAATTCCAGGTCTTTTGTTAAAAAGTGGCTTCAAAGCTCCAGCAAAACACCCCACCCCCTCCTTTGCCGAATCTCCATAGCAGGAAAACGAGATTGCGCCACCGGTGCAATCGCTGGGATAACGGCTGGTTTTGCTCGTCCTCGCCGCAAACGATGCGAATATCCGTCTTTTTTTATCGATTCAGGCAAGTACTTGAAATAAATTTATTATAGAACGATTCTGCCGACCTATTGACATTTCAGTGCGAAATTGGGCACGAACAACTCACCATTTTAGCTGAGAGGAGCATTCCACGGCGCGCGTTTAATTGCTGAACAAGCTGTATACACGAACAACATTTATATCCCTTTGAATCTCCAATATTTTGTGGGCGAGCACGAAAATTTGTGGTGTTCTTTCCTGTTTTGGAAGGTATTAACAAACGTGGAAAAAATTATGAAGACACTAACTAAAATGGTTTTCAAGAGAGAAAGATGTCCAGTATACTGGACGCTGGTATTGATTCGTTGCGCTTGGAGTAGCACAATTTCTTCGACATTGCAAGAATTTTTGCCACTTTCTTAGAAACGAAGCACGGACTCTGGAAGGAATTCTCCACTCCGTCGCTTGAGTCCGAATCGGCATCAAAGTCACACTTGTCTCTAAACAAAAGTTCCTATATTACCTCATTATTCACCGCCTTTTCTACTAATAAGACAACCAAATGGTGCTAAATGTCATGTTGCTTGCACTACAAATCTACATCAGGTTGTTTCTATAGCGACATTTGAAGTTATGCAATTTTGGCGCCTAAAGTACTGAAACTCGAACATAATCGGCTTGCATGGGGATATGAAGAATACACCCCAACTGAATCCTAGTGACCAGTTCACTAAACGTCAAAACATTATCACATCGCGAAAAAAAACTACTCTCATAACCCCTAACTCAAATCCCTGCCAGGTGGGAGCTTAGCTAATGGTTGATCGCGAGAGGTTGTTCACCCAATGAACGCTGCGGCCTATTGCTGCAGTGCTGCGTGTCTGCCACAACGTTGTAAGCGCTTATGCATGCAGCCCACATCTCTCTCTTACCACCGCCCGGTACCTCAAAGCGCGATTGAGTAATCCACTGACCCATGGAGTCAGTTATGGCCTAGCGTAGACCTAACCTATCTACTTGTGCTCCGCCATGGCCTCTCTCGACCGCAAGCCTGCCTGCAGCAGTATGACTTACCAAGCTGAAGGGGAGGGCATCACGCCCGAAGAGTTTGCTACCGATCCGGGACGGACCCGGGCATTTACAGCCCGGAAGCTAGCGCACCAAACTTCGTACACGCCCAAGCAAGCCGTCTCTGCCAAGTGCTCGCTACCCACGTCTTCACCACCGGCAGGCCTCGCCACACCGACCGAGCCCCAATAAGGCAAGTCGTCTTCGTTCACTCTACATAAACTCAAGCGCCCGGCTCCGCTACTGAAACAGCCCACCCAAGATCTGAAAGTTATATGCCGACCCAACGGACGCCTAGATCTTCGCAAGAACAACCGGGGCTTCCTCCTCTCCCTTATGTGCGCCATATTGAAACTTCCCGTGGAAGAGGCACGTCAACAGGTCACCATCCGTATAAATACCCGCCACAACTCGTTCACCGTCAATACTCCCCTCGGAAGAGCGTGCGGCGCACTAAGGGCAGATCCCCACCCTAATCGTCGGAGACACGACGTACCTGGTGAGAGCCTACATCGCCCAACCCGACAACGCCATCTATGACTAGCAGAGATAAGAGATCATCTACGACCCCCAAACCTACAACACGAATGATTCCTACACCATTCCGACGCGAGGCAACTGGGCAAGACGAAGTCGATCCTCGTCACTTTCATCAACACGAAAAGGGTCCCCGAGCAACTCAAATTATATGGGGCAGTCTACAACTGCTCCCTCTTCTTGGCGAAAGCCGAGGTATGCTTCACCTTCCAGAAACCCGGCAATCCGAGCGACGTGTGTGCGGCTCCTCGCCAAACTTTCTGCTACCTATGCTGAGAGAATCATCAACCGTCCGGCACACTCATGTGCGAGGTCAAATGCAACCTGTGCAACGGATCGCATTTTACCGGTTCCAAGGTATGCAAGGTTCCTTTCAACCGCCCGGGCAACAAGAAACCAGGCAGCACCGGCCACTCTAGCAAAGAAGAAACGGAGGATAAGCAGTCGCCGACCCACCGAGAGTCACGCAGCCGGCAGCGGTCAAACTCGAGAGGCCGCGCCAACTCCCACTCCAGGTCCAAGTACAGAACGAGGAAGAGCTCTACCCACCGAAAGGAACAAGGAGCATATCACCGTCTTTTTCACCCCTGGGCAGCGCAGGGCAAGCCGCGTCCGAAAAAACAGGGGAGCTGGGGACCGCGAGCTCTCTTCATTGTCCGGGAGAGTAACCAGCTAATGACGCAGCTAGAAAAGCAGAGAAAACAAATCCAGCAAAAACGCCAAAAAAATCGAAAACCTTGGCAAACAGATTCAACTGCTAATTCAAAATCAACTAGACTAGAAAAGATGGATATCCCGATACATACCACTACTTCTACTCCGTATACAGCCCACCAAGCTCCCCCACACAAGGCCAAAGGACCGAGCTCTACCACAAGGGATAGTGCAATGTCTTTCAGGACAATCTTTAGAGCTATTAATACCCTCGAACAAAAGATAGAAAGCATGTCCAAGGAAACCAAACCCTTGGCAGTAACAGCCAACAGGCGCCTGGCAGCGCTCGAGCAAAACAAGAGTGCAAAAGATTCTCTCAATTCAAATCAATTCTGTTTATTTTATCGGAAATTTGGAGAGAAGTCGGTGCTAAAAGTCGTAAATCACAGTTTGAAAATACCTTGAAAACCTCTACAAGGCAGTGCCGACCTAGCAGCAGTAGTTAACAAAATCTTTGGAGAGATGGAGAATAACAGATACTGCACAATAATAACTTTGCCTAGTTTTCAAAACACAAAAAAGCTTAGTTTCCAAATATTATCAGAAATGATACAAGAATACATCATACATACATATTTGAATAAAACTGTAGATTTATACAATCGCAACTGAAACGAAGATAGCGTACAGGTACGAGAAATAATTGATCAGTGAAGCAAAAGTATAGCAAAAACACTACAATTTACAGTTTGGAAAAGGATTCTTCAAGTGTCTTAAAAGAAGTTATTTTGGCATATTGATGTTGATAGACTAATTGTGGGAGGTTATGCTGCAATGACTGGAATTTGTAGATTGTGCGGAAAAGCAGGGTATGGCGTAAGTCAGTACTACGAGTAGATTTCCTTGGATGTAAGACTTGCAGTCTGTACTAACAATTTTTGCTGCTCAGTAGTTGAGAAGAAGAAATCGTACGTATATGTTATTAGCTCTGACGAGTTCGTGTAACGGAAATAGCATTTCGGTTAAGTGTAGGAAAAAACATTGGCAACAGAGCGAATGACCTTTTTTTTGTAGGACAAGTATTTTTTTCAATGTTTGTATTGTAGTGGTAAGCCAAATAATGCTACAATAGTTAAATGAGATGAGAATAGAGCGTAATATATTTGCAGCTTTATCTTCGTAGGGAGAAGTGTTCGGCAACGAGAGAGTGCTCAAGTTGTTGCAAAGAGAGAGAGAGGGTTTATTGATAGGAAAAGCAGAGAGGTTGGCCTGAAAAATAAATATCTGGCCTGCTACTCTGCTCTGGGGGACGGGAAGAGGAGATAAAAGAAGGTCACGATGGGGGACGATGATGATTGGAGGAGGCAGATGAAAAACTACTTAAAAAAAACAAGGCACACTTTCTGACATCACAAACGCGAGACAAGGTCCGTGTCGCTCAAAACGCGTGAGAGCGCTCGCGTTGCCTTTACAGTTCTAAAACTATCGCGCCAAGCGCCGAGGATCAAATCCTCAGAGAGGAGCGATGTGTCCATAGGCTTCAGAGCAGATGCGAGTATGAGTCTTTCACGTGCATACGCTGGACACGCCACTAAAACATGTTCTATAGTCTCTAGCACGCCACATGTGGTACATTCCGGGAAGTCCGCTTGTCCTATTAAGTGCCAGTACTTGCGCGTGAATGCCACGTTTAAACGTAGTCTACGGATAACGCATGCAATAGGGCGAGGTATTCCGCGAGGAACTGAAAAGGTCATCGTCGGATCTAGCCGTTTAAGGCGGATGTGGCGGGTGTCTGGCAGGGCCCAGTACCTAGCCGTCGCCCTCCTCATCAATTCCGAAAGGAGACAAGTTGTGTCCACTATAGAGAACGGTACAGCTGTACGCACGCCACTGCTGAAGGCGCTCCTAGCTTCAGCGTCGGCGGTCTCATTTCCATCGAGTCCGCAGTGTTCGGGGATCCACTGAAACACTATACGGTGGCCGTTTCCCTGAGCAAATGATACGAGACTAATGATATCAAGAGCCAGAGCTTGGTAGGCTGTGTGGCGTAGGAAGCATCCTAAAATGTGTAGAGCAGGTTTACAGTCGGTGAAAATGCACCACTCCTGAGGCGGTTCTCCGCAGATGTGGTGAATCGATTCCCGAAGGCCCACAAGCTCTGCAGCGGTTGAAGTAGACTTGTGTCCCAAAATGAATCTGCGGGTCGTCTGTTGTGTAGGGATTGCGAAAGCTGCTGTTGATGCATTTGGAGACACAGATCCATCCGTGTAGACGTGCACACATTTGTGGTATTCTGACAAGATGTAGGCAAGTGCGAGTTGCTTCAGTCCGCTAACCGGCATCGCAGACTTCTTGATTATGCCAGGGACATGCAGGCAGACTGAAGGCTGAGCCATTACCCATGGGGGCTGCAAGGAATGATGCGGCAAAGCATAGTCTGATGGCAATTCGGAGCGATGGAAGCGCAGTGCGCTTGCAAAACTGCTGTCCGGTCGCTCATCAAAAATCTTCGTCAGCGGGTGACAGCGGTGCCGTGTAAGCGCACGTAAATATACACGAAGTGGTTCGTGTGACAGGTAGACCGATATTGGGCTCGCACGAGATTCCTCAATCGTGTCTTTGTTCGAGGCACAACGTGGTAATCCGAGGCATATCTTGAGCGCCTGTGCTTGGACACTCTCTAATGTCCGCAAGCAGGAAATACTCATGTTAGAGAGTACAGGAAGGCTGTAACGAATGTAGCCAATAAAGAGGGTATAGCAAAGTCGAAGCAAGGAGCGCTCCGTTGGGCCCCATTTAATGCCTGCCACAAAGCGAAGCACATGGCAAAAAAGAGTGAGTCTTTTCTTTAGCATGTTTATATGCCTCGACCATGACAGATCGCGGTCACTGATAATGCCCAAAAATCTGTGGTGGGAGACGTATGGTATTGCAACCCCTTGAAGAGTTACCGGGTAGTGGCAGACAGACTTGCGCGTGAATGCGACCACAGCACATTTTTCAGCTGCCAAGTGGAAACCCTGACGCCGTAGGTACCTTGAAGTAGATGACACGGCACGTTGTAATCTCGCACGCATTTGCGGACGTGTCGAACCCGACGCCCAGATGCAGATATCATCAGCATAGGCACTGATGTGAATGGTAGTGGGAAGTTCATTCACCAGTCCAATCAATGCCACGTTAAATAGGGTTTGGCTAAGAACTCCTCCCTGAGGAACTCCACGGCAAACCTGATGACGGGTAGTCTCCCCATCAGGCGTAAACATGTAAACAGACCGGCCGTTGAGGTAGCTCCCTATCCACGAATACATCGGCCGCCAACGCCAATGTCGTCAAGGGCATCAAGGATGGCGTCATGAAGTACATTATCGAAGGCCCCTTTGATGTCCATGAAGACAGCAGCGACGAGTCGGCGACTACGTTTTTCATGTTCCACTGTCGATATGAGGTCTATTACGCTGTCAATCGAAGAACGTCCCCTCCGGAACCCGGTCATCATATCCGGATAGAGAGCATTCTGCACTAAAAACCATTCGAGCCGCGCCAGCACCATTCGCTCCATAACTTTGCCGACGCAGCTTTCTAGTGCAACTGGCCGGCATGAGGTAAGTTCATAAGGAGGTTTGCCAGGCTTCAAAAGTGCAACCAGGAGGCTGATCTTCCAGTGTTCTGGAACGATTCCGGAAGCCTATGTATCATTGTAGTAACTGAGCAGCACAGCTCGGCCTTCCATGCCAAGGTGAGAGAGGGACGCGTACGAAATCCCGTCAGGACCGGGTGCAGATGGACGCCTACACGAGGAAAGAGCAGCTTCTAGTTCAGGCATCGTGAATAGCATGTCGTAGTGGTCATCTGGTGAAGGCGGTACAAAAGCCTCCAAACTGGTTGATGGTACCATAGTTGTGCCCACAACGATTTTGCAGAATTCTTCTGCTACCTCTACATTATTACGGCGTTGGTAAATAGACAGGGCATGGAAAGGATAGCGTTCCTGCGGGGGTGAACGCAAGCTCCTGGCTACATGCCAAATACGCGACAGTGGTTTGCGAGGGTCCAGCGATGAACAGAACTGCCTCTAAAGTTGTCTCCCTAGTCTCGCTAGGTGGCGCTTTATTTGTCGTTGAGCTCGGCGACAAAGGGCAAGATCATACGTGGATTTGGTTCTTCTGTATTTCCTTTCGGCGCGCCGACGGACTGCGCGTAGTCTTTCGAATTCCACGTCAATAGTAGATCCTGGCGTAGGCGCACATATATACCGCGTGGTTTCACTGAGAGAGGACGTAATCAGGCCTTCTATTTTAGATGGTGTTGAGAGGTCCACAAAGGGAAATCTCCACGGACGACCTAAAGGCAGGCCAGTCTGTATATCGCACGCGAGACGGAGTAGTAGGAGTGTACCACTTGACGCAAACATACGTTGGAATGTGGTCACTCATGTGTTTCCACGTCACTGCACCAGCTGACGTAAAACTGGAGACTTGCTGAAACAAACGCCAGATCCAAGCAGCTGCTGTACGAAGTGCCACGCAGAAACGTAGGTGAACCATCGTTGATATTGATGAAGTTCTGGGAGTGCAAAAGTCAAACAGGTTCCTGTCTCGGTTATTCATAACAGCACTGCCCCACTGAGGGTGATGAGCATTAAAATCGCCCACTATGATATGAGGAGCTGGACAACTCTGGATGGCTGAATATAGGTACGAAGTATCAATGGCATCTCTAGGTGGAATGTAGGCACCGATTATCGAAAAGACCCGTCCTTTTACCGTGACTGTCAAACAGATGTAATGGTTTGTGTTGTGTGGCTGTAGAACTTGGCGGACGTGCGCAATGTCTTGGCGTATGCAAACTAACACTTTGCTAGTTTCGTCTTCTGTGCGAGACCACAGCAGCACGTATCCAGAAAGGCGGAAAGGCGACGGCATGTTGGGCTCACATATAACCAGCACAAGGAAGCGGTACTTGTGGACGCGTTGCCGGAAGTCACTCAGACGACCTCGTAGGCCTCGGGCATTCCTTTGCACCAGCACACTACGGCGCACGTGCATTGGCACAGATGAGGTGGGTTTTGGTTGTGCCATAATGAATTACTGCAACGCCGCCAAGAGCGGCTCAAGTGCATCCAAAAACTGCGCAACAATCTTTGCTGTTGGCGCGTTAATTCCTGAAAGCAGCACGCGCATTGAACACACAAGCTTTTTTAACATTATGCTCACATCCTGACCTTCGGGCTTGCCAACAGTGTCAGCTGGAGTGGCAACCGGTCTTGGTCTTGCCATGGCGATCTCCTTGGATGGCAGAGCAGGCCATTCAGCATCAGAGGAAGAAGGTAACACAAACGCATCAGACTGAGCTACTGCGGTAACATGGGACAAGGCCGCAGACGTCTTGTTATCGTTGTTAGGCTCATGCTACAGAGGCTATGGATTTGGGAATCCCAGCTAAGTTGAGATGCAAAAAAAATAGCTCTAACGATATTGTGTTCGTACAAAATATCAGCTTGTGGACCAGCATATTTATTACCATGATTAAATTTGAGTGGCTTGTTTCTTGCCATAAAAATAACTGCTTTAGTTTTTTTTGCGTTAACTTTAGGTTTATTCGACTATGACAAAGTTAGGAGTTCAAGTATTTCATCGGTATTTTTAATCACTTGATCTTCAACGTGACTAGATATTAGAATGCTGCAGTCATCCGCATAAGTAGCAAGTTTCTCCGTTTGATTAATTGTAAGAATTTTATTTATGTAAGCATTCAAAAGAAGACGTCCCAAAACACGGCCTTGTGGGACACCGCGTGTAATTCGCAGAAAGGACGACCGTGCAGTGCCTATGCATACACATTCTTGTCTTTCATTTAAGTATTATTTTATCAGTTCTTAAGAGTTCCCGCGTATACCATACGACTATAGTTTGGATAATATTATCTTGTGATGTAAGGAATCAAAAGTATTCGTGAAATCAATAAAGAGCGCGAAGGTGTAAATAATATTTTCAATGCTTTCCAGAATTGTCTATCTTAATGTTAGTAATGCTGTTTCGGGTGATTTGTTTTTCCGGAATTCAAGCTGGGCTTTAGCCAAAATGTTGTATTTATCTAAAAACTTCGAGATGCGACAGGAGAGAAGCTTTTCAAGTCTCTTGCAGAATATGGGTATAATCAATATCGCCTATAGTTTGATGTTACGTTCCTGTCAACGCATTTATATATTACTGTCACTCTGAAATGATTCATACCTTTTGGATACACACCGGTTCCGAGCGCAAGATTATAGATTTGGTCAAGTACTGATGCATTTAATTCCAATACATACTTTACTGGCCCCACTTGCATTTATATATATTTTTATTTTACAGGTACTGCCAGCCTTATTATAAGGTCTTAGGAAGGAGTGTACAATACAAATCAACAAATTCAAAAACTGCAAAATCAGCAATAATGTACAGGACGTTGACTTATAAATCACAAGAAAACAAGAACACAAAACACTATTTACAACATGAATGTTATTTTGATGGGGAGGCACATGTCACTTAGGATTTATGCGCAAGTGCGCAGAGGAATGACGAAACTGTTGTGCAGTCAACCGGGCCGGCGGATAAAGCATTCCAATCCCAAATAGTGCGAGGAAAAAAAGGGATCTTTTAATGCATTAGTCCTGCTCGAAAAATCTAGGACTTTTTTGGAGTGATACGAGAGCGTTAAGCGGAAGTTAGCTGGCAGAATGTATAAACTTTTGTCTATTCCCAACAGCTAATTACAGAGTAAATAGAAAAATTTCATTCTATCCCGGTAGCGTCTGAATTGAGACTTTCGAGTTCTGCAGCTTCTAGAAGTAATGACGGGGACGTGCACCATCTGTATGAGTTAAAGATGAACCTAACTGATTTTCTTTGAACTTTCTAAAGTTTGGCAATATTAGATTGTGTATGTGGATCCCAGATAATCGCGGCATACTCTAAGACGGGTCGGATAAATGTATTGTAGGCCAAAATTTTAATCCCAGGCAAAGAGTTTCCTAATGTACGCCTTAAAAAACCAAGTTTCTTCATTGCTTTGTTGTAGGTATGTTTTACATGTTCATTCCGCCTAAAATTTGATGAGATTATTACTCCAAAGCTTTTGTAGCTGGAAACGACAGATAAAGACTGGTTGTTAATGTTATAAGCAGATGTAATGGGTTTTTTGCGTCTAAAAGTTATTGCAAAGGTCTTTTTAAGATTAATAGTCGTCTGCCATTTCTAGCAATAAGGTCGTATTTTAGATAGGGAGGTGTTTAAAACTGCCTGGTCGTTGGCATTACGTATTTCATTAGAGAGGACGCAGTCGTCTGCGAAAAGCGTGATCTTGACGCGTAGGTCACTGGCGATATCATTTATGAAAGTCGCGGACCTAAAACTGAGCCTTTTAGAATGCCTGAGTGTACGTTTTCGGATGAAGCTAATCTCTAATTCAGTGCTACTACATAAGTTCATAATGGTCATTTAAGTTTCTGTTTCGCTTGTTGGCTTCAAGAACTGGCTTTCCAGAGTGCTATTTATTTGCGAGCGCAGAATCAGAGTGTACTGTCCTGTAGTGCTATGTTAACAAAGTGTTCGTTAAAGTGTTGTGCTAAGGCTTTTCCGGTTATTTCACGATCTTGGTGGCTCATTTTTTCAAGCGAATGGCAGGTGTTTCCGCGGCTCAGGACGGTATTGATCATTTTCCAAGCGGTATCCGGGTTACGGCGAGCAATATCAGAAAACACAGCTTGATAATTTTCCAAGCGGTATCTGGGTTACCATGAGCAATATCAGAGAACACATCTTGATAATAAGTTTTCTTTGCTCGCCTACGTTCGGCATTTAACCTGTTTCTTGCCATCTAAAATTCTTGTAGTGCATTATACAGGCGTGTGTGAAGCAAAACATGGTAAAGATAGATTTTTTTTTCATACCCAGATGGTCCCGCGGTATCTATGGTTTCCTGGCTTTTCTTGAAGGTGTAATGCTTCTAAGAGGAAAGTGGTCCTAATATATTTGCACAGATAGTGCCATGAGCTTTGAATACGCAAGATTTGCACTTGCTATTCTAAAGATTTGTGACCAATTATAGGAGCTAATAGCATGTTTAAATGATTCCAAGCCTTGATTTGTTATCCTCCGCAAAATGATAAACTTTGGAATCACAGTTTTACGTTGAGTGTCTAAATGGTAACGCATAAAGACCAAATATTTATCGCTTATATCAGATGTAATTGTGCCAGCTTTAATAAATAATGAATCCATATTTGAAATAAGTAAGTCAAGGATCGACGAGCTAGAAGGCGTAACGCGAGTAGGTGTTTTATTAAACTTTATAAAACCAGATGAATTAGTTGTAGTGGCAAAAGTATTTGTAGCATTATTATGCTCGCAAATACTGATATTTAAATCGCCTCCACAGAAAAACCGGAGGTTATTTGTGCAAATGTACCCAAGAACTGACTCAAAACAGGTAAAAAGTTGGAATATTTCCACTTATAGGCCTGTACACGACTGACAGCGCTTCATGTTTTTGTTTGAGGGCTAAGATTTCAATATCTTTGATACTCTTTGAAAACTATGGTACTATTTCGTAGTCAAAAACTGACCTAGTGTAAAGGGGAACACCACATCCTATCCGATTAGGACGATTAAGAAAGTGAGTAGTGTATTCATGAAGGTGGACCATCGATTAATTTTTTTTTGTACCAGGTTTCCGTCAACGCAACTGTGCTGAACTGAAAATCAATTCACTCAAAAAATTCATAACATCCTCATTCTTGTTAACAGCTGGTCGGGCATTTATGTGAAGGAGAGAACTCTGCAAAGGTTTTGTGAAGTGAATGAACTGTGGAAATGCGAACTAATGATATTCCATTTGGTTAAGCCGAGGTAGTGCTGAAAAGCGATTCAGCAGATCTTGTCGAGGTCTTTTCCATTCTTTATCTGAATTAGGTCGGTGTCGTCCGCCTGTTTAGCAAATATCATTTAGTTCCAGCATCACGCCCACTTCCACTCACTATCGCGTTTGCGCTTGATAGTCATAGCAAGTAGGTTTTTAAAAGTTGGGCAAAGATGCTCGTTGACATTTATTGGCGCGCTTTTTTATAGCCTTCTCTCCTTGTTTGTGAACCCTATTTGTTTCCTTGTCTCAGTACTGCATTACATTTTGTGCCAGATTTGAACTGAACATTGACGTTTGTCTTATTGAAATAGCGGGTCGGTACACAGTGGTAGTTATCGATATCAGCCAGTTAAATGGGTTCGGTGATAGCTTCTCAGATTTTCGTAACAAGCTTCGCTACATCTTCAGCTTCTTGCACAACACCCTGTATCTCGATGTTCGCATTACGTGAGTATTGCTCTAGATTAACATGGCGTGTCTCATTTTCTTGGACATATGTTCGAGGGTTGCAAGTTTCGGCCGAAGCATGCCATTCTCTTCTGTTAACTTATTATTTTTCGCACTTTCATTCTCCAGGTTTGCCTGCAGTTCCTCAATTGTCTCACTGGCAAAACTCAGATCTATAGTCATCGGTGTTTGTTCGCTATTTAGTTCGCGCACTTCACTGTGCAAACTTCTCTCGACCGACTCCTTTGTTGTCTTTATCTCCTTTCTTTATCTAGTGCCTTTATCTCACCCCATCAGAGCAGCCTCGACAAACTCTCTTCGACCCAAACCATATTCAACCCTCCCCCCCCCCCCCCACCTAGCTTATTCATGATGGAAGCAACCCGCAAGGAACTTGTGGCAGCAGAACTGCATTGGTTAATGTTATAAACGCCGTAACCTGCAGCTCCACATAGTATCCATCCCCGACGCGGAGATCCCAGCGGTCATCGAATTGTAAGAAACGCAAACCCTTAGCAAAGTCCTCAAGTACAACCCTCGAAACCAAACACATCAACAACCCAGCGGACAGCCGCCCTTGTCGACAGAACCTACAGTGCTACAGATAACCCAAGCGCACGAGAAATTATAGACTTCCACTTGATAGAGCTCCTCCCCAAAACTAAAAGAAGCCCTAGCTCATTCATCCTCAACACGCACAGCGCTCGCGAGAAAACAGCGAAGCTCCCCCCTCCCGGTCATTAGAAAAGCGCTAAAGAGCAGCGCTAAAAACCCGCTACTAATCCTAGGAGATTTTAACACGAGACACATGAGGTGGGGCAACCAGCACAACTGGAGAAAGGGATCACAACTCTAGACATTAATGCAAAACGAGGGCATAACCCTCGTTAACTATACGCAACTGCACACGCGCATAGGAAACAGTGCGCAGCTGAACACCAGCCCTGATCACACGATAACCAGAAACATCGCACATTGCCAGTGGACCAACACGCAGACCTCTCTAGGCAGCGACCACTACATAATTCAAACAACCTTCGCACTGAACTCAATCGACCCCTCTGTAAAATACAACAGACACACGCTGAAATAAACTCCGGAATCTCCAGAAGGAATCCCCTACTGAGACAGAACACATTCAAAACGGGGTGAATACGCTCCCGAAGGACGTCGGAAGTGTCACATTCCAAGTCCCGAGCAATCGAGAAATGGAAATCGTGGACAGCAGAATTTTCCACATGTGGAAGCACACTCCAGTATGCAGAAAAGATGACTAAAAAAAACACAACTGACTTCGGAAACTAACAATAGCGGCCTTAGTTATAAAGACCGAAACACATGCAGCACACCTAACCCTGCAATAGTAGTAGGTCCATATGTGCAACCGCATCGAAGAAAATCTGTACTGAAAGACACACCCGATCCAAAACATAAAAGCGAGGTATACCTCACAACCATAGGTAGAGCCATCCCCCCCCCCCCCCCCAATACTCAGGCCCTCCGAATCCCGAGCTCGACGAAGACATATCGACGTCGGAAGTGAGAGCAAGTGAGACCAGCCATGCACAAAGTGCGCACCACTTCGCGCTGGGTGCAGATAATATCCCCAACAAGACATAACGGAATCTGTACGAAAATTCGGTCCAGGCCGAAACCAAACGATTCAACAAGCACTGGAGGGAGAGCACCCTCCTCCCCGAATGGACCGACGCTAAGGTCATATTTATTCCGAAGCCAGGAAATCCACTTCAATCGGCGAACCTCCGTCCAACCTCGCTCACCTCATGCCTTGGAAAACTCTTCGAACACGTTATTCTCGGCCGTCTCCAAACCCACATGCACGACCTCTTGCCCCATACGATTCAGGGATTTAGAAGCAACCTGTCCACGCCAAATGTGATGCTTCAAATCTGGGAAGAAATTCTACACCCGCGACACGGCAAGCGCACGGGAGCGCTTCTAGCCCTAGACCTCACGAAAGTGCTTTACAACGTCCAGCACAAAGCTATACTAAACGCCCTATCTGACTTAGGCATAGGAACTAGAACACACGCTTATATAACCGCCTTTCTGAATAACAGGACGGTGGAGATAAGGTTCGGGTCCGCGGAATCTCCTCGCCCCTTTTCCCCATAGGAAGCCGGGGCACATCCCATTTATCTCCACTACACTTCAACCTCACCGTCTTACACATGGCTCAAAATTTAGAACGCATTCCACATCTATCCTATTCCTTCTGCACAGATGGCATCAGTACTGAACTAAGATGAATTATGGTAAATTGTTAACATTCACTTTTTGGCCAAATGCGTTTCGTTATGTTGAAAAGGGGGTTAAGAAAGTACCGATCTCATTTATTTCCACAAACATGCCTCCCGCGTCGTAGTTTTTTGCGGCATTAAAAAAAAATGCCCCACAAAAAAATTCCGCGTGACTGTTCTCATGCGTTATCATAATGCAGGGCTCTCTTCCAGCTTCTGAAATAAGGAAAGGCGTGTGCTGACCATGCCCATGTGAACTGCCATTGCTCGTTTCGACGCATTGCACAATGTTACAGATAAGGAAACCGGAGGCTGCTTTCCCTTCACGACTTCACCGCTTTTCCTTAATATCGTGTTTTGTGTGTGTGATTGCTCGATAAAGCCATTCTTTGAACTTGCTTTGGGTTGTTCTCCTATCGCTTATCGCATACAACAGGGTGCACTTTCAACTTGTTGGAAAATGTGCTGATGGACTTCCAAGAAGATGCTGACAGCCATGTTTGGCTCTTAATTCGACACTGTGAGCCGGAAATCTTTTCTTTCTAAGCGCGTTCGACAGCAGTGCAATGCATTAACGCACACACGTGTCTTTAAATATTTTGCAGGCTTTATTTATATTCGCGAAAAAAAGATTGCATCAGTTTATTTGTAGCCTCGTCGACTATATAACGAAGCACATCAAGTGAATATTACCAAAATTGCGTAATCAACTTTTTAAACGCCGCTTATGCCAAGGTAAATACAAGGAACCGCTAGCTGCGACTTGCAACAGTTGGAAAGTGGCTAAGAGGGCAGGGAGAACACTCGCTATGCATTTGTAGGAAAGGGTGGTGGTGCGTGGCAGCTCGCAATGGTGTCAATACGCTAACGCATCGTGAGAGCTATTGGTAATAACGTGTCCTACAAGTTTTTAGAGCTTAATTAGAATACATCTAAACTTTTTTCGTACAATAATACATACAATGGAAGCCGTAAACAGGCTTACTATATCGTCTCGATTTGGCGTCGCAAATAATGTAACCACTCTTCAATGCACCGTTAACATATGTTTATAATATAACGTCCTCGACAAACAAAAACAAAACAGGAGAAGTTCAAGTCCCTCCGAAAAAAATTGATATGTCATCCTCATACGTCCACGTCCCCCTTCAAGTTTTTTTCACTTTCCTTCTGGTCGCTTATCGGTCCTTCCCTCTCAGATGGATCGTTACCCTCTCCGCTCGTCCTCGTAGAGACACCCCAAAGCTTCATGCGCTCATTTTGTTCTCGACCGCGCTACCGACAGGACGTTCCTGCTTCTTGGCCACTCTGTGTTGCGTGGTGAGTACTCTGTTCTGTTCTGCCATGGATAACAACATACGCTCTCTTCTCTCCGCAGCTATCCAGAAGATCCGGGACATTGACGACGACCCTCGGGACCAGGGAATTCACCGGCGCCTGCTGCTGGCGAGACTGGTACGGGAGTGGGAGTGGTTGATCGAGTCTTCCAGCGACAGCAGCGAGGGCGACACCAGCAGTGACGACACCAGCGATGACGACACCAGTGACGATGATACCAGTGACGAGGATACCAGCGATGACGACAACACCAGCGAGGACGACGCCGACTCGGAGGATGACGTCGAAGCACCCGCTGCACATGCTGCCTCCTGCGCCAGCCATTAGCAGCGCTATCCTACCGACGCACGACCTTGTTCAAGAACCTGTTCAGGATCCGGACCATTCCTTACTGGACATGTAGAACAAGGTGACAACAGTTTATTATTTTGCTTTTCAAGGTACTAATCACACGAGCGCATGCACAGGGTACTCTTTTTAAGCATTTACTGAGGGTATTCTCAGTTATTCAAAGACTCACATAAATAACAATGTAGAGAAGAAAGCCCTTACGATACCAATTCGATTCTAGTGTTGCCGGCGTACGCAAATATTTTAAAAAGATCAACAACCAACGGGATCTCCAATGGCACCCACCTTTCTGACACACTTCTTTCATACTTGCAGACGTTCACACATCAATTCCAGTATATCCCGAATTATTAGGCGTCAGTGGATTTTTTATGACCCTTTATTGTCTTAAAGCGAATCATGTTATGAGGACGCCGTAGTAAAGGGATATGGAAATTTCGACCACGTAGGGCTCTTTAGCGTGCACTGACATTGCACAGTGAAAGGGCCTCTAGCATTCTGCGGCGACTGCATTCAAAACCGCGTGTCTCCGGTGAACAACCGAGCGCCATAAGCACTGAGCCACCACGGCGGCCAGATTGTTTTGTATTGATGTTCAAATAGGCTTGAAGGCTTATAATCTAGCGTGGTATCATGACACGTAGCATGAAACAGTACAGCAACATGCCGGTTAACTCCGGTAGCACATGCTGCACGCCGGTACGAACGCTTGCAAACAGGAGTGCAAAAAGTCGTTCACAGCACTGGCAGGTCTTAGCTGTTGTCACTCGATAGCCATGCCGCAGATTCCCACCACACCTGGATTAGCTGCACAGTCTTCTGCAGGAGTGCGTTCCTAAAAAATATCAACTTGGAGAGATATTCCGGCCATCATCTCTGAAATATTATTCAAAGTGAGTCTCTGAGAAGGATGATATTTTTTTTTTTTGCCTCTAGGGAAGCTGTGTCTTACAATTTTCACTCGCCATACAGAATGTTTTCCTGTGTACGCGGGAAAGAGTGTAGCTGGACGAGGCCTTTTCCCGAGATACCTATCTCGTCCACTGCCCGTATCTACAGATTTAAATCGCACGGGAGTAACAGTTTTTATGAAGTCAGATTATTAGCCTATTTCAACATAAAAAAAGGCAGACGCCGACCAAAGGTTTTTGTCAAAACAGACGTTTCGCCTTCCATACGGAAGCCTTGTTCGCTAAATTTTTATTGTAGAACCGCGACGCCTAAATAGGCTTCAATAATCGTCCCAGGCATCTTGCATAGGTTGGCGGGAGATTGCCGATGTTACGATTAAGTCTTTTTTTCGGTGGTCTGAATCCCCAAGGACTCGATATACTGGCGTGATAGCCAGTTCTTTTCTTTGACGATGATAGAAGCCATTTCCCAGCAGATATCATGACCTGCCAATACGGCGTGCTCCGCAAGAGCGTTGGAAGTGACTTTCTTGTTCTCCACGTCCGACATGTGTTCTTTCGGACGCCTTTCAAAGTTCCCGCTCTCGCCGATGTAAACACAGTCGCACTTGGCGCAGGGGATTCTGTACACAACACCCGGAAATTTTTCTTTCTTTAGTTTGTCCTTGACATTCACGAGCTCGTGCCGTAACTTGCGGGCGGGAACGTGGGAAACGTGCACGTCGTACGTGCGCAGGACACGTCCCAGTGCTTCACTTATGCCTGGTACATAAGGTATGGCGACACGTGCTTTGCAATGGCTGCCGACCGGTTCCGCTGACCGCACCGAGCGACGTTCAACGGAGTCCAAAAAATTCCTAGGGTAGCCGCAGTTCATCAAATCACGACGCATTTGTATCAAGTCCGAGGCACTATATTGAGGTCTTGAGCAGATTTTTCGGGATCGTTGAATTAGCGAAGCCGCAACTGAACGTTTGTGGAATGCCGGGTTAACAGAGGTAAAATGCAGGTATCTGCCTATGTGGGTGGGCATTCTGAAGACCTGAAACAAAAGGCGGCGGCCATCTCCCTCTACTGACACGTCCAAAAAAGGCAGACGGTTGGCAACCTCCTCCTCAGCAGTAAACGTAATGGCCTCAGCGATGCTGTTGATGTGCTCTGTGAAGGCGGTGAGTGCATCCTTTTTTATGACGCAAAAGCAATTATCAATATATCGCAGGAAGATCTTAAGCCGAGGTGGGAAAGACGCCAGAGCTTGGTTTTCTATAGCTTCCAAGGTCAGGTTAGCAGCCGTGACCGAAATGGCCGCGCCCATTGCTGTTCCATGCACCTGTTTGTAGAAGGTGCCTCGGAAGACGAAATACGTGTTTTCTATGCAAAATTTCAACAGCCTCAACAGGTCCGGTGCCTCGAAAGGTGTTCTTTCGCCGAGCTTCTCGTCTTAGTGAAGGCCAGCGCCGCATACATCCACCGCTAGATCCACAGGGACGCTTGTGAACAAAGACTTGACGTCGAAAGACACCATTAAGTCGTCGTCATCCACGGAAATGTCACGCACTTTTTCGATGAACTCGTACGAGTTCCGTATAAACGCGGAAACTTTCCCAACTAGCGGCGCGAAGACACGGTGGAGGTAGCCCGAGAGCTCGCACAAGGGAGAACGGGTGAAGTCCACTATCGGTCGCATAGGGACGCCCTCCTTGTGGATCTTTGGCAAGCCATACAACGCAGGCGCGGACCCATTGTGGCAGAGGATCCTGAAGTACAGTGACTTATGGTGAGGCGGTACGAAGTGGAACACGTCGACAAGTAGTTTCTGCAGTTGTCGTTCGTACCGCCTCTCGTTCGCCTCTCGTTCGTGCCGCCTCTCGCCGGCATGCCACAAACATGCAGTTGCGGCTTCGCTAATTCAACGATCCCGAAAAATCTGCTCAAGACCTGAAGATGGTGCCTCGGACTTGATACAAATGCGTCGGGATGTGATGAACTGTGGCTACCCTAGGAATTTTTTGGACTCCGTTGAACGTCGCTCGGTGCGGTCAGCGGAACCGGTCGGCAGCCATTGCAAAGCACGTGTCGCCATACCTTATGTACCAGGCATAAGTGAAGCACTGGGACGTGTCCTGCGCACGTACGACGTGCACGTTTCCCACGTTCCCGCCCGCAAGTTACGGCACGAGCTCGTGAATGTCAAGGACAAACTAAAGAAAGAAAAATTTCCGGGTGTTGTGTACAGAATCCCCTGCGCCAAGTGCGACTGTGTTTACATCGGCGAGAGCGGGAACTTTGAAAGGCGTCCGAAAGAACACATTTCGGACGTGGAGAACAAGAAAGTCACTTCCAACGCTCTTGCGGAGCACGCCGTATTGGCAGGTCATGATATCTGCTGGGAAATGGCTTCTATCATCGCCAAAGAAAAGAACTGGCTATCACGCCAGTATATCGAGTCCTTGGGGATTCAGACCACCGAAAAAAAGACTTAATCGTAACATCGGCAATCTCCCGCCAATCTATACAAGATGCCTGGCACGATTATTGAAGCCTATTTAAGCGTCGCGGTTCTAAAATAAAAATTTAGTGAACAAGGCTTCCGTATGGAAGCCGAAACGTCTGTTTTGACACAAACCCTTGGTCGGCGTCTGCCTCTTTTTATGTTGAAATGAGTTACTTACTACCCGACCAGACGAGATTTCGTCAAACCTTAGATTTCATTCAGATTATTAACTTCCAGAGGCGATCACCATGTTCGGCAGGTAGTCTATTAGTTGCACAGGAAAAAATGTCCGCGCCTTTTCTTTTTCGTACACGCAAGTCGCCTTCATCAATTTTAGCTTATAAGGTTCCTTTCATTCTAAATTGCAGCGGTAAAATTTTTGCTCGCTCTGTCCCTTTGAAAGATATTTTAGCGATAATGCAAGGTACGAGAAGGCGTGGAACTTTAATCGCAAAATATTCTTTTTTTCTTATTGTGGAAGCACTTGGAATTTGTCATTTTATTATAATTTTGTTCTAACGCTGTATTATACCCCTGTCACACTAGCAAATTTAATGTCATGCCAATCGAATGACATATTCACCTAATGCCATTAATCTGCTTCAAGACGGGAACTTTTAATGTAATTAGGTTCGAATGACATTCGTCATCGAATGAGTTATCGAAACTCATTCGCATTCGATCTCGAACCGAATGTATACTCTGGACACCGAAATCACAGCAGAAGGTAGCAACATAAAAAAAACATCAGCGCTCGGGAAAAGTGAAAACCTTTTTTTATTGATTTCTACAAGAAACATATACTTATGGCGTGAAATTATTGGCACGGAAACGCTGTTGTGGAAAGCTATTACTCTCGCTCTCTCGCCCAGATATAGACCACTTTTTCGGCGACGCTGTCCACCATGTTTGGCGTGTGTTTGCGCTTCAACGTCGGCCAACGTGCTATCTCTCGTGCGATGGCTACAGTAGCGGCAGCTCCGGACCCAAAAGCAAAGGAAAGGGCGCATTGGTCTCCCAGTGAGACATTCGCCCTTATTAGGCTGCGGGAAGACCATTTGCAAGATTTGAGAAGGGCCAAGCGGAATGCAAAAGTATATAAGGTGATCGTCGAAAAGCTGCTCGACGCTGGGATTGCGAAGACTGTAAAGGAAACGAAGACATAAAACCTTGCGAACAAATACAGTGAGTATATTTCGTATAATAAAAAATTTGAATGCCACATCGGCGTACAAAGAACAGTCTAGGCAGTGCTGCGTGCACGCTTGATGGTGCTGTAAACGCCGCCGTGGATAACGTTCGCCGTGGGCAGCTCTTTTTCACCGACTGCATTATCCGCGCCCTGGCGCGGCTCACCACAAAACTGCTTATTTTGCTACAAGGCAGTCCTGTTTGATTTAGGATATTTTCTTTCCTAGGAGACAACTTGCGCAGCGGCGCAGGCCGATTAGCTAGCGCCAGATGTATTGACTTGTCTTACGTCGGTCATGTGCTTTGAGCTTCGCTTCGCGCATATATGTCATGCAACAGACACATTCTTTATTTTGTGGCCCTTCCGGCTCCAGGTCTTTACAGAGGGTAGTTGGCTACAGTTGTCAGCACGCTTGCTTAGAACGCTTGAACACCGCGCTGTCGCACAAAGTGAACAGATACTCGGTTAAAGAGAGATTGCTGAAGGTAGACCGAATGCACGTAGCCATATCATTTGAATTGACAAGTGCACTCTACCATTTATGGAGCAGCAGTCAAAATTTCACTTTGTTTTGAAGCAGAGTGCTCTAGACAGGCAAGTTCATTGCTGTGCATACAAAAAGCAGATAACAGAAAAAAAGTGCATGAAGTGCAGACATAATTAGCTCATTTTTATGTAACGTTTGCTGTTTCAGAGACATCAACGGAAAACAAGGTACAGGACAGGGGAAAATCACATGGCCCTACTAATGGGACATTCTCAGATTTTTGAACTCCTTGCCAATGAATAGTGAGCAAGAAATGCAGGAAAGCGACTGCCTTACTGTGGAAGAGGTGAGTTTGCATATCTTGGATAGTATCAGTGTTGTAGCGACAGATATGTGGTACTTCTAAATTGTCTTCTTTGCAAAATTACAGATGCTAGCAGTGGCATTTTAACTAGCTAAAGATTCATAGTGTGGTGGAGTACGTTTATGTGCAAGCGTCTAGCATTGTACAACATTGACCAAAGAAATTGAAAGTGAATATCAATACTATTTGTTGCAATATTATGTAGCACTACGTCTTCCTTTCGACAGTACAGAATTAAGATCAAGGTTGCTCCCGTAAAGGAATGCTGTGATGGCACTATATTTTCATTTCAGATCATTCATCAGATTGAGAGAGGGGACACAAGTGAAAGCGAGGAACAGCAGGCAACCACCACCATGGATGAAAATATTGGGCATACTGCTATGGGTGCCTCAGCAGGCATTGGCGACTGTGACACTGAGCTGACGACCTGTGACACAGTGGAGCCTCTGCAAGAAAATTCTGAGAGACAGATTTTACCACGGCCCCAGCAAAGGAGAAAGAGGCAAACATCAAATAGCAACCTGCTTGCGCAGCTCGTTCAGGAGCAGCGGCAGCTCCGTCTGAGTATAGATAAGCATATGCAAGGCGAACAGGAATATCGCCAAAAACACATCGAAATGCAGGAGCAAGCTATACAGCGTGAGAAATCATTCCTGGCATGCCTACTATAATTATGCAAAAATAAAGGTTGTGTGGGCATGAAAATGCACATTTTCACTCTTCTGTATTAGCTGCAAGAAGCAAAATCATTCCAACTTTTTGCGCACAGGTCATGTCGTACACAAATGCACAGTGCTGTTTCTCGTACGGTGTAATGCTTGATCGCTGATGATGCTTACGTAGAACGCTGAGCATGGTGCCAGAAGTACTCTGGAAGTGCAGCTCGAACTTCATGTCCTGTCCCGCTGGACACAGTGGTGTTGTGTGAAGGCTGCTGGTGGAATGCATCAAAAGCACGTACATCTTGCTCCCATTGCTGCTCCACAGCGTCTCTAAACGATTCACAAATATTGTGGAGAACACAAGATGTCTTGATTGCTTTCTTAGAATTGTGCAGTTTGCATTCCATCCGCTTCATCATAAACCTGAAATGAGCTTTCAGTCTTCCGAACGCATTTTCGACTATGCGTTTTGTTTTGGAAAGGTTATAGTTGAAGGTGCTTTCGGGGGTCCCTGCAGATGCGCTTGAGAATAGTTTGAGCAATGCTGATGTCAAAAGGAACGCCTGATCACGCAGTATTACTGGTGTTACTGTGGAACCTCCAACCATTGCCACAGGTAATTTCATGTGACCGCCTTCAATCAAGGTGCACAGCATTGATCGTCCGTATACGTTGGCATCGTGTCAGCGGCCTGGAGCGCCAATATTTCTGTACAGAAAACGGTACTGGTGGTCCACCAAAGCCAACAGTGTTATGATTTAACTACAGAGAAGGAAAAAAAACACAACTGTTTGTCACAAGTCCAGTTTTAATCTGCAGGCAGTCCTCATGGTGGTGTTTTCATCCACCAAGTTAACAGTACACACAGTCATGCTGTTAAACTGTGTTTTTCAAACTACTGATAAAGTGAAACAAAACGCATAAGCTGATAACCTGGTAAAAATAAAAATACATAAGCAGCTCCTGAGAACAAAACCCCCATGAAGCGTGTGAGTCATCCGAAATGGGCTTTCGCTTGCAAGTCTCGGAACTTCTTTGTTCGGCCACAAATTTCTACGCATCTCAGCTGAGTGATTATTTGCACTTCATTACAGATGACAGACAGAGAACAAATACATATGGTGGTCTCGGATATAGCGAGTCTGAGCTCCCATTCAAAGGCAAATGAACTTGAACAACTTACGGCACACATCTCTTTGCATCTGTGGTAGGAAAGTGCTGCATCTGACAATGACCATTGGTAGGGATTCTTTTACAACGATCGAAGGCAATGCACATGATTTTTGTATAATAATGCTCGCAATGAAAAGTGACTGTTATGTGTTATGCCATCATAAATGTGACTAAAAGCATCTCATAAAAGAACTTAACAGCCCTTGTAGTTATGATAGTCCATTGCGTTGAGTTTCGGTGGTGACACTGGAAAGTGACATCCGTCAAGAGCCCCAATCACTTGCGGAAAGCCGGTGAAGGCAAATAATTCCTTCATGTGCTCTTTCAGTTCGCTGCGGCGGACCATTCGCAGCCACTCGCCTTCGAGGGGGTCGAGCACAGCTTGACAAAACTCTCTGAACACCACGTTCACTGTGGAACGACCAACGCTGAAAAGACGTGCAATGGTCCTGTCTTATGCACAGGAGCACAATCGGTAAAGCCCAATGGCTACTCTCTTCTCCACAGAGAGCGGCTCCCTCATCCTCGTCGTTTCTTTCTGCAAAGAGACTCTGCAGGACACGAAGATTACGTGAATGTCGTTCTTGAGACACGGAAGGCTTGTTTGAAGTTGCTCTTCCCTATATATGGCAGTGTATCTTCAAACCGGCGTTCATTCCTTTGAAACGCCCAGCGTTCTCGATTAATTGTGGCTTCGTTACCCACCAAAGCCACAATCGTACAAGAAGTTGCTACCAACTGTAGCTGCAAGTTCCTGATGACTTTCCATTGAGCCTCCATCGCCATTTGTATTCTCCCCTCTTCATTTTTCCTTCTTGCTCGGAGATACATGTACATTGCAATCAAGCGCGTGATATTTTCCTTTCATTTCCAAGCCGAGCGTCGCCGCCTTGCTTCGCCATGTCAGCCATATTGCTTGTTTACCATTTTTGGATTTGCGGTTAAATTCGACCTTGTTTTGGCTTACGATGACCGATTTGCTGCAGCCAAGTAGGGGGTAATTATTTAACAGCATAAAAACAGTACAGAAATGTTTCTGTCTTCTTTTTATTTACTGCACAAGCATTACAAACACTTTAAATGTGTCATGACTTTTATTTTTTTTGCAATATTTTTTACCTGATCGTCACTGCTATCATTTGCGAATAACATTATTTTTTACTGTGTAGCACGGAAAGAAACCAAATGATATTCGATGCATTAAATGTCATTCGATTCGAATGAAATTAAATCTGCTAGTGTGACAGGGGTATTAGACAATCTAATTGCATTACAACAATTATTTCTACATCTATCCTGGTCGCTAGGTGATCCTCTTGAGTTATTTTCTACTGTCGAGCATCTCAGCCGTTGCTTTTTGGTTTCATTTCGTGGGTTTCAAAAAACAAATTGAAGTCATTCACAGGGTCCTTTCGTCATTTTATCGACAACGCTGCATCATTATATCATTAGAAAAATGCCGGCAGCCTGGTTCAGTCTAAATTAGTGAACGACAGTTCTAAGGGGCGTGTCGGGACCTAGAATTAAACGCCACTATGGCTGTCGTTGTTTAAGAAATATTGTTATCTGATTCGTGAGCCTTAATTGAAGAAAGCATATCCAGCAGTTTGATTTGGAAATAAAAAAAAAAGTAAATTTTTTTCGCGCAAAATACTGGAGGATACTGCGCGTGCTCACCGGTCCTGACAGCTTAACTCCACAATGAGATGTAGCCTATCACTTTTGGTAATCTAAATGCCTGGGACTTAAAGGGATTTGCTTCATTCCTCAACCTATCTTCTTTCCATAGATGTATTTTAGGTGTGGTATTCTCATGATTATTTTCTGAATCTTGTATGACAGCTTGCGTCTTCGGAAAAAAGCGTTTTTTAAATAAAGCACGTGGTATTTAAACATTGTTACTTCACTGTCGTGTTTCGCAATCCAGTGTTAGAACAATCATGTTCCGATTGAAGAAGATCGGTAGCGTGAAACTCCGATTGATTAACTGGCCACCGGTCACATATATGGCGCAGCAATGAGTGCGAGTACAGCAAGGACTGCGGTGCACACAGCGCTCTGTCAGCAGCGGTATCAAGTCCATCTAGAAAACATGTAGGAGTGCATTTTGTTATCTTTTCTTCCTTCAGAGATAGGCTTCAGTTCGTTTGTGAACAGTGCTGTTCGCGCATGCAATGAAAAACAATGATCACGTGAAAGTGAAGAGAAAATAAAAACAAAATCAGAATAACAGTATGTGAGAACGGTATCGTCAGATAGAGGAAAGAGCTCAAATCCAGCAAGCAGTAACTGTGTATGATAGTGAAATTAAAACATTCAAAAGCCACCCTGTGCTATCAACAGACAATTGGAATTTCCTGCTGAACAAATTGAAATTTAAAAATTTTTGCTCTCGAAAACAAGCTAGAATAGATGCTTCGCGGCTGGCGCTTACTCAAGGAGCTCGAAATGCCTCCCACAAATGAAAACACCCATTCTGTAGTTGTGAGTGTTGAGAGGTATCTGCGTGCTTCTTGTGACTCCCATAGAAAACAACCGCATTCATTCAACTTTATTACGCAGCTTTTTGGGGAAAATATCGCCTTAGAAATTAGCAGCGGTTTAACTATATGCTACAGGAAATGCTTGAGCGATAGATTCTTATGTTTCTACTAAGATTTGGCTCCTTATTGCCTCTTGGTCGGACTTGCTGCTTGCGGCTGCTATGTGTGAGCTGTGCCTTGGAAAAATTACTCAGTTGTTGCAACATTTAACCATTTATATGTATTAGGCATGCTCCTTGATTCCCAATAATTCTGGGGAACACCGTCTTATGCTTCGTGAAGTAGTTTACCATGCTTTGAAGTTCAATTATGGTCATCTTTGCAAGGTTCCCTCGTTCGAATATGAGATATATTGTGTTTCTCCATTGTGCGATGGGAACCCTGGGATCCGTGCACAGCACAAGACCTAGTTCTCTCAGTCTTGTGATGATTTTATGTTGGTGATTCTTGTTCCAGCTTGGCTGATTCAATAATACTTGGGGGGGGGGGGGGGGGGGGGGCATGTGATCAGTGACGGTGCATTTAGCCTGTCTATTGCTAAACAACATGCTCTGGATTCCATTTTGCTGTCAGGGTCAACAAAAAGAACGGCTAAAAACAATGGCATCGTCATATTAGTCTTGCCATGGTTTTGTCTGAAATCGAAGGAAATCAAGTTTCGGGGGTGGGGTAAGGTTCAAGAGGGATCCTGGTCAATTTTAGAGATAAGAATAGTGATGGCCAAAGTCAACTTAACCTTGGCATTGACATTGCTCCAAGCAGAACATCAAATTTCTGGGCTGGGTTGCCCAAGTTTTAGGAATGACTCGGATAAAATGTCGAGGTCGCCAAAGTATTATACACATTCAGATTAGGCTGGACATCCATTTGGCTCAAATCGACGACTATGAAATTTCGGGGCATGAAAGGGCTATATCTGGGAGTGGTCCGAATTAGATTCGAAGAATAATTCCGGTGAAGAACCACATTTCTCTCTCAAAGTAATAGTGTGCAAATGTCATTGCGCTTGGGGCTTTTTAAACATGAACATCATCTGCCTTGCTACATTCACTGCAGGGCATAGCCCTCTCTCTTATCTCTGCATTAACCTCCTTCTCTGCCAGCTGCTGCCACCCTAAGGCCATAAACTTAATCTCATCCGCGCACCTAATGTTCTGCCGCCCTCTAATCTTCCCTTCCCCTGGAGTCTGGTCTGTTACCCTTAAGGAATATCAGTTATCTTGCGTTTGCATTACATGCCTGCCCAACATCAATTCTTCCTCTTGATATCGACTAGGATGTATTTAACCCCTGTTTGTTTCCTGAGTCACTCTGCACTCTTCCTGTCGCTTAATGTTACACATATCACTATTTTTTCCAAAGCTCGCTGCGCTGTCGGTAACGTAAGTTGAGCCCTTGGAGACAACGCAGAGTCAAATTCCTCGAAGGGTCATCGTTTTTCACGGATTTTCCATGGTCCATAAGCCACGAATTCACACATCGTTCAGTCTGTCCAAAATACATCTTCGCACAGCTCGCTTTGACTGCATACAACCCTCCTAGTTTGCAGCCGAGGAACGGCGAGAAACGCTCGATTGTGTATACCACTAAACTATTTTTTGCTCCCTCCAACTATTTTTGTTCCAAATCAATCGGCTTAAACAGGATTAGTTTTTCATCCTGGCTGAAAGCATGACATGAACGACACGTCTCTCGGCAACCTTCTTAATTCCGTGCTTGAGCCGATAAACATACAGTGCAACCACGGAACTGCAGCCTTCATTCGTTTTCCTGCTTATACCTTCGCATTTTACCCATCACATCAATCTTACACTCGCTTTGAAACTCACGTGTCCTGGGGTGCCCACTTTCCTTTAGCCTTTCTACGAAATGGCTAACGTTTTTTAGCTTAATTCGCGACATGGCTACGACAAAACAGACTTCCAGAACTGTGTCTAATTCTAGATTGTTGGAATTCTTACATGTATTGGCTTGCCTTTGTTAATGTCACGCTTATGTGTCTTTCCCTTGCAGTATTTATTCGCATATTGGTCAATGCATCATAGAGGGTGAACCACTAGGTTTAAAACCTGAAAAAAAGGTGATAGAGAACTATTGCCTAAATTCTACAAAGCAGAAGTCAATGAAGGTTGGCTTGTCTAGTCACTTTAATGTTGGCTTTCTAATGTTGTGTTATGATGCAACCTGTCATGTCATAAAACTGGGGGTTTTAACGTAGTTATAACGCATAGGACAAGCGAAAGCGATCGATGTAACGTCGCTTCTAAGGCATCAGCATGAAAAGACAAAGCACGGGCATCGCGCATCCATCGCCGCCGCGCTCTTTGCTTGCGTGATTATGACGCTGATGGCAGTCTCGCATCGAGAGTGGAAGTGGCGGAGTGCGCCTGCGACGCGCTGTGGGTGACACTATACGCCAAGCGGGAGCGCTAGGTTTGTGAATAGGTGCACCGCCGGCAATGATGGCACAAACCCACAACCATCGGAATTTCTTGTTCGGGGTTTTCCTATTGGACCATTACTTTCCCATTACAATTTTGAATACCACTAAGGTTGACGAATGGAAGCTCTGAGCTATGAACATCAATCAAGAAGAGCGTCACAATGCACAACACGTTGCAGTCTAGGAGGCGTTGTGGGAAACCCCGAAGACTATGAAGTCCAGCAGCAGGGGAACGTTTTCCTACGAAGAACGAGCGAGAAGAAACTGCTCCGAATATTTCGTTTTAAAACAGGCTTTTAGCATAGCGGAGACGTATACTATCATAAGTCTGTGCCTAGTGCATGGTGCAATTAGGGTTGCTATTGGACGTGTAAAGGCATCCTCAGTATTTACCGCCGATGCACGTTTGGTTGAAGGCGAAATCGCTTCCTGCCGTTCAAGTTTCCGATGCGCAGTGCACGAGATCACGGGTGCCACAAAAAGTGGGCATGATCCATATGCGGGCATGGTTTGCTGGGGCTGTGTGTTACTGACTACTTTTTACGCATTAAATACTCGCACTTTCTGTGTGTGCTGGATGTCTCAGTCTCGAACCAGGAAACGCCTTTTGTGCTCTGATAGCACGTAAAATGAGAGCCTTGAATACCATCTGCTGCGCTCCTGTCCCATCTCACCATAATGCGCTGGTGCAGGGTCCGCGCACACCAAATTCAACCTCTAGATTCTAGATGCAAGCTATATGGTTTTAGATAGGAGAGTTGCAGATGTCTGGCACACGTGGCTGCACATCGGTTACTGTGCTTCTGCAGGCGGCATCCGATAATCCTTGTTAGGGCTATGTTAGTGTGCACTGGGTTTGCTGAAACCCGCCGCTAACGGAAAGCGAAAACACTTTCGGCTGTAGTACGGGCAGTCAGCTTGTTGATAACGAATCGTGAAAAATAATTCCGCAAGTGAAAGTGTACACGAAGCAAATATTGCTTTTGGTGTCCGTCCTGCACGACACTTTCCAGTAATCATGAAGCTTCCGGGAAAGTTTGGTACTAGGACCGGAGCTGGCGGTAGGCGGTCATTTGGCCGGCTAAGTCGAATGCCTGGATGGCGGCATGTTGGGTTCCACGCTACCGTTCGTCTGCTTTAGGTGCATTGATGTGGCTGGCTGTTTCGAACCGAAAACTGCCGCTGCGGCATCAAATTCCTGTAGAACGGTGTTCTGCCCACACAGGGTGGGACTAGACTATTCAAACAATGAATCGGAGCTTATTACGTGGAAATATGTCATCTATCGGCGCTCACCAGCCGAGGTACTCGGTACCTTGTGAACAGTTAATATACCCTCATAACTGGCGCAGCAAGTTCAGTGCAATCTGTTGACCCCGATACTTCACATTCTTATATCTTTTTCAAAAACCAAGGCTCGATTTGGGGAACTTGCTTTAAATTATAGATTGTGACGTGATAATGACGACATCTCGATGACATAGACATCAACGCGTTACGAAACGCGGAATGAACCAATGAATATCTGTGGGCCACCCCGGAAGCAATTATTTGCGCGTCGAGGGTCCCTATGCTTTTTTTTAAATATCAGCAGGCAACAAAACGATTGATGTTTTATTTTCCAATAACCTTTATTTCATGTTCAGCAGCACGAACAAAAAAGGGGAAGTACTTATAATTTTGCAATTAAATTTTTTCATGGGTAACTTTTGTCGCCATGCCGGCGCGCCGGCAGAGATAATCAATACGTGATCACGTAATTGGGGTTCTGTTTCTTTTGGTTTAAAAATAAAAGACCATTAGGATGCGCAGTTTTTGGCAAAATAAACTGTTTTGGCCGCATAAACGTCTGACAAACAAATGATTAAGTTGGGACCGAGGAAAAAAGCAAGCAGTGCGGTTGGCATCCCACTAAGAACCTTTCTCTATTTCGTTGTTTCTTAATTTAAGCTATATGTTGATGCAACGCACGCATAGGTTCCTGTGTACCTATTGGCCCGAACAGAAGGTGCACAACAATGATACTATACGGTTATTCTGTGTTTCAGGAAAACCAAAAAGAAACCATAGCCAGTTTTCCCATTGTTCGCTGCTTCAAATCTCCGCTTGGAAATTATATTCCGGAAATGGCGCAGAAAAAGAGGTCGTTGAGCGAGGAAGAGATAAAACAAAGAGTTTATGGAGAGCTATCCGCTCTTGGCTCGAGCTTCTGTGGACTTAACACATACACACCGGTTGACAAGCGCCAGTTGTGGAGCTCGCTCGCATCTATGCTGAACAACGAGGGGCCGGCCGTCAAGATCGCCGACGGTTGGCGGCAAGTTCTGTGCTGCAGTAAGAGGGCAGAATATTCATGCATAAAACAAGAGGGCAGGTGAATCTTTCAGCACCATTCCATGAAGTGCCGCTGGAACATGCCTTACCACATCTTATCGCAGGCACACCGCCGGGGCTTTGCTTTTGGGGGTGAGGAGGCCGTATTACCGCCGTCATAGGGACGACCAGCGCCATGGACTTCGGGCGGTACTTATTTGAAGATCACTGAATTCAGGTTGGCGTACACTGTTGTTTTCAAACCGCGACGACGTTATGGTCAATTGAGGCATCTTCTGATGGCAAGAACGTAGAACCAATTGTGCACGAACGCGCGCCGTTATGGCTTCTCGCAACAACAGGACCAGCTGCTCGCCGTCAATTTCTCCCAGCAGCCCGTCGCCAGTCGGCCCTGGGTGTCGGTCGGAACCGCGGCCGACCGAGCGGCTGCGTTCTTAACCCTGGGGAGGTGAATTTTTTAAACACGTGATTTGTATGCTTCCCGAATTGCGTCCACTGTCGGTGAACTGCAGACATTCATAAACAGCTGGTGGCGAATTATTCTGATTGCTTTCCTTTGTCTAGTGCTCTTCTCGTATTCATGGTTGGGCAGTATCAAACGGCCACACTTTTTACCCTGTTACGTCAGAAGAGATAAAGTGTGACCCTCGGCAAGTTGGGGAGCAGACACGCTGATCTCTGCAACTCGTGAGTTGGCTTGCCAGTATCCACGATCCACACTACTCTTTTTGGCAGCTGCTTTGAAGTAATACCGCTTGCACCAGCCATACAACTGCAGTGAGTATAAACAATCCACGAAATTGTACATCTGGCCCTGCCCCGCTTTGCAGAATGTTTATTTCTTTTGTAGTCCAGTTGTGATTTCTGCTAATGGTCTAGCGAAAGTGCATATGAAACACGCTACAACAAGTCTGTGTCGCATCACTATTCCTTCCATTATTAATGTTGTATATGCACGTCAAGTTCGCTACGCCATTGTACCAAATGGTTTGGTTATTCCACGGAATTTTGTATTACGTGGTGAACACATTTTCGTTTTAGATCGCTAAGCCACAGCCCTCTCCGCAGCCATCACGACAGCCAACACCGGAGCCCCACTGCAGCTGTCGCAAACCTCGACGCATATTCAGAAAACCGGTGCAGCGTGGAAGCAATCCTGCCCGCTCGAGCCATAGAGAAATCTAGCACAGTGGAGAAAGAACTCCGGAGAGCGCCTTAACTTGTGTGTGATGCTGCCCTTTACACTTTGCTCATCGGCGCGGAGCCAAAGGAAACATGGCCGGGCAAGCCGTCGATTTTTCCAGAAGGTCTCAGTAATATCTACTCATTGTTGACGGAGAGGCCATTGCGTTGAGCGTGCTAAGTGATGCCCTCTCCCCTTCGCTCCCGCGCTGGCGGGGGCGCATCGCAAAACCAACGTTACTGGTAAAGTTGCCCAGAAAGACCTGGAATGTTCTGGAAACAGGTTTTCGCGCCTGACCAACGGGGATGCAGACCAAGTGTCTGCACGACCAGCTGTTCAAGCTTCAGAGAAGTGCTCCCGCTTGATTCTTGGACAGCACCACTCGCCGAGCCACGGACCAACCAGCCAGCGTCCGCAAACCTGCGCGACGGCTCTATCGTGAACCACAGGTCGTCGGACTGTCAGAATGCCCGGTGAACAAATTGTGATTTGTCTGTAAGTGAAATCCTCTGTATTGTGATTTTGCTCTATAAAGTCTTTTTTATGTGAACCTTTCGCTCCGACCCATTCTCTGGCTTGCGACTGGCGAAAGCTGGGCAACAAACGGCCTCTTGTCACTTGGTTGCTGGTCTGCCGCGGAGCTTGCCAAGCTGAGTCGAAGGCATCCCCTCTGTGACCGACACCGCTACCCTCGCACGCTCTAAGGGTGTCTGGGAGCGGACGCTAAAGCGCACGAGAAGGAGACAGCAGCCCCCACTGCATCTCACGCCAAGCCAGCCTTAGAAGATAAGATGAGGCAGACAAGGCGATGCAGGAGATGCTGTACATGAAATCCGGTGTTTGGCAGACATTACTGAAGCCTAGAAACGACACGACGCTGCGTTTCAGAAGAGCATTCCGGAGGTGTGTACTCAACGCCCCCACCGTAATTTGCAAAGCAGAAGCCGTCAGCATCAAAATAAATACGCATGCTCACTTTTGAACACATCTACTTTATTTTACACCTATTGTGGGACATAGCTGGCACAGCTCAGTTTATGAAGCTGCCACGAGACTTCCACAAACATAATTGTCCGAAATAGCTGCCGTGGTGGAACAGTTCTATGAAAATAGCCAATCAGCACGTAACCGCCGAGGATCCAAAGGTTTCGTATGAGGCTTTTGAGGTATCCTTCAGCGTTGTCTATGTCCCTGGAAAACAGATTGTCACTGCTGATGCCCTTTCTCGGGCACCTTGTAAAGAACTCGGACTGGTTTGGGACAAGTTGTCGCCTGACGAGGATTCTAGTTTTGTCTAAGGCTCCTTCAGCTAAGTTACGTCATCAGCCCATGTAAATACGGTGCGGCTAGTGCAACAAGGCGATGCTACTTGCCAGCAGCGACTGTTCTACTGCCGGAATGGTTGGCCGCGTTTCGCAAATTTCAACAGTTCATTTAGGCCATTTTGGCCTCGCCGAGCACAACTTTTAGAACGTGGCGTGGTGCTTCTGTATGATGACCGCCTAGTCATCCCTGGGGGGATGAGAGCGGAAGTCCTGGCAGCGTTCCATGAAGGCCATCAGGGGATCGTAAGATGTCGCGCTCGAGCTCGGGAATTTGTCTGGTGGCCGGGGATTGGCTAAGTTGGCTCCAACAGTGAATAGCTGAGTAGAGTGCGCCAAGCTGATGGTAGAATGGGCAGAACCAATGATGCCCTCGAAGTCGCCTTCTTTTCCCTGGCAAAAGCTAGGAGTGGACCTATATTATTTCAACCAGAGGCATTATCTTCCAGTTGTGGACTACTTTTCGCGCTTTCCGGAGGTTGCTTTGTTACAGTCGTGCAATTCTCAATCTGTTATAAAACAGCTGAACAGCTTTTTTGCCAGGCATGGCATAACGAAATTATTGGTGACCTTAATGGCGCCCAGTTCTCATCACAAGATTTCAAGGATGTTGCTAAAGCGTACGGGTTCACACATGCTACGTCAAGCCCCAGGTATCCGTAATCTAACGGTGCAGTGGAGCGCACAGTTCAAACCATCAAAAGATTGCTAGAAAAGTCAGCAGAGCATTAACTGGTGCTGTTGGCATAGAGGAACACTCCAGGTCCCGTGGGGAAAAGCCCTGCCAAAATGGTCTTGAACCGACGTTTGCGCTCAACATTACCGCTGCATCCCAGCCGTTTAAACCATTCAAACCGAGAAGCCTAAAACTCTGCCAGGAGAGGCGAAGCAGTCAGGGAAAAGCAGCGGCGCAACTTCGATAGCCATCACGTGGCTAGACAGCTCGAACAGTTGCAAGCCGGAAATCGGGTGTGAGTAAAATACAGTCGGCTCAGTGCAACCGTTTTAAAACGTGCTTCTCGGCCGCGGCTCTAGGTCGCCAGGATAGACGCGGGACTGAAACTAGAGAAACAGGCGTGCTTTGGTCCTGTATAGGCTCCATGCGCTGCAGCTTGGATGGATGGATACGGCTGAACCTTTTAAATCGGGCGGTGGCTCAAGCCAATTTGCCATGACTTATGAAATTTTACTCTTCTCTTGATTTTAGCCAGCAATCAGATATCCTTCGCTTGGTTACTTCTACCCGCTTAAAATCTACTTTCTTTTCACTGTCCTTAAACCCCAATTCCTTGAATAAATCAACCCCGCTGCTTTCCACTGTAGGGTGAAGCCCTTTACCGGAAAGTATCAAGCGTTCCGCCGTTTCCTCCTCCTCTCCGCACGCAACGCACAACTTGTCTATCTCATCGTACCTGGCTCTATATGTCTTAGTCCGCAAAACTCCCGTCCTGGCCTCAAACAACAAAGAGCTTCCCCTACAATTATCATATATATTTTCTTTGGCAATTTCCTGCTTAAAAATCCTGTATGTTCCCAGTGCTGATTTTGTCAGCATCCCTGTTTTCCACAGAGCTCTGTTTCTTTAACCTTTTTCTTAACTGATAATTGCCAATTTTCCCCGCTACTGCTGTCTAATATTTGCTTGCCAATTTTCTAGTTCGCGTTCTCCATTTCGTGTCAACATTCCTTATCTACAGCAATCTGAAAACTTTCCTAGCCCACTGCTTTTCCCCCCATTTTTCTCAATCACTCCTCAAATGCTATCTTACTGCTAGCTTCTCTGCTCTCGAACGACGCCCATCCCATATCACCCTGCACCCCCTGATTTGGTGTATTGCCATGTGCTCCCAAAGCTAGCCTCCCTACGCCGCGTCTACGAACCACCACCCCTTTCCAGATCCCTCTTACCACTTCATACCTATTGTAATTCCACAGTGCCCTTTTTTTCATGAGAGCTCAATTCCTACTAGCTTTATTCATTACATATTTTTTGTTCTCTCTCAGATACTCAGCGCCGTTATTTATCCAAACCCCAAGATACTTGTACTCATCCACATTTTCTAGCGTGAACCCCTGTATTCTATGCTCGCCGACCTCATCATTAAATATCATGACTGCCGATTTTCCTTACTAAATTCGAAACGTAATATATCTCCCTCTGTACCACATATGTCTATCAACTTCTGTAAATCTTCCTTGCTGTCAGCCATTAGCACTATATCATCGGCGTATATTAGTCCTGCTTGGTGCGCGCGAGTGGCGCCATCTGGCTAACAGCGGTGCCGAAAGGCGGACGCAGCCAACGCAGCTCTGTGGTCCAGTTTGCAGTGAGCGAGGCCAGCGTCAAGGTGTTTCATCCGAAGGCGAAAACAAATTTAGCTACTTATGGTGGCTCGACCGACTGCTGTGTTTACCACTCTCGTAACTATAAAAAACACTGCAGTCGAGCTACCGGATACGTTGTAACGCTTTGCTTGGAGATCGTGCATGCTTGCTTATGCACAGAGTGCCTGCTGGAAAATTGTCGAACTAAATTCATGAATGTGAAATTGGAAGGGGTTTACACTGACTGCGGTGTTTTGAACGTGCCGTTACTGTTAGGAGCTAGGAATTGCTTTATGTAGAGGGAAGGAATGCGAGCTCAGTGAGTCGAAGGAAGTGGTCTACGGTGAAGTTCTTGGAGCTAGCATCAGAAGTTTGTCTTCGTTTGATATGCTCAGCTGTGGTTCATCACGTCAGTTTTGTTTCTAGTTTTCATTCGTGCGTGTGTGTATGCTGTAGGTGCGACGTCGTTCTTCTGAGATGCTTACGTCGTTTTTCATTTCTTCACCTGAGCTTTTGTGTACGTATTTGTATTAATTTATTGCCTACAGTGGTTTAAAATTTTGTATATTTATATGTGCCATTCCCGAGGACTAAAATCTTGTTCTAGATAATTAAAAAGAAAAATAAAGAGTGTTTCAAATTTCCGTATTATATTTCTTGGGTTTCACAACATCGCTGAACCCTTAATTTCTAAAGTTAATATTTTGACTTTAATGGGGCTTGTCGTCCCAATGCAACTCTATAAGCGGCGCCATAGTGGAAGGTTGCAGATAATTTCGACCATCTGCTGTTCTTTAACGTGCCCCATCGCACAGTACGCGGGCCTCTTGGATATCACCTCCATCGAAATGCGACCGCTGCAGCTGGCATCGCGCAGGAGCTGAGCATAATAACCACTAAGCCATCGCGGCGGCCTTGGTTAAGTATTTACCAAAAGAAAAATAAGACCGAAATAATTTTTTCAAAATTGTGCCTCCATGAAATTCCTCAAAACAAAGACCTCTAACTTTGGAAGATACTCAGCAAGACACCGATCTTCTTTTTCTATGCTTAGAGCTATGCTTCTCTGAGGGGAATACACAAAGCAAAGCTGAGTCAATCCTGCAGGATGTAGAGCATTATCATCTGTAATGTGTAGAAAGTTTGCGTTTTTTGCAACTGTAGCCGACCATTCACATAGTGGATGTCACAGCTGTGGATGTAAATTACATAGCTGATTTATTATCTGGGTCAATGAGGCACTTGATTCCAAAGCCGTAGAGGTACTAAATTTCGCTCAAGAAGTTGCACGGCCGGATGTTGCGTTGCCGTTGGAACTCCAACGCACTCATGGTTGCTCGGAATCGATGATCAGCCCAACCTGAAATCAATTAAAACTAAATGTACCAGCGGTGGCGCCAAGGCTTTCGATGCGCTGAAAAGAAGAAGGCATTGACTCAGAATGGCATCGCGGTCAGTGCCCGTCTGCTGTGCGGCCGAGCTGACGCGCACCGGGCATGGACGAAGGCGCAGGGCAACCACGGCCAGTCTCGAGAGGGGCGCGCGCTCTCCCCTCGGCACTCACTCGAGACCAGCCGTCTGGTTAACGCGGCTAGTGCCACGTGGCGGCGCTGGCGATGTGGTCACTGCTAGCGCCACCATACCAGCGCACGTAGTCCATAAGTCAAAACCAGAGGAGAGCTACGACCCCTCGGGTGAGATCTCTTAGCTTCCAGGAACACTGCAAGCAGTAGAGCCCCCGGCAGTAAACAGTGTGTCAGGGGAAACTTCCAGTACGGAGCATTCAGTCCCAACACATCCACCCTCCTGTTCTACTGCTGCTCTAGCTGCACCAGACAATAGTAAAACGTCTGGGGCTTATGTCACCCCTTATGACTGTGAAGCAACAAAAGCGGAACGTTACGGCGACAGTTAACCCGCGACCAAACCTGCTTCTACACGTTCTGGTGTATCTATCGAACATGGCAGACTAGCTGCGCTTTACTATCTTGGTGTTTGCGGTGTATGGTTTGCATTGTTTTTCACCTGTTGCTTCTCATTTTTTGCGCTTCATTTGTTCTTTGTAGTGCCTTTCTTTTCTATTGTTTTTGTTCGAAAAACAAAAAAGGGGAGATATGGTGTCATTCTGACTTGTGCGCACATGGCTATGCGCAACTGCGATGAGGCGGCGCACTATGGAAGCTGATCACCGCATGCCAGTATACAAGGAAGCGGGAAATAACGACAGGGTTACTTTCCCCTCACGTGTCAACTGGTTCGTCAGTGTCTGCAGCTGAGTCGCGCTGTTCCCTTGACACAAAAATAAACAGAAAGGAGGTTATTTCATAAACACAGCGAATTGCAAGAATTTTTTATGGTGAATTTCAATAACATGGGGTCACACGCGTGATATTTGTTTAAAGCCCTAAAATTTTCAATTTTTATACCATTGATTGCTGAACGAACGCGTTCAGTATTGTTTTCTCACAACATCTTGGTTAATTGAAGCTAGAGTAACGAAAACTTCGCACTCAGTGATAAAAGCTAGGAGGAAATTTTGTGATTGAGGAAAGAAAACTTGCGCTTTTGATGAAATAGCAAACGTGAAACTAAATGAGTACCACATTCATTTAATATCCAACGTTAGCATTTCACCACGCGATGGTTCGCTCCAAGTCGCAGAGTCCTCTGCCGGTCTGTGCCAGCCTAGAGCTGTACCACTCTGCCACCGCGCCGACTCATGATACATGCATGCAAATCGAGTGTGTTTCCGCAAAAATTTTTCCAACTGCTCAACAAAGGTCCACCTCTTGAAACATAGCTCAACAGAACAAGTCTTTCTCCCTGGTTTGAACCGTCGTCTTTGCGATGCACCGAACAATATCACACTGCTTAATTCCCGGTGAAAATGCTCACTTGTTTCAGTTGCTATTATTCCGGACACTGGACAAAGTATTTGACGCATTCCCCAAGCATTGGTTGCTGTTGTCGGTGTGTTGTCTTTCCTTGCAATCATTTTGGCTTGATTTCGTGCGTTTAATTCTGTGCTTCCGTTAAGTCATGTTTTCAGCGAAGTTGCTGCAGCGAAGCCGCTACTTCCTCAAGAGATTTTAGACATTGCTATTTCCTGTACACCTAAACGGGTGGGCTAAACACCGCATTCGAAAAACAATCGCAGATTGCATAGTGCTCATAATCTGAGTTTTACTCACTGGTTGGTGCGTGCGAGACCTACGTTGGGCGCATATACAGTGTGCTGCTCGTAACTTGAACCAAGAATGGAAAAAAGTTGGTTAGAAACCGCTGCAGTTTGAAACCAAAGACACATCTTCTAACGTCAAGTATAGCTGTTGAGTTTTTATTTTCAAATAATTTATACTGAACTAACATGAACTATTCAAAAGCTTTTGTATTAACGTAAGTGCCAAATTCGTTCTATTAAGGTGCAGGTGTAGCTAAGAAGGATTTTTTTCTACTAACGGGCCTCCCGCGAAGTGTGAAAAAATGCCACGAGACTCTGCTCATGGGTTACCACAATGCAGTGCTCCACACCGCGTTTTGAAACGTCGAAGCGCACGCGCTGACTGCGCCGAAGCCAGCGGCTGCCGCTCTTTTCGATGTAATACACAATGTTAAAAAAAAAGAAAAACGGAGGCTACATTGAACAGCACGACTGTACTGCATTCCCTTCATTTTTTCTGTTTTGTCGGTGTGATTGTTCAATAAAGGTTTCTACGAATAGGCTATCGGTGGTTATCCTATCGCTTATCGCAGATCACAGCTCGCGCTTTGAATTTCCTGGAAAATGCGCCTACTCACTTTCAAGGGTATGCTGACAGCTGTCTGCCGACTAATTCAAGACTGTGACCGGGCATTTTTCTTTCATTAAAAGGGCGTTTGGCCACGCTAGAACACGTTAACGCGTGACTCACGTCATTTGTATGTTTTTTATATATTTCGCGTGCTTTCTACAAATTCTGGAGAAAGAAATAGTGTAGGCTGTGTCTTAACGCCTCCTTCTATTTAAAGAAAGGTAATTTAATATGAAGTAAATATTAAACGTTTTCCGTGATTATCGTTTCTAATGCCGCACATGCCAAGGGAAATGCACTGAACAGCCAGCTGCGACGTGTCACGGTTGGCAAGTTGAAAAGTGGACAGAGAAATCTCGCTATTGGTTTGTATGTACAGCTTCTCGTGCTTGACAGCTCTCGACGGAGTTAATATGCAATCGAATGTTATATCAAAAGGTATTCATGCGTCATCAAATTTTTACGACTGAATTAAAGTACTTCTAAACGTTTTTGCGTCCAACACTTCGCCGTAAGTGGCCTTACATACTGAAGAATCCATAAACAGGCGTACTATATCGTCTCATATTGGTGTCTCAAATAATTTAACTGCTTTTTTTTGGGCTGCTATCAAGTGTTTGTAATATAGCGTGCACAACAGGAAAAAAAGAACAGAAAAAGGAAGGGCACTGATAAGATTTGGTATGTCACTCGCAAGCCTCCCTCTTCCCCTTCGAGTTTTTTCCCTTTCTTTCTGGTCGATTATTGGCCTGTCCCTCTCAGACGCATCGTTACCCTCTCCACACGACCGCATAGCGACACCCGCAAGCATCACGCGCCCATTTTGCTCTCGACAGTGCTACCTACCGGACGTTACCGCTTCCTGGACTCTGTTTAACCTGGTGAGTACTCTGCTCTGGTTTGCCATGGATAAGAATATACGCTATATTCTCTCCGCAGCTATCCAGAAGATCCGGGACATTGATGAGGACACTCGGGACCTGGGGATTCACCGGCGCCTGCTGCTGGAAAGACTGGTACGGAGGTGGCGGTGGTTGACGGACCCTTCCAGCGACACCAGCGAGGACGACACCGACTCGGAGGATGACGTTAAAGCACCCGCTGCGCCTGCTGCCTCCTGCGCCAACCATAAACGTCAGCGTGATCCTTCCCATGGTACGTCCATTGACGCTTCGCTCACTGTTTCTTTTAGACCCTGCACGAGAGGCGGGACCTTAAACCCAATTAGCCATTTTCACTCCGCAAATGAGCCCGGCCCTTCGAAGCGGTGTCGGGTAGAGTCGCCCTCGGACCCTGCACCTACTGCTGAGAGCCAAGGCGGCCTGTTCTCCATTCAAGGGTCCAGTGGACTCCACCTTGCCGCCGAGGGGAGCGCGCCGGCGCCTCAAGACGAGGACGAAGACTACCCCGTCACCGGAGCACCATTCCCGGCCTGGCTGCACGGCGAGACCGGGCCGTCCGAGGAACCTGTGCAATATCCGGACCTTTCCTTCCTGGACTTCTAATACAAGGTGACAGTTATGCATTCTTTTCCTTTTTACTGCACTGATTACATGAGCGCATACTCGGAACAGATTTTAAAATTTTAATGAAGGCATTCATACTCATCCAAAGAGACACATAAATGATCATGTAGGGACACAAGCCATGACGATACCCACTGGATTCCTCTGTACGCAAAAATTTAAAAAGAATTGACAACCCATGTGATCTCAAATGGCACCAGCCTTTCTCACAGACTCCTTTCATACCTACAGGTGTTCACTCAACTGTTCCAGTGTAGCCAGAATTATTGGACACCCGTCATTTTTTTGTTTTGGGGGTTTAATGACTCAAAGCCACTCAGGCTATGAGGGACTCCGTAGTGAAGATCTCCTGAAATTTCGAGCACCTGGGTTTCTTTAACGTGCACTGTCATTGCGCAGTACACGGGGCTCTAGCATTTCACCTCCATCGAAATTTGAACGTCGCCACCGGGATCGAACCCATGTCAGCGGCCGGGCGCCATAACCACTGAGCCACCACGGCGATCAGATTGCTTTGTATTGGTGTTCAAATAGGCTTGACTTAATTTAGCGTGCGTGGTGCCATGACACGTAGCATAAAACAGTACAGCAACATGCCGCTTAACTGCATAGCACATGCTGCACTCGTTCGCACTCGAACAAGAGTGCGAAAAGAATCCTTCACTTCAATGGCAGGTTTCACCTGTTATCGTTGGATAGGCATGCCGAAGATTCCCACCACAGCCAGATTAGTGAGAGTGCGCTCCGAAAAGAAATGTCACCTTGCCGAGATATTCCAGCCTGCCTGAAGCCTGCGCCCTATAAATGCAACTTTCAGCTTATCATATCCGAAATATTATTCGAGGTGTGTCTCAAAGATGATGCTCTGATAGCCTTTGGCGAAACTTTACCTTCCAATTTCGTTTTGCTATACACAATGTTTCACTGTGTACCCGGGAGAGAGGGTAGCTGTAATAGGTGCAGTCAGAGATCTCTATCTGGTCGACTGCCAGCATCTACCGATTTCAATCGGTGGATGTAGCAAGGATTTTGCGGAGTCAGATTTTTAGCTTTGAGCGGCTGTCGCCAGGTTCGGCAGCAAAGGAAGTTGCCCAGGAAAAATGTATTCCTAACCTTTCTTTCTTCATACAAGCAGGCCGCGTTCATCAGTTTCAGCTTGTGAAGTCCCTTTCATTCCAAAATGCAGGTGTAAAATTTTAGCTCGCAGTCCCTTTGATGGACGTCGTAGAAATATGGCAAGGTACAAGGAGGCCTAAGACATTAATCGCAAAATCTTCTTGTCCTTGTTATGGAACCGCTTGAAATTTGTCAAATTTTTCCTAACGCTTTATTAGAGAACCTCAGTGCATTACAGCAATTATTTCAAAAACCGGCCGCCGTGTCAGCCCACGACTGCGTGCGCGCGGTCACGTGATGGGGGGTCATATTTCGTTCGCCTGAGATTCCCGGCCGACAGTAAGAGCTAATGCTCGTAAGGCAAATTAAAGTCATTCACATGATCCTAACTGTCATGGTATCAACAACGCTGCCTCATTATTACATATGAAAAATGCAGGCTACCTCCTTCAGTCGAAAATAGGAAACAACCTGGGAACCAACGTTGTGTGATGCGTGTCGGGGCCTCCAGAAACAACAGCGGGCTAATCAGTGCAGTCAATATGCATTGAGGTACAGTTGCTGTACTGCACCGTGATTTTTTAAGTACCTCTTGAGTTCGTCTCTTATGAACCTCCCAATATTATTGCTTCAGAAGTAAACACCACTATGCCTTCGCATGTGAAAGAAATATTGTTGCTTGATTCCTGAGCTTTAATTGAAGAAGTCATGTCTAATGCGTTGATTTGTAATTCACAAAAAGTAAATTTTTCTCCCTCCCAAAACACAGCAGATAGCTGCACGTGCTCACCTGTCCCCAGGACTTAACTCAGCAATGAGATGCAGCCTTTCACTTCTGGCGATCTGCAGGCGTGCGACTTAAACGCGTTTTGCCTATTTTCTCAATGAAAAGAAAAAAAGAAACACTTCTAAAGGTTCCACCACAATGCTGTCCGTAGATTTACCTCGTGTGTGGTATTCACATAATTATTTTCTCATTCTCATGTGATGGCTGGTTTATTCTGTGAATCTTCAAATTTTTGAAATAAGAACGTGCTATTTAAACATTGTTACCCGACTGTCGTGTTTCGCATCACAATGTTAGCATAATCATGTCCTGATTGAAGAACATTGGTAGCTTCAAACTCCGACTGATGAATTGGCCACCGGTCCCAGATATGGGGCAGCGATGAGCACACCAACGACGGTTGTGGCCACCGCTTTCTGTCAGCAGCGGTATCTTGTCCATGTAGGAGACATATAGGTGTGGAATTTCGCGTGAAGATCACGTTGCAGTTGATTTTTTTTCTTTTCTTTCTTCAGAGGACGGTATTAGTTTGTGTACGAACAGTGTTGTTCGCACTTCGCATGAAAAACAAGTATCATATTCAAGACAAAAGATGAATTAAAATTAGAACAAAAGGATATGAGAATGGTATCCTCAGTTAGAGCAAGAAGCTGAGATCCCGAAAGCAGTAGCTGGATATGATAGTGAAATTGAAGCGTCAGAAAAAAAGACACCCGGTAGCTTCAAAAAAACAAGTGACATTTAGTGCTCACCAAACTTAAATTTAAAATTTTGTGCTCGCGAAAACGAGCTAGACAACATTCTTAGTGGCAGGCGCTTACTCTTGGAGCTCACAATGGCTCCCAGAGCTGAAAACAGCCATTCAATAGTTGTGTGGGTTGTTAGTGTTTAGAGGTATCTGCGTGTGTCTTGTGACTCGCATCGAGAGCACCACATTCATTCAATTTTAAATGGGCACGTTTTTTGTGCGAAAAAACTAAAAAAATTAGCAGTGTATTAACTATGCTACAGCAAATTCTTGAGCGATAGATCTTCACGTTTCTGCATGATTTGGCTGTTTATTACCTCTTGGCTGGATTTGTTGCTTGCGGCTGCTTTGTGTGTGTTTGACTGGGAATAATGACGGTGTTTACAGCGTTTAACCACTTAAGTATTTAGCATGCTTCCTGAGTCGCACCTCTTCTGGTGAACACCGTCTTGTTGTTCATGAAGTAGTTTGCCTTTTTTTTGCACTTCGAGAATGGTCATAGTTGCAGGCGTCACTCGTTCAAATACGGGATCTGGTGTGGTTCTCTATTGCGTGATGGGAACGTTTGGATCGGAGCTGTGTACAAGAGCTAGTTCTCTCATTTGTTTTATGAAATTGACGTTGGAGTAGGCATTCTTGTGGACTCTCCGCTAATTCTTTTATACAGTGGAGCACGTGATAATTGGCATAGTCTCTACCCCAACTATAGTTAAATGGTATGCTTTGGATTCAATTTCGATGTCAAGTCACTAAAAGGTCAAAACAAGGCGAAACAGACGAAATGAGTAAGATCAACGGCATAGTCAAATCAGGCTGGACATGGTTTCGTTAGAAATCGAAGTATATCAGATTCCGAAGATGGTCTAAAATTTGGGAGAGATCCCGGTCAAACTTATAGGCCACCATCGTATTAATCATATTTAAATTAGTCTGGACATCGGTTTTGGTCCAAATCGATGTAAGTAAACTTTCTGCTGTGGGGAGGGCTGCATTTTAGTAACGACCCGAGTCTAATATCGAGAAACTATCGCTTCGCTACAGACCAAATTAGAAAGTCACTTCAATGTCATGCGGATCCCTTGGACTGAACCTGGAGTTTGGCATTGAGTGGAGCCTAAATGACATGCGCATTATAATTGAACACGAAAATAAAACTACGCCAGCAAAGCCCTATTGTCATTGGCATAATTAAAACGGGGGCATGACCGCAGCGGTGGTCGAGCATCTGCCTCGTATGCGGGAGGTGCTGGGTTCGATCCCCAGTGCCACCCGGTGCCCACCGGTGATACAATGGGTATAAGCTTTCCTCTGGCCTGGTTGTCGGCTAGTGAGGGGTAAAATGCTTGGAAACTGGGTCTCCGACCCCAGCTTGACCAGGAGAAAAATACCTTGTGCCATGGCGCTCTTTGGTCATAGACGCCCTTGCACCATAAAAATCCATAACCACCATAAAATGGGGGCGGAGTATTTTCTGTGCATGAATATTACAAATACCACCTATGGTGGTCATGGTTACCGAGAGGCCACGCGAGCATTTGAAATGTCCCGCAAGCAAGGCAGTGACCTGGACTTGAGCGAACATACAGACATCGGTTGCGAAGACTCGCCGAGTTCAGTACGACGCCTGTTTAGAAAAAATTGGCACACCCTCTCGTACTCTAGAGTAGACGTAAACAAGAAATTAATGCACTACAGGAAGGCGTAGCTTTTTTTGACAGCCGCACTCGGATCTCAGTGAGGTCCCACGTCACCCGATTTTCTTCCCTGAGCTTCCTTTCGGTTGTGCGTTTAAACCAACTGGTCCCATCAGTAGCTTTTCTGACCATTCTTCGCGACCAACAGCGTTCGTGGATTTGTATTCATGGCGACCACGCGACCAGAGCTGGTTAATGGCCTCGCAGCTGGATCGCATCACGGGACCTATGTCGCCGCAGCGCGCATGAAATAATGAGATGCAACTCATGAGACACTGTGGCCCGTGCATCAAGAGCCACCTGGACTCCTTCGCACCGCGCGCTGGCTTTTACCATCACGGGCAACGAAGGTCACACATGCGTTGCGCGGGCTGGAGCGCAGCAAGTAGGCACCATGGGCGGGTGACCTGAAAACTTTGCCAACGTTCGTTTGTGTTCGGCTACGCGTACTCCGGTTTGGGGCCCATCTTTTGTGCTCCTTGAAATGATATGTCATTTCATTCTTACAATTGTGTGCGGGGCTTTTTAAGCACATAGTGGCGCAGTTATCTTGTGCTCCAAGGGAAGTGGCAATCAGGCGGTCTCACGTAGGTATATCTCCAGATAAGCACGAAAATCTGGTGCCAGTTACAGTCAAGCTAACGACACTATTTTTCGCGGCCTTGAAAAACGGGTGCGCGTTACAATCGAAGGCTCGTAGGAATCGCGATAATACGGTATATCTTCAAGAGATGCAGACGGTAGCTGTATGACCTGAACACAATCAAACCGCGGCAGAAAGCGCTGCACGCAATAACCGTTTTGTAGCCAGAGGCCTTATTATGGTACATATCACGAAGGCCACAGCAACGCAGAACAATAACATGCGACGTGCCAGTTTTTTAACGCGGGAAGCGTTAGCAGCCAAATATTTTTCGATTATCCTAAAACCAACACTTTTTCAGGCAGTCTGACAGACGCATCGCTGACACATGACTCGTTGGTTTTTGAAATTTCGACTGCTTCCGTTGCTTGTCGTCTCACTTAATTCTGGCGAAGAAGCACACCTTCCTCTGAAAGCGGTGGTGGCGCGCTTTCAGTTGCTATTGGGCGTGAAAGGCATCCACAGTGCTTTCCCCTGATGCACGTTTGTGCGAAAGCCAACTCGCGTCCTCCCGTTCAAGTTTCCGACGCCGCCGTGCACAAGATGACGGCTGCCACAGCGGGCGTGCCAATTATCCAGCTCGCGTGTTGCGTGCGCGTATGGCTCTCTAGACTTGGGGCCTGTGTTCATGGCTACTTTTCACACAATGAATAATCGCATTACCCGTGTGCGCAGGATGTCTCAGTAACGGACAAAGAAATGTTTTTGCCCTTTGATAGCACGAAATACGAGAGCCTTAAATCAGATGTCGTATTTATTTGTTTGCAAAAAGCTCTATATAGCCTTTCTTAAGCGACATGCCGAGGTTTACATAGTTGCCTTCGACGAAATACGTTTCACAAATTAGATTGCACTCGGAAGGCTTTTAGCAACGGCTGCACTGCGAAATCCTGTTTCCCAAGCTAAGCAAAAGATGTTGACCAGTTGAGCCTGTTTCTGAAGCGGTACTGTTACAATTTTGTGCCGAGTGGACCTAATGCGCCCTAATGCACTGGTACAGTGGCCGCTCACATCAAATTAAACCTCAAGATTCGAGATGCAAGCAGTATGGTTTTGGATATTAGACTCTGAGATGTGTGCCATACGTGGCTGCATTCTGCTACTGCGCATGTGTAGGTGTAATGCGATAATCTAGGTTACAGCTACGGCAGTGTGCAATGGGGCTGCTGAAACTTGCCTGTAGCGGAAATAGTCTACAGTTTCAGTAGTTGTGCGGACAGCCAGCTTGTTGATAATGAATCTTGGAAAATAACAGCGAGAAAGAAAGGAAGCCCAAAGCAAAGATTGCTTTTGGTGTCTGTCCTGTACGCATGTATCAAATTATCATGAAGCTTTATTCTTTCATGCAGGCCTGAACAGTTCGTCCTGATGGGTCGGATCCCTAGTGCCGCCTTGCACCCACCGGTTGCACAGCGTGTAAAAGCGTTGCCCTCGGCTGGTCCTCATGTCTCTGAGTTGCATTGCTTAGAAATGGCTTTTAAAGCCACATTGATAAGTACAAAACACCTTTCACAATGATGCTTTCGCCTAGGACACATTCCTCGACATAAGTTATCATCGTAATATTATTCGTGATATTGTAAGCAGTTTATTTCGATGCATATGTTAGTTATGACATTGCAATTAAAATGGCCATTTTCGAGTCTGCCTTCAAAGCGTTTTGATCTTCTTGCAAAGTCGTCGACGACCACCTGAATCCAGCACATGAATTTCATGGGGGACAGCGCATGTTTACTGACTAGCGCAATTTAAATTGCCTGCGCGTTGTATTACAAGGCAATTCCGCTGTTCAGAATACATTTGTAACGAGTGCAGACAGCAATACCCTTGTTTTCCTTTGAACGTCATTATACTTTTGCAGCGCGCTCTGGGCACAAAGCTTCAAAATTGGTCTAAAAAGTGACTACAGATTGTTTTGAGGTTATTGGAGAGATGGGAATGGTACATACGCATTCTGGAACCCGTGGAGGGCCACTGGCTGATGTGAAGGGGCGAATGGAACAGGATGTGTGCAGTGGGATAGTAGTTGTCCAGGGCTTGGTCTGGTGATATTTAAATATATAGAGCTAAACTTGTGCTGCAGCAAACCAGATATCTCTCTATCAAACTCTCCCCTCTAGCTTCTTGTTCCACTGCTCCCCTCTGACTTCCATCAGGCCTCTTATCAGCCCTTCCCTCTTTGATAAGGTCATTGCGAATTCCTTATCAACTTTACCAGCCGTGCAGGCCGAAGGTCCCTTAGCCGTAGTTCAATAGTGAGCGCTCGACAGTAGCATGTGCCGCTTCCACCGGGATATATTTTTATATTCGTGCTATTATCTCCCCAGGTATCGCGAAGATCCCGCAGATCGACGAGGACCCTAGTGACATGAGAAACCACCGTCGTCTACTGCTCTAAAGGCTTGTCGCCGAGTTGTGGTGGACGAAATAATACTCGAGTGTCAGCATCGACGACGAGAGCGACTGCAGTGGCGACGCGAGCGACTGCAGCGGCGAATGGAGCGACTTCAGCGGCGAAGGGAGTGACTGCAGCGGCGACGAGAGCGACAGCCGCGATTAGGAAAGCGACGGCAGCCAGGATGACAGCGAACGGAGCAACCTCTCCAGCGCAAAGCCGGGCCCTGCTAGCCGTGGAAATGTCGACGTTCCCTCAGACGGTGTACCTTCTTCCAAGAACGAGGAGAAGCGGATGATAGTTCCGGGAGGCAACGGTCTCAAGCTGGCCCTGAAGAAAAGCAAGCCATCGGTGGACGCAGAACTGAAGTCCTAACCTGTCGTCATAACATCGCTCCTGACCATACACGGCGGCTGCAAGCACCTGCCCTTCACCGAACCAGTTCCAGATCGCGACTTCTCAATCAGTCACATTTAATGAAACCCAGTGATCTTACGCTCTTCTGTAGTTCATGGCGGGGATTTCGGAAACTCCTAAAACGCTATCATTTTCCTAAATTTCAATGGAGAGAGTAATACCAGCACACACATAGAGATAAAGAATACAGTAAATATAAATCAAGATTTCAGGCGGGATTACGTAATGTACAAGAATAACTTTGAACCAGAAACGCCACTAAAATGGACAGAAGACGGCACAAGCCGTTTTTACAGTTACATTACTTTTTTGAACAACACATTTGCTTACATTGCCTAGAAACAGTGACCACACATAAAAGCAATAAACTCCGAGAAACGCAACCTCTCATCAGGCTGGGTTTGGAATAAGGTTAGACATGTGGAGTCAAAACGAAGAGAATATCTTTCTCGTACAAGGTAATCCAAATCTCGCTCACACAGTCGCGGGCAGTCTTTGCTACACTGAAATCTCGATTTACTTCGCGTGTGAGTTTAACTCTTTGGGCTGCCAGGGCTTACACTCGAGGAAATGCTTGGGCCCAACGTTTAAAATGAGCTTTCGATTTTTTTTCCAAAGACTTCATTGGTACCTCACGTCCGTAACTCTAGTGATTTACGGTCAGATTAGTCTTCTCGGTTATTTCTAGCAGCTCTTGCTCAAGTTTTTACAGGTTGTTTCTTGGCAAGGCATTAAGTGCATATTCTCAATAATTTATTTATTTATTTTATGCTGTCAGCCGTAATGCCGTTGCAGGGTAAATGCGTACAACTCAAAACGTACACACAGCCGCAAATACAAAATTTATATAAATTTATATAAAATCATCAATCATCTTGCCAGCAGATAAAGCCACAAGTGCGTTAGAAATGTAAGCGTTCATAATAATACGTTCGGTTTCAGACCACCGAGGATCAGAACCGCAGGTAAAGAACATACTGAATGACAGCAATGGAAAATGGTTTCAATAGCCTTAAATAACGGGAGAGATAAGTTTCAAATTGCTGTAGATTGTCTGCTTGTAAAAGGTCCTGAGGCAAGGAATTCCATTCAGCTATGGTTCTGGGGAAGGATTATTTAAATGAATTGATTCGGGCCGTCATGGTTGTAACTTGATCTTGCTCAAGTCTTTACAGGATGTTTCTTGGAAAGTAATTAAGGTGCATTTCCTCAATAAAATTATTTATCTGCGACAGGGGCTTGTGCTGTCGTATTTCACTTTTCTGTGCTTGTCTTGTCCGTGGCAATTTCTCTGGTGAAGAAAGACGTTATTTTATTTCAGGTGGTACTGGTCTAATGAAACGAAGTAAAGGAATACTAAGTGATGCGGAGCAAGCGGGTGTAGCTAAGATTTCAGAAATTATTTGGCTAGGGCAAACGACTGACAACCGAAAAGGTAGTTGTTCTAGGATAGTGAAAGCTATATTCGACATCGTCAGTTTGTAGCACCGCTGGTGAAAATATAATGGGTCTGATAATTACAAGCGCGAATAATTCAGATGCTATCTAATCAATTCGGTCGTAATGAAGGCAAACTAAAATATTATACCACAGCTTTCAATGAAATTGCAACACGGTTATTTCATGAAAACATACCGAATTCTTCGGAGTTCTGTATGGCGAATTCTAAAAACATGTATTTTGTGGAAAATTCTTTGCTTAACTGGCTAATATTTTCAAATTTCATTTTCTTGATTGGGGCACAAACGTGTAGAGCAGATACCATCCCACACGCCATCTGTTAATTGAACCTACTGTAACAAGCACCTTCATTGTCAGTGATGAAACCGAGAAGGAAATAACGTCAGTGAGGCAACAGTTTGCGCTTATAACAAAATAGCAAAAGAGGTATTTAATGAGAGTACTGACATAAATGACTGGTGTTTCACTGCGCGCTGTTTAGTCCCAAGTATCCAAAAAACTTAAAAATTTCTAGAGCTGTGCCTTTATTAAGGGCCCAAATCTGTGCAATATATATTTATAATTTTTGTAATAAATAAATACCCCAGCAAGTAAAGTAGTTTCTGCTTGATAATAATGTAATTTGATCTGAGCAGCATAGTTTTTCGTTAGCCGCCGCGGTGGCTGAGTGGTTACGGTGCTCGGCTGCCGGCCCGAAAGACGCGGATTCGATCCCGGCCGCGGTGGTCGAATTTCGATGGAGGCGAAATTCTAGAGGCCCGTGTACTGTGCGATGTCAGTGCACGTTAAAGAACCCCAGGTGGTCGAAATTTCCGGAGCCTTTCACTACGGCGTCTCTCATAGCCTGAGTCGCTTTGGGACGTTAAACCCCCATAAACCAAACCATAGTTTTCGTTACGGTAATTCACATCTAAGCTGCCGCAAGACCCTCGCAGCATAAGAACGTTGCTCTTCACGGAAAGAAACTTAATATACTCCACACATTAAAAATCCTCTTATCGAAACAACGTATTTCATGTTACAAATAAATGTTTTTGCTTTGGGAACTGCTAAGCATCAAAATTCATTCATTTCGGATTGCCTCGGTGCTACCGATACATGCGCGTGTATGACTTAATAGGCAGCAGTTGGAAGTGGTGCAGCTGCTTGTCATCCTCTTTTTTGGGTTGTTAAATATTCAGATTTTTCTTATGCTACGCTTACCAATGCTGTAAACAACTATATCATCGCTATATGAAAAACGGCCGTGGCTTAGCTTGGTTAAGCCTGGTGATTGCTTCGCAAAGGAAGAAATTATGAGTTTGCCCGACAGACTCACTGTCGGGCAAACTCATAATTTCTTCCTTTGCTTCTGCTGTTTCCACAGAGGAGGTTGCACGTTGTCGCCGAGCTGCATACTGGGCACGTCGCTTAGAAAGTCGTTCTTCTTCCATCTCCGTAGCTCGCTGATGCTTCCTCTTTGCATTCTGCCGAGGCGCCTTGTTCGTAGGCACCATCGTAACATCTGGCTGCATGACTGCCTTGGCGGGAGGAGCGGAGCTGTTTTATACAGCTGGTGTGACGTCACTCTGACCGCAGCGCCCCTGGTGAGAGGAGCGGGAGTTAGGCCGCCGTTGGTGGCTACCGCCTCGCCTCGCGACGGCGTGAGATGGGGCCCCGTTTTTACACAGCTGGCGTGACGTCACGCTAGGTCACGTGGTGTGACGTCACGCAGCGAGGTCACGCTAAAGGTCAATGGTGCCTACCACCGCCTCGCCACGGAACGGGCTGAAGTACGACCTAAAGTAGTATTGCTTCGCAATAAAAGCTGGTGCAAATACGTAGCCTCAGGGCACTCAAAGACAGGTAGGCCGCTTAGTTACCAGTGAGTTTTACAAGAGGGCACAGCACCAGTCAAGGTCGAGCGGGCCACTGCGAGAACCACGCCAGCGACGAATGGTGGTTGAGCGGGGGCGTAGCTGCATGCATGAATGAGCCGCGAGGACGATTTGCAGGATGCTCACTCGCCTGTTTACGACGTTTACTGTGTAAAGTAGAAGCAGGAGCAGTTAACGAGAACAATGACAAAAAAGTAGCGGTGAAATGTTGCCAGCCCTGCAAATCACCATTGAATACTTCAAACACCCCAGCTGTAGTCAACTAAAAGACTAAAAAATAGCATTAAGAAATACAAGCGTGATCGATAGCAAAGAAAGTACAGGAGAGAAGATAGGTACATTTTTTACAAAATGCAAAAACTAAACTCCTGAAATCTTTCTCGGTTAGCGAGCCTTACGACCCGTTTCAGCAGAAGAGATCGTTCAATAAGTGGGGAGGATTTCGTATCTTCATTTTTTTTTTCATTTTGTACCCTGCGGCCATCGGGAGCTATACACCCACCTACCATCTCTGTTCCGACATTCCGGAATTTCCTGAATAGCGAAGAGAAGGTGGAAGAAAAAGGCCGAATGTCACTGGAAAGCTGCATGATTACAGGATAAAGATGGCCTATATCTTGTAGGGTAAATTGCTGCGACGCGGTAGCAACCGCTACATTCCTCTGGCTATCAGGTAGTCCAACATCGTCACCATGCACTAAATTCGCAGAGATGTGCTGTACAAGCATTCTCCCTAAATTATACACAATGTTGCTTTCATGTAACCTGCATCGTAAATTAAGATCTAAATGATAAAGCAAGGTCGTGTGCATCTGCACGCAGCTGAAAGACTTGCATCGGAGGGATTTGTTCATGTTCGCATCTTTTATTGGTGCATAAATTAAAACCCCCGCTTTAACTTATTGTATCACGCTAGCAACTCAGGCCATGCCCAGCCTTCCGTACGTCGTCGCGAGGCATTTCTTCCACTTGGTCCCGGATGGCATGTCACTCTCGCGGCCACACGGTAGGGGCTTTGACGGAGAGTCGGGACTGCAGGTCGGTTAAAATGCGATGCTCGCCAATCGGCTTTTGTCGGACCTTCGGCGATGACCAGAAACACTCGCTGTAGCTTCGAAGCAGATTGCGGATTTTGTTTTGTCTGATCGGGGCAGGGCAGCTTGGTGTCCAAAGAGGGCTATTTCTCTTGGTCAAGCGAATCTTCTGCGGATGGGTCGGAGAGAGCGAAGGATTTTTGTACGTCGGATATTTCACCGACAAACACAATCGTCGTTCCTCTGTTTTTGTGCCGGTATTCTTCGCTGAAGTTAGTCAGCAGTACTTCGGCCTGGCCATAGCGGAAATGTGCGATGCGTCTATCGATTCTGAGTTCTCGGTTTAGAAGCAATTGCATGTTCTACCCGATGGTGTCTTCAGTGTTATTGGTTTTCCTTGCGCCTATGGCGAAGATGACGCTTGAACCGAAGGGGTCGCTCTCTTCTCACACCATTACACTCAGGGCAGTGTGATCTTCCGGAGTTCTCATCGAAAGGAATGCCTCCTCCGTCGAAAGCGAACTTCTACCGCTCGTGGATGATAGCCTAATGCCTATTAAGGAAATCCATGCCCAAGATCACATCGCGTAAACATTGCTCCAGCACAACGAAGGTCGCAGGCCAGGTATGTCCCTTGACAGTCACTCGCTCTGCCCATCGTCCTGATGGCGTAATGAGGTGGCCCCCTGCCGTGCGAAATATGTGGGCCGTCTCAAGCGGTCGTGGCTTTCCTCAGATGCGCAGCGAATGTTCCGTTCATTACCAAATAATCGGCTCCTATGTCGACTAGAGTGCTAGCTTTCCGGCCGTAGATAACCAGTTCATATAGGCCGGATGTCCTGGCTCTTGAGTTGCACGACGTCATGGGCGTTGGGTCACGGCTTCGTCGGTTATGTGAATCGCGGCTAGGGCCTGTCGTCGAAGCTTTTTGGGTGGCGGCGTCGTTTTGTAGGCGGTTCGCGTCGTGGTCGAGGTTGTCATTGTACGCGGCGTCGGCGTGTCGCGGGCGGCGTCTTCTTGAGGCATAGTCGTAGGAGGATCTTCGGCGTTTCGCTGGTGAGCAACCTCACATCCAGGGGCTGTTTGTCTTTAGTTACCCCTACGGGTGCTGGCCGCCTTCCTCGCAACGCGGCTGCGTAGCTGCGGCGTGGAGACGCAAAGCGTGAGGTTGACGGCGATTGAGAGCGCGAAGGGCAATTCGGCGCACACTGCTCTCGATGCAGGTGATCGTGGATTTATTGCGGACCTTGGACGAAGCTTGGTCGTGGTGCCTAAAACGGCAAATCCACGAAGTCCGATACGTCGGTAGGCACAGTGACGAAGAATATGGCCTGCCCTACCTCTGTGGAAACACAGCGGCCCTTTGTCGGAAATCCTCCAGGGGTCGCATTTCATGGGCCCTGAGGGACGCTTGTAGGGTGAGCGGGAGAGAGCAGGGAGTTGCCGTTTTGGAACAAGTGGTTCATGTCGGAGAGGACGTATGGGGTGTCGTTGGGGCTGAGTAGTGCGTACTGCAGCGGCGTAGATCATAGCCTGAGGTTCTGTGGCCGTCGCGGTGCCAAGGGCCTGCTGCACTTCTCGCACCACAGCCATGAGGTCACTGCTTGCGGCTGTAGGGAGGATGGCAGCGGTCGTCGTAGCTCCTCGCCGACGATTTGGCAGATAACTTCCCGCAAGCTGCCCTGGTGGTGGTCATCGTGTCCTGGGCGAATGACAGAGACATAAGCATGCAGAGCGGTTGTACAGCCGAATCCGGACATCGAAGATCTTCTCGATGGTGACAGCTTCATGGATGAATTCCTCGACGAATTTCGGCGGCTGGCGGACAAGGCTGAGAAAAGTTATTCTTTGACTCCGCGCAATTAAAATTGAACTTTCTTTTCCTCGGTCCAATCGGGATCAGCGCGGCGAAAGTGGCGCTTTCTTCCACGTAACCGCGCACAAGCTCGCTCGGAAACTGGATCCTGCACTCGAGGGGTCGTTCGGCTCTTTATTTCCTGACGACACTTGTGAAGGTCTTCAAAAGTTTTCTCTTGAATAGCCCACATGTGGTTCAGGAAGACTCGTGGTTTTTAATATCACATGCGTGGTCTGCCATCCAATGAGAAACAGACGTGTCCTATTTTAGACCCATCATCCCGCTCAAATTGGTCCAGCCATTCTTCGGGGTCTTCGCCTGGGAAGCCGTTAAAAGTTGGCGGCATCCGCTGCTACTGCAGGACGATCGGGCTCGACGTCTGTGACGAGGGCATGGTTGACGTTGCGGCGTGTTTTGGCTGTCGGGTGCGGTGCGGCAAGGTCGCGAACTGAGGCTGCTTCGCTGGAGAGGTCAGCTGGTTTGGCGAACTGATGGCTCGTCCTCCGGTGCGAAGCGCCGAGGGCTGGCGTCACAACTTGAAGGGCGTGTCCGGTACATGGAGGGAACCCGGCAACTCTACCAGATGTAAGGAAAGGGGACAAATATATACAGAGAGCAGATAGGCAGGAAAAATGGCGTCCAAAGAAAACTCTTTGTGTCGGCTGGCTTGCGCCCACTATGTAGCAGTAAATCACTCGGCGGCGGCGTAGCAACAAGCGTGCTCGATGGCCGTCGAACAGAATGCCCGCCGCTCTTGGCTGTGTTCAATTTAAAGTTTACGGACCCGCCACGGTGGCTCAGTGGTTAGGGCGCTCTCTTATTGATCCGGAGTTCCCGGGTTCGAACCCGACCGCGGAGGCTGCGTTTTTATGGAGGCAAAACGCTAAGGCGCCCGTGTGCTGTGCGATGTGAGTGCACGTCAAAGATCCCCAGGTGGTCGAAATTATTTCAGAGCCCTCCACTACGGCACCTCTTTCTTTCTCTCTTCTTTCACTGCCTTTTATCCCTACCATTACGGCGTCGTTCAGGTGTCCAACGATATATGAGACAGATACTGCGCCATTTCCTTTCCCCAAAAAACGAATTAATATTATAATTATGAACATGCTAGATAAGTCGGGCACATTTACGGCATCATTCTCGAACGTAGAATCGGCTCCGCCTGGACGCGATCTATCGAGATAAGTTTGGTCACGTCTTACATTCACATATAAGCTGATAAAGACGCATGACGGCAGCTATGAACAATGAACAAACACTATAAAGATTTGTGGCAATGTGGTAAACGCATTTTGAGAGCTAATAGTAATAACGGGCAAATGCGAATTTGTTCCACTTGCTTTTATCATGGACACTGAATAAAGTATTTGATCTTAAGTTATCCGAGAAATTGTTTCCATTGTCGATTTGTTGTCTTTCCTTGCCACCGTTCTAGATTTATTTTGTGTGTTTAATTCTGTGTATCTATTAAGTCTTGCGTTCTGTGAAGCCACTGCTGCGGAGGCGCTAGCTGGCTACTTTGAAAAAAACTTCTGCGCACAGCCAATGCCTGCACGTAAACGCGTGTGTTTAAAAGCGTGCTCGAAAAAAATGTCGGTCAGCATAGTCCTCAGTATCTGAGACTCTCACACGCAGCGTCGTGCGTGTTAGACCTACGCTTCTCGTGTATAAAAGGTGCTGCACACAACTTGAACCAACACTTAAAATATAGGCGGGCAAACCACTGCTGTTTGAAACCAGACACATTGGTTGCCTCCAAGCAAAGCTCCTGAGAGTTTTTCACGCTATTTACTACTCAACTAAGGTGAATTATGCACATTTTTAATGTTGACTGTCGGGCGAAATGGGCTTCGATAGGTTGCAAAGGGGGCTCAGAAAAGAACAGATCTAATTTATTTCCACAAACATGTATCCTGCGTGGTCGTATTTTGCGGCATTTAAAGTCCAAAAAATACCACGTGACTGCGATCATGCGTTATCATAACGCAGGGCTCTCTTCCAACTTTTGAAATAAGAAAGGCATGAGCTGACCGTGCCAATGTGAACGGCCGTTGTTCTTTTCCACGCGCTGCACAATGTTACAAATAAGGAAACCCGAGGCTGCTTTCCCTTCACGACTTCACCCCTTTCCCTTAATATCCTGTGTTGTGTGTGCGATTGCTTGATAAAGGCTTTCTTTGAATTGGCTCTCGGTGGTTCCCCTATCGCTTATCGCATGCAATAGTGCGCGCCTTCAACTTCTGGGAAAATTTGCTGACGGACTTTCAAGAACATGTTGACCGTCATGTCTGGCTCCTAATTCGCCACTCTGAGCCGGAATTTTTTCTTTCATTCCAAGCGCGATAAACAGCAGTACAATGCATTAACGCAGACACGTGTATTTTTTTAAAATATTTTGCAGGCTTTCCTTAAATTATCGAAAAAAAAAGAGTCCATCAGTTCATTCGTAGCCTCTTCTCCTATTTAAAGGAGAACAACAAGTGAATATTAAAAAATTTGTGTAACCAACTTTTTAAACGCCGCACTTGCCAACGTAAATACACGGAACAGCCAGCTGCGACTTGCAGCAGTTGGAAAGTGGCAAAATTGGCAGAGTGACATATCATTATGCATATGTAGGTAAGGGTGGTGGTGCGTGGCTGCTCGCAATGGTGTCAATACGCTAACGAATTGTGAGAGCTTTTAGTAATAACGTTTCCTGCAAGTTTGTAGAGCTGAATTAAAATACATCTAAACTTTTTCCGTAGTATAATACATAAACTGGAAGCCGTAATCAGATTTACTATATCCTCTCAATTCTGTTTTTAAAAAATGTAGCGGCTCTTTTATGCGCTGTTAACATATGTTTGTAATATAATGTCCATGGCAAGCAAAAAAATTCAGAATAAGTCCAGACCCTCTGATAAGAATGGATATGTCACAGTCAACCGTCCCCCTCTCCCTTCCAGTTTTTACACTTTCCTTCCGGTCGCTTATCAGTCTGTCCTTCTCAGATGTATCATTACCCTCTCCACTCGTTCTCGTAGAGACACCCCAAAGCGTCATCTGCCCATTTTGTTCTCGACAGCGCTACTGACAGGACGTTCCTGCTTCTTGGCCACTCTGTGTTGCCTGGTGAGTACTCTGTTCTGTTCTGCCATGGATAACAACATACGCTCTCTTCTCTCCGCAGCTATCCAGAAGATCCGGGACATTGACGACGACCCTCGGGACCAGGGAATTCACCGGCGCCTTCTGCTGGCGAGACTGGTACGGGAGTGGCAGTGGTTGATCGAGCCTTCCAGCGACAGCGGCGAGGGCGACACCAGCATTGACGACACCAGTGACGATGATACCAGTTACGACGACAACACCAGCGAGGACGACGCCGACTCGGAGGATGACGTCGAAGCACCAGGTGCACATGCTGCCTCCTGCGCCAGTCATTAGGAGCGCTATCCTACCGACGCACGACCTTGTTCAAGAACCTGTTCAGGATCTGGACCATTCCTTACTGGACATGTAATACAAGGTGACAACCGTTTATTCTTTTGCTCTTCAAGGTACTTACAACACGAGCGCATGCACATGGTACTCATTTTAAGAATTTAATGAGGGTATTCTTAATCATTCAAATACTCACATAACAATGTAGATAAGAAAGCCCTCACGATACCAGTTGGATTCTAGCTTTGCCGGCGTACGCAAATATTTTAAAAAGATCCACAACCCATGTGATCTCCAATGGCACCCACTATTGTGACACATACTTTTAAAACTTGAAGATGATAACACAGCACTTCCAGTATATATACGAAATTATTAGTCGTGAGTAGATCTTTTTTAAAGAGCGTTTATTGTCTCAAAGCGACTCAAGTTATGTGAGACGCCGTTGTGACGGGATCTGAAAATTTCTACCTCCTCGGGTTCCTTAGCGTGCACTGAACTTACACCGTACTCGGGCCTCTAGCATTTTGCGTACATCCAAATTTGACCGCGGCGACTGGGATCGAGCCCGCGTCTTTCGGGTCAGCAGCCGAGCGCCATAACCACTGAGCCACCACGACCGCCAGATTGTTTTGTATTGGTGTTCAAATTGCCTTGAAGGCTTTTAATCTAGCGTTCGTGGTATCATGACACGTAGCATGAAACAGTACAGCAAGGTGCCGGTTAACTCCGGTAGCACATGCTACACGCCGGTACGAACGCTTGTAAACAAGAGTGCGAATAGAATCGTTCACTGCGCTGGGAGGTCTTGGCTGTTGTCACTCTATTGCCATGCCGAAGATTCCTACCCCAGCTGGATTCGCTGCACAGTCTTCGGCGAGAGTGGTCTCCGAAAACTACGTCACCTTGGAGATATATTACGGCCTGTCATGAAGCTTGCGCCCCGTGAATGCAACTTTCAGCTTATCATCTCTGAAATATAATATTATTTATCTATTACGTTACTCAACTCTGCATGTAGCAGACGCTCCTGCGGGGACAATAATAAAAGAATAATGGCATATATCTTTAGCGTCGTCTTCAGAGAGCGGGCCCACTGCGCAGTTAAGCACTATACCGTCTGCTACAAGTACACTGACCGATAGGCGCTGCCACCAGTCTGATTTACGCGCAAACTTGTTGCAGAAAACTACTGCAAACTGTTGAAAACGCGTTTTTAAAGATCGTTGTTGCTAACTTTAACATAAATTTTAGCATAATTGTCCAAAAGCTTGAGTTACATTTTTATGCCGCGTGGCGGTCTGAGCAGTAGACAATTTCCAATTTATGGACATGTAGACGGCATCCTAGACGTCACACTAGACGTCTTGTCAGGCCTCTAGAGAGTTAGAACAAATTCTCACTCGGTGGTAGCTTTGCGACCGCGTCTTTCACAAGACGCATATAAGCGTATATACAGTTATCGAGCTAGCCGTCCGCCTGTCTGAAAGCATGGCGGCGTATCTTTATTCACATGACCTCAAAGGCCAAGAAAAACAAAAGTGTGAATGAAACGAGCCACGATTCTTAGGCACTTTATTACACGGAAGAACGGGGAGAAATAACTCCTAGCGGCCTCTGCCGTTCTTGAGAACTTCGGAGCATAGTTAGGAGCATTGATCTTTATCGTACAGGGTGTACCGCTGTGGACCACAGTTAATGTCGAACTGCGCCACGCATTCTTCGGACACAGAATCCTTGAAGTCTTTTTTTACCCACAGAAGGCAAGCTGCGGAAAAAGCGGTTGTGTTAAAGTTTGCTAAGGAACATCTAATTTCTCTACGAGAGCAGCCCATAGCAAAGCATGATTTCACTATATACTTAATGAAAGAATTACTGTCTACCACCTTTAATCCAGCATATGTCATTTTGGCCAATATTCACACCGACTGGCATTACTTGGTTCCAGCAGTGATGTCAGGGTTTTGTTACTATTTCTGTAGCTGGGATACCAAAAAGACCAGGATTTTCGTTAAGGTAAGCTCAGTATTGCATGTGATCGATATTAGTGTGTTTCACGCTCTTTAGCATAGATTTTCATGTCTAAAGTGTTTCAACCATGCAGTTTTGGAATACCATCAGTTTCATGGCATAATATCGCACTAAAAACGTACCTGTACCACATGCTCAGGCAACAGTTACATTCCATCTACTCCATAATGCTATTCCTTGTGCATGTGCGGCAAAGTTGTAGGGGTTTGTTGACTAATGCCACTTACGTTCGTTGCCCAGAAGAGGATATCGCCCTACATAGCAGCTCTTTCCGTCGAAGAAGTACCCCTGGCCCGTGGAAGAAATATCGCCGTCTGAAACACAAAAAGAAGTATGTGGGCCTTAAGCTACGCAAGCCACGTTCACCCAGATTTCCAACAGGAAATGAGTGGTGTTTGTGATGCAGACGAGTGGTGTGGCATTTTGTTGGTCCATTTACCGGCGAAATTTTGTGTGCCACGTTTTGTACAAGCAGGTCCTTGCGTTTGGGGCAAAACGTTTCTCTTTCTACGGTGCTTTATCGTTACGGAGAGCACTGCATTTTCGTCAGTCCTCGAGTCGCGCAAGAAAGGCTTAGGGTCCTGCTGCGTAGACGCCTCAGACTTATCTTACCCACTATTTATATCACAGGGTATATTTTTCAAAGCGACCTGAAGCTGTTCTAAGGGGCACTGACCGGAAAATTGTCTGCACGAAAAGATGTTGCATCAGTGCTGTCTAAATAACAATAATTTGGAGGCGGCTGAGCATTCTTCTGTTTGCACTGGTTTGCCAGTTGGTGTCTTTTGTGGCTCCTGGTCAGCTGGTGCGGCTATGCTCAGCAGCCACGGAAAGCGAAGAAGCCGCGCTGCTACAAGAAACACACAGATAAGTTCGTGGCGTTCAGAACGGCAGCCGTGTACTCCATTCCACTGTCCTGTGACAAGGTAAAACTGGAAGATACATAAGTGCCCGGCTTCGAGACTACTGAGCGGTTGTTTCTTTACAGGACGGCAGAGGTCTATTGGCGAATCATATTAAAAAAATGCAGCGATTGTTTCCCATTATATTACATGGGAGGACAATTAAAGTAAAGCCAGATAATCGAAGCTTTTGAAATTCACAGGTCGGAACACATGTGTCAGCACAACGACCCTGACACGCACAACGAAATAGATTGATGCGGACATACGTGGGAGAAGCTGTCAAAGGACAGGATTAATCAGAGCGACATGGGAGAGGCCTTTGCCCTGCAGTGGGCGTAGACAGGGTGATTGATGACCTGACCAAGCGCATGCCACGCAGAAGAGGCAGACGAATGTAAGACCTTAGGTCAATGTATAAGAGGCACCGGTGAGTGCGCAACGAAATGTATTTATGTCCTGTGCGCGTCCGTTAAAATTTATTTGAAGTCTAGCGTGTGTCATGTCGTCTTCTGTGTAGCGCTCGCGTCAATAAGTTCCCTAGGAAATAAGAATTTAGGAGGCTAGTTGGCCGCTCACGTCAGATGTCTCGGACATTCTTGAGGAGCTTACCCACAGCCATTTTTCTTGTAGCGGCAGTAGCGGCAAGCGCGAACAGGACGAACCTTAAGCGCGAGCCGATCAGAACGCTTGAGGTGGCTTCTGGCAAGACGGAAGCCGAAGCTACGCTCTACGCTTTTAAATAAATGTGGCCGCACTGGATCTGGTTCCTTTGTGCGCCACATAGTTGGTGACCTAGGAGAGCCCGAACGCCCTCACAACAGGAGCACCACGGCTTCAACTTCGAGTTTCTTCCTCCGCATGGACCTACTGCAAGATGAGTGGCGCCCGATTCCACGCCAGGACCCGTCCCGATGTACCGCTGTGGCCATTCCGCCCGCACAGCCCCATTGCTTGGTTCGCGCAAGTGGAGGCCCAGCTATACGTCAACGGCGTGTCGTACCAGATTTGGCGGTACCACCCCGACAAGTGGAAATTGTCCGCCAACATCTTTGACCAGCTTGACCTTCCACCGCCGGACGACCACCTGTTCGAATGTCTGAAATAAACTTTTTTTTTCGTTTTTACTGCGCTCCACTCCACCACCCCGCTCCCAGCAATCCGCCACATAGTGGGGCAATGGAAGCCAGTACAGGTGAGAGCACCCGTCCGACAGCGGCTCCAGCTCAGCCTTGCTGGCACACTCCCGTGAGTCCTCTTGCGCTATTACCTGATGAGGCACCATTCGCGGAACGCCCCATCTCTCCAGCTGGTTCTTCGACCTGCGGATCACCATCGCCATCCACGCGCAGTTCGTCGGCACCTCCGTCCTTGCGTCCAGCGTGGCCAACTCAGCCTCCCTCAACGCTGCCTAGTTGCGCCGGACAACCTGCTCCAATCGCGCCACACCGCTGGCTGTACGTCGGATGCCGCTAACCATGCCTGTGCCACCCCGACATCCGAGACAACCACCGCAGCCCCTGTTTTTCACGAGGCATCGAGAAAGCACCGTGCGTCGCAGTCACAGCAGCTGGTTGCGTCTGCGCCGTCCCATCCAGCCTACTGCGGACATGCCATCCCTGACCCCTGCTTTGCCTTCACTGACTACGCTGCAGTCCGCAAAGCGTCAGCTCCGATCAGTGCGGCCGGCCCCTGATCAATAGCTTACTCCGGCTCCATCTCCGTTGCTTGCGACACTTCAGTGCCTCAGAGCCAGTTAGAATAGGGGCAATCTACACGCCCGGCGACCTGTGTCGGTGCTTTTGCGTCGACGGTACCGCAGCCAGCTCATACGTATGCCCGGAACTCGCTGCCAGCCGCGTCACATTCGACCTTCCCGCCGTCTACGAAGCACTTCAGCGCAAGTATGCAGCCGTTTATACCACCGGTTTTCAACCTGCTCCGCCTACGACACCGCATCGAGCCGATCGCCAAGCCAGTCCGGATTCACGCTTCCATGCAGTGGACGTGTCAGCCGGTTTTACCTGGGCGAAGTTTCGTACCCTGTCACTACGCCTACACTCACACGACGTGGCAACGCACGCCCGCTGCGAATCCCCATTCTCAATGCGCAATTTTCGTTAAAATTCCTACTCGACCTCTCCGGTCACAATTCGGACAGGACAGGGATAACTGGAGGTCAAAGGTAGAGGTCCAGCTTTTATTTGGGGCGCGTGCATTAGGCTGTTGATGATGACACGCCCACCAGAAAGCGGATGACACTAGCCTTGGCTGAATGCTTATTTCTGGTTGAAGGGTATTGACACGGTCCTTACAGGCATGAAGGCAAGTATAGGCACCAATTTTTTGCTCTGTGTTCTGTCCATATTAATAAAGCGTGGAACATTCCCATACTTTATCACCACGTTCTACTGGTCTATTTTCTCTCTCAAATGAATCGGTGTCGGTTTCAACAGCTGAGCGGTGGCTATGACGTCGCAAGTCGAAAGATGTCAGTTCAGTCATGAATAAAACGGTGATATAATCGCTACTTTGTAGCTTTAATTTACCACAGCTTTAAAGCCAGCCTGCGTCAAAAGCCGTGATTACAATGAGTAAAGAAGCCATGAATATACATGAATTTTCTTCATCGCTCATGTAGCCAATGCTGACCTATGACGTCTCAGCAATCGCTAGGCTGTTGAAACCGAAACTTTAAGAGATGCGGGAAGAAATTCAGTTATAAATAATTTATTGGTCGTGTGCGAATACCACGCAGTGATGCGTATGTAATGTAGTACAGATCACTAAAAGAGTACAGGTGGGCGTTAACGTAGCTGAACAGTGTGGACGAGCTAACCATGTGTTTAGCGTGGTTGGCTTATGGTTTTGCATTGCTCGGTCGTCGGCACGTCTGACTACAATATTAGTTCGATAATAGCACTAGTTCATGAAGACAACGATGTGAGTGCACGGCGCGAGATTGTGTATATTAGTTGAATAGCAGTATTAGTTGGAAAAGACTATTTCCAATGCACAAAACGAGAGCGTTTGCAGTATGACGAGGCGTGATTGCGGCAATAGCATAATGCTCTCATGCAGTGCTCAGCGAAGCTGATTTTCCGCCAATCCCCGGGTTAAAATCCCAGTTTCGGCACTATTTATTTTGTTCATTCATGGTTCCTCCAAGGTCAGCCTCAAGGACAAGCTTCACACAAACTCGGTGAGCCGGTCAGACCTTGTGAAGTAGTATCTCCGCACTAAAAGGGGAAAAAAATTCAACCGAAACTCGGTGTCTAGACTTTCTTAATAAAGGCAGCGGGAATGGGTTCAGTCTGTGGAGAACGGTTTTGATTATGATGATGATTGATTTTATGGCGGAAGGGAATCTGTGGCCAAAGAACGCTATGACAAAAGGTATTTTCTTCTAATCTAGGCGGGGTCAAGGGCCCATTTCCAAGCGTTTCGCCCTAAATAAGCCGAGCACCAGACAAGGGAAAAGCTTGTACCCATTGTATCACCGGTGGGTACCCGGCGGCAGTGGGGATAGAACCCCACCCCTCCCGCATGCGAGGCGGGTGCTCAAACCACTAAGCCACCACTGCGGTATGGAAAGGTATTGTTTTAAAGCTAGATGCATAAATGTTGCCGGCAATTCGTTGTTTGCGCGGTAAACACATTTTGCTCTGTGAGTGAGTAAGCGCTAATCCGATATGTCCAAACCTCGAGCAAAATCGTTTTTTGTTTGTTCCGCTGTCTGTTCTATTGTCTGTTCCCTTAGCGCCAGTCCTCCGTCCTGCAGCACTGCCCGCTTGTCCTCGTCTTCTACGTAGAAAAATCTGTGCTTTCCCATTGATTTGGATCTCGTAAACATTCTCTATTCTCTTCTTATCACTTTTTTGTTACGATTGGACGTGTTTACAGGAAACATAACAAAGCAGACCCTAAAATGTTATGAGTATCACACAATGCAGCACAGTATTAATACCTTGGTATGACTCGCGTGCCATATGATCTGTGTATGCCAATTTGGTCTGTTAAAATCTTGAACAAGCTGCATGATGAATCTTAGGCACTGCCGCCTAAGTCGATGAATTGCGTGCTTTGTTGAGCAGTTACACCGCATGGTGTCATGGATAAAAAATACTGTGAGATAAGAGCGGGTGCGCAATATGATGGTGATGAAAGGGCCGGTGGCGTTAATATTAAAGGGTCTCTGAACCACCTTCCGAGGGTAACTCGTCAACTCGATCAACACTGCATTTTATTGTCATGAGCACCTGAGCCATATAATACACTTCTACATGCAGCGAAAAACCCGCAATCACGCGCAAAAGTTGGCGAGCCCTTCCCTGCGACTTTTTATGCTCGCACCCTTCATCGTACCCGCCGCGGTGGCTCAGTGACTAGGGAGCTGGGCTACTGAGCTATTGTACCCGGGTTCGAACCCGACCGCGGCGGCAGAGTTTCGACGGAGGCGAAACGCAATACGCGGCCGTGTGCTGTGCGATGTGAGCGCACGTTAAAGATCCCCAGGTGGTCGAAATTATTTCGGCGACCTCCCCTACGGCACCTCTTTTTTTCTCCCCTCTTTCACTCCCTCCTTTATTTCTTCCCTTACGGCGCGGTTCAGGTGTCCGCTGAGATGTGAGCCAGATACTGCGGCATTTCCTTTTCCCAAAAACTAATTTAAATTTTTCCTTCACCGTCGCTCGCACATTCATTTAGGAGTTGAGAGATGGCTATCGGTTAGTTCTTTTTTAGACGTCAGGCAGCTACCAAGGCCGCGGCGAATAAGCCGTGTAGCACGGCGGGTCAAGAAGCTCTGCTCCCGGAGGCACTTGTCGGCGGAGCAGCGCCGACCTTCCTGAGTGAGAAAAGCGACGAGCAGAGAGGGAAAAAAGCGAAGGCAATGAAATTAATGTTTTGACTACAGGTAATAAGGCGGCTGCGTTTCGACTGAGGAGAAACGCAAAGGCGCCCATGTGCTGTGCTATGTCAAAGCACGTTAAAGATCCCCCAGGTGGCCGAAACTATGCCGGAGACCTCCAGTATGGAACCTCTTTCTTCCCGTTTTATTTCTCTCCCTCCTTTGTCTTTCCCCTTACGGCGCGGTCTGGGTGTCCACAGATATATGTTAGACAATTACTGAGTCCTTTTTCTTTCCTGAAATGAACCAGAGTAGCTGGGTTCGAACCCGACCTCGGCGGCAGCTTATCGATGGAGGCGAAACGCGAAGGCGGCCATGTGCTGTGCGATGTCAGTGAACGTTAAACATCCCCAGGTGGTCGAAATTATTCTGCAGCCCTCCACTACGGCACCTCTTTCTCTCTGTCTTCTTTCACTATCACCTTCCTTCCTTCGCTTACGGCGTGGTTCGGGTGTCCGCCGAGATATGGGCGACAATTACTGCGCTATTCTCTTCCCACAAATATAAAGAATTTTCATTTTCATTTATACAGATAATAACCCGGCGTGGTGGTTCAGTGGTTAGATGGGTGGATGGAAACAACTTTTATTAGATGAAAAAAAATCTTCCAGGGTGGTCCCCTACTGGTCCAGGAGTTCACGGTCTTGTGCTTCACATAGACCCCGATCCACCAGCCATTTCTGGCTGGCGGGCTAAGCGGTCCATAAAGCAGCCTCACAGGAAGAATAAGTGAGATTGGGAATGTGGGGTACTGCATGTGGGGAAGGACATTCCCAAGGGTAGCGGAAAAGTGTGGTTTTGGGCACGCCACAAGTGTTACAAAGTAGTTAAGGCGCTCGTCTACTCAGCCGGAGTGCCCACGTGCGAACCCGACCATGTCGGCCGCGTTTCAATGGAGGCGAGGTGCCAAATGGAGCCCGTGTGCTGTGCGATGTCACTGCACTTCAAAGATACCCAGGTGAACTAAATTATCCCGAGCACAAGACCGCGGACTCCTGGACCAGTAGGGAACCACGCCGCAAGGTTTTTTGTTCGTCTAATAATAATAATAATAATAATAATAATAATAATATGTGTTTTGGGAAAGGGAATGACGCAGTATCTCTCACATATCGGAAGACACCTGAACCGCGCCGTAAGGGAAGGGATCAAGGAGGGAGTGAAAGAATAAAGGAAGGAAGAGGTGCCGTAGTGGAGGGCTCCAGAATAATTTCGACCACCTGGGGATCTTTAACGTGCGCTGAGATCGCACAGCACACGGGCTCCTTTGCGTTTCTCCTCCATCGAAACGCTGCCACCACGGTCGGGTAATAAAAGTTGTTTCCATCCCGGAGAGCTCCACTGCGGCACCTCTTTCTTCCTTTCTTCTTTCACTCCCTCTTACATCCCTTCACTTGCGGTGCGGTTCGGGTGTCCATCGAAATACGCGAGACAGTTACTGCGTCATTCCTTTACCAAGCAAACATATTTCATTTTCAATATTCGTCAAGTGGCGTGCTCTAACATCCCCTGCATACCTCTACTTTAGTGTAGCCCTTTCAGAGCCTCTTTTAGTTTAAAATAATTGTTTGCTTGCTTGCTTGCCTCCTTGCTTGTTTGGCTGCTTGCTGGCTTATCAATAAAATCAAATTTCGCTCATAAAAATTCTGCTGCGCGGGAGAACGCAAAGCGTGAGTTCGATGGCAGCTGCCCAATGTTACACAACACTGGTGATTTGCGTAGCCTCATAAAAAACTGGAACTAAGAGCCGTGCACGATAAAAGACACGCTGCGGTGCAGTTACCGGTCTTAGGCACAATTCGCGGCACCTAACAGAAAATCGCATTCATGAAGTTCGCAAAACATGACATCTTTGCAAGCCTGACGGCTATGGTCAATGTTTAGGCGGTCAATAGTGCCTTTATTTTTCCGTGAAATACGTTGTCCGCTCCCGGCACATTGCCATCCCCAGTAGCGTACACTGGGCACTGCGTTAATTCAGTTGAATGCTCGAAAACACATCTCTCGGAAGAGCCAAGCAAAGTGGTAGTATCCAAAAGGAAAAAGTTACACCTAACTGCAGTGATAAACACTGCAGTTCTGGGACACCATCGGCCCACCACCATGCGTAGCTCCTCTTCGAGATTAGGTGACCATTCCGACCACGCAGCCCGTGCCTCACAGTCTAGGGGGTGTTGGTCTCGCGCATCGTGCACCTTTCGCCGTGTACGGGTGAGACGCGCTGTCTTAAGATGCCGGCGGCGCTTTGAAGTGCCTCTCGGACGCTCTGTATGCGTCCACGTCGGATTAGGAGGCAGAAGGAAAGGCGCAGTAGTAGAATTATACCCATTTCAGAAGGCCATCCTCAAGTACTATTGACAGCCTTCGAGATTGTCAATCACTCAACTCGAAGTATTTGCGCCAGTCGTTCACGCACGTTTGAGCATGCTGGTTTTGGTTGTTTTGTAGCGAGAGCTACACTACGCTTGCCGGAGCGATTTCGCCCGCCTTAGCCATCTGCTCCTACTGCGCAAGCGCGAGTTTCGCCACAAGTGCGCCGCGCGCGACGTCACAGCAGCGCCGCCGCCGCGACCCCCGCCTCGTCCTCTCCGCCGCCTCGCCCTCTCCGCCGCTGCGGGTTGGCGCCACAACTAGCTATGCGCCTTACTGCGCATGCGCATGGAGTCAAATGAATACGGGAGGCGATGTGCTTGGCCGTCAGTTGCAAGCTATTAAAGAAGTCTTGCTCCCTGCGACAGCAATGTAGGTTTCAGGAAATGAGCTCGACAGAGCCGTTGCCCGAGCTGTTCGGCATGGCTGACAGACTCACAGGCTGACATCGGTTTGGCTCCATCAGTTAATGGCTCCTTTCACTACGTATACCAGGCAAAGCAGAAGCTAAGCAACCGCTATATTTTAATAGCGCTGGCAACAACGGTTTTATTCTTGCTGCAGTGTTTTGTAGCCCGGCCTGTCTTTTTCCGCGCAAAAAGTTGTGTTTTAAAGTTGCAAATTTTTAAAGGATGATACAGGGTTAATTTACTTCCCGAGTGCGTAGCAGCATGGGCTCCGAGTCTGATACGGCACGCCTCCGCCGCTCGTAAGCCCCCGAGGTATTGAAAAAGTTCCCCGCTGCTCCTCTGATTCCAGAGACTGCTCACTCGACGGCCATCGGAGCCATCCGAGTAGCAACGCTTTTGGGTCGATCGCCTACAGTCTAGGGCCTTCAAAATGACCTTGTGACAGGGGTATTATACAGCGGGCGGACACCTGGGCCATAGACTGGGGTAAGGAATTAAGGAATGGATAAAAGTGGCAGGGATTTAAAAAATATACAGACGGCATTAACGCTTGCTATCACTGAGTTTCTAAATTTCAGCCGCATGGCGAAACCGTAGTCAATTTTTATTCTATGCTTTTTAAAGTTGGAAGTAAAAAAAGTCCATTAGCGTCGTGGTGCTCGTCCTCCTGCAGCTTTCGCGTTAATGAAGACAAGAAAGCGTCGTGCACCGAAAGTGGTTGCAAGTGCGACCCGAAATGAGAACATGCAGATACGAGTAGCTGTAGCTGGAGGTTTGTGGCACCCACATAGAGGCTTACCTTCGCAAGGGCTGAAGCCGAACCTGACGGACTTCGTCGTAGTGAGGTTCACGCAGTAATCTACGTCAGTCCTAAGCAAAAGAATAATAATACGACTCATAAATGTTGCCGAAGAGCTATTCTGGTAAAGCGTAAATTGTTCCAAGTGGAAGGAAGATGATGAAGGCAATGCCCATAAAAGCAAGAAATTGATAATGTCATCTTATACGTCTCCCGTATAGGATGCTGCGTAAGGTTTAAGGCAAGAGCTAAACGGAAAATGGAACTTTTGGCGCACAGAAGTTCAGATCTCTGCACATTCAACCCCCTATATGCGCTCCCTTCCAATCACTCTCGAGCAGATATTGTGCACGTGCCTGTGAACAGGAATTTATCAGTTATTTTCAGGCTGGTTTCTTCAGCTGCAAAGCTCAGCGCGCCATATATTCGGGAGTAAGAAACAGAGCTTGCTACCTGGCGATAACTTTCTCGTCATCTAGATTTCAAGGCTACCGAAGACCTGCTGTCTTGCTCTTCAAGCTCTGCAGAGTCCTGAGGAAAAAGCTTTAACCGCCCTTCCTCCTATGAAAGAACGGAAAGTTCTACAAATGGCAGCCACCAACCGATTTGGAATTGCTTGCTTTTTCAGTCCCCATCACACGCAAGGCTAATATCACAGAATAATTTGAGTAATACAGACGACTTTCTGTATTCATCAGCTGGGTTTTCACCTCCACTCACGTTTTCCTGTAAGTTTATTTCAGAAAACCGAGGGGGGAGGGGGGGAGTAGCCGTTTCCCTACTCCATTTCCCACCTCTCGAATCAACCTTGTTTCTCTACCAGAGCATTTATCATGTATCCAACGCCCTGCTTAAGTCAATTTTCCAACTGGCGTTTTTCATTTCAGCTGGTTATAATTAGCTGACCATCGTTCTCTAATCAATTCTCCTCTTTTTTTTTCTACTACCTCATCCGCAGTCATTTTCTTTTTGAGAATATGTAGGCCTATTTTTTTCTGTACACTGTGCTTTAAATCTTAAAAAGAAACGATAAGTACAGTGTGTTGAAAAGAACCTTTGTACGTTTTCCTGACTAGTTCATTTTCGCTACAGCGCGTTCTCATAGTAATAGGATGCTGACGCTAAGGTGTGCTTGGGATGTAAACTTAGAAACTTTATTGCGCTGGCAATAAAACTCCCAATCTTCGCCCTGTCTACCGCCATATATGCAGAAACATGCGTCCACGAGTCTCTAGCGCATCGAAGGAAACACAGGCAGGTTTTCACAGGCAAGAAGTTTGCATGTTAGTGGGGTTTCTACTAACCTGCGGTAGCATACGAAAATTGAATTTTCATGGACGGAATCTAGTTCAGTAATTATTGAGACGGTAACTGCAGATAAAGAATACGACATGTTGGTTACGAACCCAGGTTCCCCGTTTTGGCCTTGGTATTGAAAACGGTAGACGGCGAAGAGTTTCTTTGGCTCGTATACTGTTCGCAAACAGGTCAAGCACTTCATCCTGGGATCACGGATTGAGCTGAAGTAGGCGACGTCGTTATCCATTACTCTGACCGCTTCAACCACCTGTTTGGTTTTCTGCTTCTGTGAAAGAAAAGATTTAAGATGCCACGGATGCCCTCTCTTCTCTTCTTTCGTAATGGCACGAATTTTCCCGCCGAAGCTTGGAAAAAGCTTGGAAAAGCAAGTGGCTCGGAAACCACTTAGAAGGGCACAAGGTAAACAGGTAAACGAAGCTCAACGCAAGCCTGAAAAGTAGGTCAAACAGGTTTACTTTTTAGGCGCTTTCACTTTGTGGCCGGGAGTTTCGGATAGGCGCGACCGAGAAGGCTGATCGGCGGAAGAACAAGTTCAGCAGCTGATCACAGCCTCAAGAGCGCGGGAACGCAAAAAATACCACACTTGCAGGTATCAATGTATACCTGGGAGAAACACAAGTGCTTCGAAACAGCCTCCGACGCCTTCGCCGACACTTGCTGCTCATGATGCCAAGCGCTTTTTATGGCAACAACAGCGATGAAGCTGTAATGCTGCCAAGTTTTGCGCTGTTCACAATCTCATGCTGCGACGCGGTCCCATGTCACGGCTGAATTACCTCATCTGTCTAAAAATATTTTCGAGGAGCATACCAAAAAATTCAAAAGCAACGAAACTGGCACAGGCATTGCAGCCCACTGCCTCAGGTGCAGGAGGTGCTCCCTAAAAATGAGCACAACAGGAGTGTTATACACTTAGACAAGACAACACGGGAGGTGGTACAATCATATTACATAGCCGAAAACTGGGACACATGCATCATTAAATCTACCATAGTTATAGCAGATACGGTTGCATTCTTCAACACAGGTTAATTTGACTGTGAACTGTCTCTCATATTTATTCTCATATGCTTGCCCTGCGACTGCAGCCGCTCGTGCGTACAATAATTGTGTGCCATGGCTGATAACGTTAGCTTAGAGGCAGCGCTCGAAGTGTGTCTTCACATCTCTTGGTCCTTGCGTTTCTGCGCTACTCTTTTTAACGGATCGTCACCTACTTGCTCTAACCCTAACTTGCTCTAAAGAGTTACGGGTTGAAAAAAAAAAAAGTTGGAATAGTCACCAAACCCTTTGCCCCTCGTCGTCGCTGCATGTCGCGGCGGTCGCCCGCCTTATAGAGAACCTGAGATGAATTTTGCCGTGCCGACTGCAGCGCCGTAACCCAGATTGGCGAGAGGACCAAGCAGTTTTCGGTGCACTCGTAGTGCTTTCTACGCTTCTGTGCTCTGTCCAAGTCACACTTGGTGTGCGTCAGCTATCTGGGCTACGCCGAGAGAAGCGAGGCAGATATGTCATCGGCCAAACGCGAGACTCTCATCGTTCAGAATGTGCTCTCGGGTTTGTAGCGGCCCAAGAAGTTGACGGCACCATTTTTTAGTCGCCGAATGGAACAATTGCAGTCCCACCTGCGCAGCGCAGGTTTCCTATATCGATGGGTTCGGATGAACGCATAAGTGACCGTACGCACCGCGCAGTCACATGCCCTCTCGCTATCACTTCTGACTCAGGTCGGGCGTTATGGACGTCTGTCCTATACCTCTAACTGTCCGCAGCAATTCCCCAGCCGAACTCAACACCCCACGACTGGCAACAGCAGCCGTCTACTCTACCAATGTCCGCAAATGACAGCTCTTCCCACTTAATAAACAGGCACCGACATTTCACTCGCCCTAAGCAGTTATTGAAATTCTCTTCACAACAATAGTGAACGTCAGGTGAATTGTTCTAAGGCGTTCCGTTTTCATTCAACAATTTTAAGTTATTAATAAACACTTTTCTTTGTGCGGCTTGTGTTTTGATCGCAGGCAACCCAACAGTAGCTTTTTTTTCTTGAAGATAAACACGGATGCAAAAAGAGAGAGGATAAGTGCCCGTCTTATACTCTGATTATTTTCTGCATTGTCATGTCTTGTGCGTGACCAGTCTTATGTTACGACTTACCGGTAGTCAATGACTGTGTAAAGATTTTGTCACATATGCTAGAACTGTTTCCACAGCATTTTTCTTGCGCTCCTGATACGCTGTTTATCACGGTAATGTGGTATGCACTTGAGCAATCAAAGACATCAGAAAGAATCGCATAGGTTAGAGTTTATCTTTATGCAACTTAACAATCTTGTAAGAGCCCTCGCGGTAAATTGTCGTGTATTCTTTTCTTTATATACTTCACATATGTACGCTGTTTCCCACCAAAGCGCAAACACGTTTTAAGTTTGTTTCATTTTCTCCAAGCAGTAAGCATATGCTCATTGAAACATGTATAATAGATACCGTCACCGACTCGTCAGTTTGGACGATTTACAAAACTTTAAAGCTTTCGTAAGGACCTCGTGGGCTTCCGAAAAGGAACTGTTCTTATTACCATTAGCCTACTGTTGTCTACCTCTGTTATTAAGAAAAATTCGGAGCTTGAAGTATGATTATTATGCGAAATATACTATTCCGCACATGAAACCACTATACTAGGTTCTGCTACACTACAGAAAGCGTTCTGCTACTGAAAGCGTATGACAAAGGACCTCACGAACCCACGCTGGTAAAATATTCTTGGTTAAACTTACATCCTCATATACTGCAGTCTATAGAAAAATTTCTGGCTAACCATTATCTCTAGTTCTCTTTCAGTAACATCAGGCGAACCGCAAGGTCCAGCCTTTGCTTTCCCTATATTTTTTTATTTATTAACGACCTTTGCACTCATGTCTCCTGTAACAACCGTAAATTCGCCAATTACTTCGTTCTATATCGCACAATTACTGGCACCTCAGAGAAGCTAATTATGCAAAAATACTTGTCCACACGACCAGGGAAGCTAATGGCTCATGTAACGGAATCACGTTATACTAAAACTGGTGGTATTTAAGCGCCAACGTGATCCTGATTTGTTCCCTTACATATTATCACTCTTTGCAGAAGAATTTACCCAGTCCTACAAATTTGTGGGGTTAACTGAGTGCAGTGATCTAACAAGGAACGCGCATATCCCTAAAGTCATAGTACCCGCTAACAGAATTCTTTCAATTTGTGGACGCCACACGCCCCCAAACCCAAAAATTTCTTGCGTACAAGGCAATGGTCAGATCTAAGGGGGAATATGCATGAGCCATACGAAGGCCTGACTAGTTACATCTATAAAAATCTCCAGAATCAGTACAGAATCTAGCTACTTAGAGATTTATTCGCATTGTTCATTCGAACTGAGCGTATTAACGCTAAAAGCAGAGCAGGGCATACAACACCTGGTTTGCCTCCGTGAAATCGGCATTATGTATTTCTTTCATAAAGTCGTTTACAGCCTATTTTCTTCAACCGCCCTGCGTCTGCCTTCCGGCATGCATTTCACACTGGACCGGTCATCCTCTTCACGCTACCACGTGTGCTACATCTTCCTTCCCGCTCTGCATCAGAATGGGGCGGCCTTCCACACGACGACGCCGCAATCACTCGCCCATCTACATATCCGAAATGTATAGCACCCACATTCAACCGTAAACAAATCTGTACTTCGCTTGTTTAAACTCTGTACCTAATGCACCCAGTACTAGGAACTTTGGAATAATAAAGTGAAATGAAGAAGTTAAGCCTAAGCGACACACTCACAAGCTTGTCAGTTCTCTCTTTGTGAATATACTGGCCGTATCACCAAAGTTGTTCTGCAGTTTTTAAAAATAGGTTTTTTCAGCTAGAAGATCGCTTTTTCGGCATAGTATTGCCAACGGAGGGGTGTATCCGAATACAGCTAAGATGTGTTACTAGTAGGTTCGTAATGTGTATTCAATAGATAAGTTGTTAACTATTACTGTTAGTCTCCTTATTTATATTAAGAGACGTGGTGCCCACCGCAATTAAAATTACATATGTAAAACAAGTTCTGCCTAGATCCAAAAAAATAAAAGCGCTTTCGAAAAACATGCAGGTAAAGCAACCGCACCAGTACACGTGTCTCATCGAAATAGCCAAAGTGCTGAGCCACAGTACCGAGGGTAACTGCGTTTCATAGAATATAAAAATAGGTATTGATATTACGCGCGATAAGCTATACACGCCTCTAAATATGTAAGGAGGCTTACAGTGCCGGTTAAAAGGTTCATTATTCAACCATATTTAACCAGCCTGCTAGTTAGCACATCTCAGATGTATTCTGATGCGCTACATCTGTGACAATGCTATGCCAAAAAATCGTTCTTTTAAGTGAAAGACTATTTTAAAGAGAATGCAGAACTAAGGCGACACACCCGCTATGCTTCTTTCTCCACTGAATGTTTGCATTCCACGATGTTACGTTTTCGACTACAAGCTAGCCAATGCTACTGCATGAATGCATGCACCTGCCCTCCCCTCACAACCTCCTCCTTCTCGCCAATATAGTATCGAGAAAACAAAAACGGAATATACTCCACGCAAAAGTTATCGCAATTATCCCCTCCATGTTTTCTTTTAAGCGGGACAAAGTGCGACCCAACGAGCAGAGACGGAAAGCTTAGACCTACAGCTAAGAAACATTCCTCTTTTTGTCGCGGCCCCTTCACCGCAACGCTGGGCGCAGGCTTCGCGCATATTTTTCCGCGCCATTTCTACGGTTATTACGGCGCCTTCGCCCGTAATTAATTGCGAAATCCTAACAGCCATGGTCAGAACAAAAGAGAAAAACATGAATGCGCGGACAGTGTCGTAGCCACGTAATAAGAGCAAGCGAGAATCATTAGCTTTTCCTTGCCTGTTCTGATCATAGTTGTGCACTTCTACCAACGCAAGGGTACACAACCGGAAGCGATTGCGAGTCTTGTTTCTGCTAATACAAATGGAGCGAAGATGCTGATGATGATGCATTTTTATGGCGCAAGGGCATCTGTAGCCAAAGCGTGCTTTCCATGCGCAGAGGAACCCAAAGAAATTCCTTATAAAATCTACACACTGGGACGCATACAAGGACGCTGTAAGCAGAGGAGTTACTGCGGCAACTCGCAATGAGGAATTAGCATCGACAATTGCGTATTTCCTGAGGGCGAGTACACAACTTACAGCTAAAAATCATAACCTACCTTCAAATGATGACACATTCCAAAGGTTTTGCGCTATACGCAGGCGAGCTGAAAGGAAAGCTCTGCGCACAAAAAGCCTCGATGACCTACGTGCATGCCGACGGGCACAACGTCACATTCGACGCTACATGGATAAACTCAGTCGGCAAAAGTGGCGTGACTTTTGTTCTACGCTGGATGTGCGCAAACCAGTAACCAATATTTGGCGGATAGTTAGAGGTATGCGCACGCCACTTCAACAACTCCACCCCTTCGCTGCACTCTCCCTTCACGAACAAAAATCTATAAAAGAAGTCTCAGAAGAATACTGCAAGCTGCTGTCGGCAGGGTCAGGGCATTCGACACTCTCCGCAGATGGTCAAACAGGCATCCCAAAGGCGGCAGTGCCAGCGTTAGACCTGTCTTTCACAATGGAAGAACTATCCACAGCTATCGCGGAGACAAACAGGCACACGTCTCCGGGTCATGATGAGGTGACCTATGACGCCATTGCAAAGCTACTCCACACCTCCCGTCTTCGACTCCTGGAGTATTACAATTCTTCCTGGATGGCTGGTGAGGTCCCCACGGAATGGAAGATGGCGAAAATCGTGCCCGTTTTGAAACCCTATAAGCAGCCAACAAGCTACGCATCATTCCGGCCCATTGCCCTACTGAGCTGCGTAGGTAAGCTCATGGAGCGCATGATCTGCAAGCGCATAACTTGGTTCCTAGAAAGCCGAAATGAGTTCCCCCAAGAAATGAACGGGTTCCGTCAAAACAGGTCTGCGACTGACAATATCATCGCCCTCGTCTCATCAATTGAGGAGTACCTTCATGCTGGGTACATCCCAACAGCCGTTTTCCTAGACATCAAGGCCGCTTTTGACTCCGTCTTTCACCGTGCAATTCTCGCAGCCTTTGGCAGTCTTGGCCTTGGAGGAAGGCTATACAAGGGGATTGGGCATTATTTAAAAGAACTACAAATTTTTATTACCACTCCAAACGGTCCAACACGCTTTCACGCAGTGGAGAGGGGCGTACCACAGGGAGCGGTGCTCAGCCCTCTCCTGTTCAATATTGTCCTTATTCACATAAGAAGACACCTTCCGCGAGAGGTCCGCATAACAATTTATGCTGATGATATCTACATCTGGACCGCGTCACGTTCGCGCTATATTACCCAGCAACGTCTTCAGAGAGCACTATTGCACATTTCGATGTACCTGGCTTCCAGAGGTCTTCGTCTCTCGCCAGAAAAGAGTGTTGCAATGGCGTTTACAAGAAAAACGATGACCCGATATCCGCTGCTCCTAGGCGGACGATCGCTGCCATATGTACGATCTCAGCGATTCCTGGGTGTTGTAATCGACTATAATCTGTCATGGTCACCTCAGATCAAAACACTCCGTGCGAGGATTACTGCAGCATCGCAAGTGTTCAGGTTCATGGCGGGAACAAGGTGGGGTAGCAACTGCCGATCAATGGTTCTGCTTGAAAAAGCCTACGTTGAAGGAACCTTGCGCTACTGTCTACCAGTGCTTCAAAGATTATCTACATCAAGCAATAAGACTCTCAATGCCGCATGGAACAACTGCCTGCGAATATGTCTTGGCCTCCCAAAGGGTTCCTTTGCATCAGGAACAGTAGCGGAGGCAGGATGTCTCCCACTAAAGGTAATTGCCGCCCAGGAAACTATGCGTACCCATCTCCGCCATGTCCTGCAAGGGAAGAAGCACTTCCTACACCGTGTCCACCTAACTAACAGCAACTCTAGCTTTGGCCAGGCAGTGCAGCTCCTGCCCCTTCCTACTATTAATCAGCCTCAGAAACTACTACCTCTGGCCTTTCCTCCATGGACACTCTCTCCTCTAAAGGTGAAGAAGTCTGTTCCAGGTGTGAATGCAAAGAGCCGCATGCCACAGGCAGCACTTCTGCAAGCTACTCTCGCCGACTTAATCGAAGAATATACGCAGCACACCCATATCTTCACCGATGGTTCAACTACTAAAGAAACTTCTTCTTGTGGCCTATATGTGCCCTCAACAGGCCATGCCCTTTCTTACCGGCTGCAGCGGAGGACCTCCTCTACAAGAGCTGAGCTTCACGGCATTAAGGAAGCTGTTTCTTACATCCTGCGCCGAACCGCCGGCCGTTGGGTTATCTTCACCGATTCAAAAGCATCTCTGCAGATCCTGGCCAACCTGCTGAAGAAAACGAATCACCAGCCAGTTTCCCTGGACATTGGGTATATCCATCATTTAGCTATTGCCGCAGGCCACTGCATAACATTTCAGTGGGTACCTGCTCACTGTGGCATTATGGCTAATGAAAAAGCAGATGAAGCGGCCCGTAAGGGCCATCAACATCAGAGATACATTCGAAGTTTTCTCACGAAATCTGATGCGTCCCAAATGGCTAAAAGTTTTGCGTACGAAGAAACGTATCGGCTTTGGAGTTTGCCGACACATCAGTACCAATTTCTTCACTCAATCGACCCACATCTTAGATCAAGACTCTCACCCAGAATTCCTCGACAACTCGAAACACTGTCACCGACTTCGTCTGAATGCTGCATATACAAATGGCCTGCGATACCGTTTTGGACAAATGAACAGTCCGCACTGTGACAACTGTGCTTCGATAGAAACTGTGAAACATATTCTGCTTGAGTGCCCTGCGTATGCTAACGAGCGTGCGTACTATGAACATTGCATGCAGAAGCTCTGCCCAGTGCCCCTAACAATGGACAAAGTTTTAGGTCCCTTAGCCTGCTTCAGGCAACAGAGACTTGCAATGAACTTTCTTTTTACATATTTAAAAGACATTGGACATCTCGATAAGCTTTAAATTCACTTGCAGGTTACCTTCATGCATTCTTCTTGCAGTGAACTTCGTCAGCCCATTCGTCGGACTATGCACTCCATCATTCCATAGGTTACATCAATACTCGCCACTGCATCCTTAGTACCCATTTCATGGCTGCATTTTATCTTCGTTTTTTTTTTCCACCTCTTCCACGCTGCTCTCCTTCAGTCTTTATCTCCCAAATTCCCCTCCCTACGCAGAGTAGCATGCCAGCGATATTGAAACGCCGGCTAAATTCTCTGTTTCTTCATTAAAGAGTCTCTCTCTCTCTCTCTCTCTCGCGTGCCATAGCACAATGTTTTTTCTTCCACTCAAAGTGGCGCTAAGAACCCATTTCCCAAGCATTTCACCCTAAGGAAGCCGAGCACAGGGCAGGCTAAAGATTGTACCTATATGACCGGTGGGTGCTCGGCGGCACTGGGGATCGAACCCCGCACCTCCCGCATGCGAGGCGGTTTTTGCTGAAACCGCTCGGCCAGCACTGCGGCAAATGCGATTAACAGCTTGCAGGAGTTATGCATAACGCAAGCAGGGGTCAATCGCGTCGTTTTTAGAGAATGTTCGAACCCTGTGCAGATGTACAGGTACGTGCAGCTCTAGTAAATCTCTACGCACTGACCGATATCTCGTCGCCCGAAGCAGCTGCGACGGCGAAGGCGACCAGCAGCGCTGAAACGAGGCACAGCGTCATGGCGAGAGCCCGGAGACTGCTGGGTGCAGTACGAACTTGAACAGCTGCAGTGCGTTTATACACACTGCGGGGAACACGGACGCGTAGCTATTTACTACGTGCGCCTGTCTTTTTGTAATTTTATGTCCGGTAATAGGCGATGAAACTGCGCTAATAACAAGGATGTGGCAAGACGGCACAAACGCTAAATATTAGCTGCTGTTTATTGCTACACTAAGCCGCAGATGATAGTCATAGTCTCTGTAGCTTTGTCACGTCCCTGTGTTTATCGCTGGTTAGCTCACTGAATGTTATGCACTAACTGTATCGCCATATTGCCCTCTCGTTGACAGAGGAAACGGCCTATTCGCTCTCATGCCATGACGATTTCAGAAAACAAGACGTCACTGTATGTTGGAAGTCAGATCAAATCCGTCATCAGCTGTGCGGGCGCGGAGGTTGATGAACTTTGCGCACAAAAAGCGTTAGAGCAAGGCATTGTGATTGATCTCTTACGGCGCCGCAGAATGAAATATATTTCTTATTTCTGATTTCATTTAATTACTTGAAAGAGGGTTCATGCACAAATAGAGCAGGGGAAAGAGTTCACGGCGGGCGACACAAAACGGCGAGCAGGACGGCGGGCAGCGCCGACGGACAGTCCAAAAGCAAACGATCTCGTGCAGCGCGGCGACGCTTCGTCTTTCATCGGCGCCTCGTCTTCATCGGTGCTCGGTCAGTGATCTGCCTATGCGGCATCAGGTGCGGCCGTCATGGTTGGCTACATACTTATTAAATGACACACCCAATTTTTAGAGTATGCTGCTGACCAGAGTTTCAACAATCCCCTTTATGATGCCGGTGCGTATGTATCTTTGCACCGCCGTTATTGTAGGCGATAATTTTAAACCCTGCAAAACTGACACAGCTGAAATCAACAATATTCAGAGCTAAACCGTGTAAAAAACACAAAACAAGGCTTTTTGAACATGTTTTAAGCAGCCAATGCACATTCCTAATGCATTTCCTAGAGGACACCTGCATGGACACCAGACGGACAAAAGCTCCATAATATTAAAGCAGCGTTAAGCAACAAGGACGTTGTTGCTTAGAGTTGCTTTAATATTATGAAGCATTTCCAACTCGCCCAATCTGCCGTTCTTCTACAGGACAAAACCTGCAGCCTGGACTCTAACCAGCGTTCTATGAGTGTGAGTGAGTGCGAGGATGTGTCCAACCATAATTCTCCTTTTCGGGACGCCAGATTGGAGAGGAACGGTGAACCCCGAAGCAAATTATAATTATAAAGCTTTGAGCAGCAGAACCACAGAGAAAAAAGTCGAACGGTAGTGCTGGCTTGCCGACACTCAAGCGGGATAGTCTAACTTTTAACATAATTGGAGCCGTCAATGATATGTTACAGGTGGGCAGTGACACCACTGGTATGCAATTTCCGGTTGACGGCTGTAGCGACAGCTGGCAACGTGGCTGCTCCAAGTGTGCTCAGCGCTATGCGCTCGGCTATAATGCTCCTGCCTATCGGGCTCTCTCGCCGGCACGTTTTTCCTGTACTTTGTTCTCTCACCTCGCTTAGCACAATACCTAGCTCACGTGCTAGACCCTAAAGGTGCCTTTCGAACTCCCAAGTTCCTCTACTGTTTTCCAGGCAGCTCATTTTGGATAACCAGCACGGTGGTCAAGCAATGTTGTGTATTCCAAAAAGCTCCTTCCCTAGTGGACGCAGCCTTAGTCTAGCTGCTTGAGTAGATCAGCATTCTTGCTTCCGTCTACGCGCCAAGCACCTCCGTCTTCAGGGCGCCATCTGCTGTTCTCGTGAGCTTGTACGTAGCACAAAGCGGAGAGGGGCCCACACGACCTGTCATGCTCCAGCTCCGGTATCATTACTACTCAAAACTGCACTACTTATACTGATACACTGATGCGCCTAACACTGCTGCAAAGCCGTTAATTCGTGGAGGAGAGAGTTCGTTAGCTCACGATTAAATTCGAATATCAAGATGGATGAAAACACACCATGATAACCTTGCGACGGAAGATCTGAAACTCAGAAATTATTCCCGAGCGCAAGGCAACGTTTTGTTTATTCGTCTTTAGAGATGAACGGAACGGGTAAAAAATCAGCAAAAAAAATGTATGACAACTCTAAGATGACCACCTTGATTTGCAAGGCAAAGCCGGACTGCTACCGCCACATGTCCAACATTATTGGGCAAAACTCTTTAAAACTGGAAAATTTTAAGGTACTCTAAAGAAAATATTGAAGTCTATGGTCCATTCTTCAGATATGTAGCAAAATCTTTCTTTTAAAGTGTTTCCATCGATCGCATCGAACAGTTAAGACTGTCATTGCAAAACCAATGGTGAACGCTTTTGACGACAGCCAAAGCGTTAATAGAAATAAAATACAAGACTGCCGTCGGGTGATCTCCGGATGTATTGAGTATTATAATGAAATCTTATAATATATGAAAAATTGCATTCATAAACGGTTTCCCGTTGAAAAATGCTTTTGCCCAGAATTGTTGGGTATGACTCACGCCAGTGAAGATATTCGCTGTTGCTGCAAAAAAAGAAAAGACGATCATAATGGACAATACCGTTATTTAGTGTAAGGCCATCTAGGCCCAACTACACTAGGGATCCAGAACATACGAGTTGCACTGGAGTTTAGAAGCAAAGGCGTATGCTCAATTTTAAAAAAAGGCAAACGATGTAAGGACCAATTCCAGGATTAGTGATGACCGAGAGAGAATACGGTTCAGACAAATCGAGAGTGAAAAACTTCGAAAGCGAGATTTGAAGAACACACCTTCTAGGATCTTGGTGAAAAATGTCACCTGCTGGATAACAAAGAGATGCCATAAATACCTATTTGTCGTACAGACGTTTCCATTGTTCCGAATTTCAAGAGTCGTAGAGAGCAAACATTGTTATAATGGAGTCTCGCCTTCATGGGTGCGCATCTGAATTCAAAGCCACGCGCTGGCTTCGACCTCGCGCACCTTGGTCCAGCAATGGCTGTTAGCTGTAAAACAGGACGGAGGGGCAGTGTTCTCACAGGGCTCAACTGGGATAGGGAATGAGCAGTTGTGGGATGATGGCACAGTCTCGGACCATGTGTGCACAGGTCACACATTTTCCAAAAGGGCGAAAACTGTGTGAGCAGGAAAGAGCTGACTGATGCCCAGAAAAAGATATTCTATGCCAGCGGGCGCTCTAATAGCTTGCGAGTCTGATCTGTCTCTGCTGGGCGTGATGACTTACTCTTCCCCAACTCGACATCGAAAGGGCGGAAGCAACCTTCTTCCGAATCATGGTTCCAAAATGATTGCGGAATAAATGGCTGAGGTTCTGGCAGACTCGGCTCTTCCAGGGCATGGCAGTGTCAGAAAGGCTAAGGGCAAGCTATGCCATGCTGCGATCTCTCTAGGCACAAGAAAGGATGTGTTGAGAAACACCCACACATGTACTCTATGCCAGGTAGATGCGCCACGAGTGCAGTTTTAATCTAATTCCAAATAGATACCAGCAATATTTAGTGGAACTTACTTGCAACTTAAAAAAAGTGCTGTCTGAATAAGTGGAAATGTATTGCTGCGATGTCATTAGAAGCCTCATCACGGGAGGGCCCAGCGTTGTGGTCTGCCATGAAATTCTCTGATAGTCCGAGACAGTGATGACATCATGATAAGGTAACGTAAAGTGCCGTCTGCCACCTCTCGCGCCGCCTCTCTCCTTCCGCTACAGCCGCATCAAGGAAAAAAATGGCAGTGGCTTACCTCGGCTATGCCAGGATGTATGTATCGGAAGCTAAAGCATAGCTTGGTTAACCTTGGTTAATCTTGATTGCAAGTCCAGGTTAGTCTCGTTGTCTGGCTCGTCACGCGGTTGGTCACGTGATCAGTAGCCTGGTTGGTCACATGGAGTGGCGCGAACACGGTGGGAATGCGAGCACGGCGAAACTGCGATTTCGTGTCCAATGCAGCTTTCGCTACAAAACCAGTGGTGAGGTATGTGATAAAATTCTGATTCGCAGAGCTGGTGTTGTGGTCTGTCACAAAATGCTGTAATTGCTCGACAGTTATGATGTCATGACGCCACGTGGCCTGCCAGCTCCCCAACCCAGCCCTTCAGTCTAACTCAACGTCGTCATCACCATCATCATCAGCCTCGCTACGCCCACTGCTGGGCAAATGCCTCACCCATGTCTCTCCAGATCAAGCCCTGTCCTTCGCCAGCTGCGGCCAACGTATCTCCACAAATTTCTTACCCCGATCCGCCCACAAAATTTTCTGCTGCCCCAAGCTACGCTTGCCTTCTCTTGGAATCCACTCCGTTACCCTGAAATGGACTTTGAAAAAGCTGTAGTAATACCCGCCGCGGTGGCTCAGAGGTTAGGGCGCTCGGCTACTGATCCTGAGTTCCCGGGTTCGAACCCTACTGCGGCAGCTGCGTTTTTATGGAGGAAAAACGCTAAGGCGCCCGTGTGCTGTGCGATGTCAGTGCACGTTAATGATCCCCAGGTGGTCGAAATTATTCCGGAGCCTTCCACTACGGAACCTATTTCTTCCTTTCTTCTTTCACTCCCTGCTTTATTCCTTCCTTTACGGCGCGGATCAGGTGTCCAAAGCTACATGAGACAGATACTGCGCCATTTCTTTTCCCCCAAAACCAATTATTATTAATAAAGAGTTGCAATGAAGTTGCGGTACGCCTGGGTTGTGAAACCACGCCATGTCATGAATATTGTTCAGGAATATTTTTTTCAATGGGCTTTGTAGAAGCTCTGTTATCAGTACTCAAAATTTTAATATCAGCGTCTGCGCGCCTTTCCCTCTCGACTCGTCACTTTTTGCACGCTGGAAGTTCGGCACTTCTCCGCCGGCTCTACCTCCGGGAGAAGATCTTCTTGATCCCCCGGAGCAAAGTGACTTATTGGCCGCGGCCATGGTAGCTGCCTGACGTCTGAAAGAATCTAACCAATAGTCATCTCTCAACTTTTATACGCACGTGCGAGCGACGGAGGAGGGTGCACTATGAAAATGTCGCCGGGAAGGGCTCGCCAGCTTTCGCGCGGGTTCGTGGGTTCTGTGCTGTGTATGAAAGTGAATTGCTCGACAGTTAAGACGTCATAAGGCCACGTGGCCTGCCAGCTCCCCACCCCACTCCTTAAACCTAACTCCTCATCATCATCATCCTGACTATGCCCACTCTAGGGCAAAGGCCTCTCACATGACAACACAAAGCAATGATTGAGCAAGTTTATGAGCTTTACTTGGAAGGTCTTTCAAACCCCCTTAAGGGACCAGCGGGTATCTTGCATTCGCATTATATGCCCTGCCCATGCCCAGTTCTTCCTCTTTATTTCACTGAGATGTGATTAACTTGTGATTGTTCCCTCATCCACTCCTCCCACTGACGGTCTCCTAACGTCATTCCTATCGTTTTTCTTTTCATATCACGATGCGTTGTCCTTAACTTAAGCTGAACCCTTTTCTTTAGAACCGACGTTTTGGCCCCATAGGTGGGTACCGGTAAGATACAGCTGTATACTTTTCTCTTGAGATATATTGGTAAACTGTCGTTCATGATCTGAGAGAAGCTGCAATATGGGCTCCACCCCCTTCATATTCTTCTAGTTGTTTCACTTTCATGAGCCGGATCAGCGGTTACTGCCTGCCCTAAGTACACGCTTTCTCTTACCACATCCAAAACCTCACAACTAATTTTTGACTGCAGTTCCCTTGCGAGACTATTAAGCATTACTTTGGTTCTCTGCATGTTAATTTTTAGACCAAACGTTCTGCTCTGCGTGTATAACTGGATGATAATAATTTTCAGTTAATCTCCTTACTGACTCAGCAATCGAATCTCATCAGCGAATCGCAGATTACTTAGGTATTGTCCATTACTTTTAACCCCAACTGTTCCCAATCTAGACTTCGGAATACCTCCTGTAAACAGGCGGTGAACAGCATTTCCAAGATCGTGTCTTCCTTCCTGACACACTTCTTTATTGCAATTTTATTGCTTATTTCACGGAGGACTATGATAGCTCTTCACTCGTTATAGTTTTCTTCGAGTATTTTGATATAAGACTCTTCTACACCCTGATTCCACGATGCCTGTATTACTGCTGAGGACTCTACTGAATCAAATGCTTTCTCGTAATCAGTGAACGCCATATATAGGGGTTTCTTATATTCTGCGCATTTCTCTATCAATTTATTGATAGTGTGAATATGATGATTACCCACTCATGCTGATTACCCACTAGCCCGAACCCTGACCCTTCTATGATCAACTGTCGACTATCCTTTACGAAAGCCTACCTGATCATTCGGATCGTTGAAAACTAAGGTTGTTCTGATTTTTTTGCGATAACTTTTATAAAACCTTGTAGGCAACGGACAGTAAGCTGACTGGTCGGTAATTTTTCAGTTCCTTGACGTCTCCTTTCTCATGAATTAAGACAATGTTAGCGCTCTTCCAAACTTCTGGCACGTTCGAGGTCATAAGGCAATGTGTATAAAGAGTGGCTAGTTTTTCTAGCACAATCTCCCCTCCGTCCTTGGCCTCCGTCTAACTGTATCGCTGCAAACAGGAGCCTCATCACGAAGTAAACACGTCGTTGTCGTCGATCATGGAAATTGCTGATTGGTATAGAGAGTTATAACGTACCAGCTACCACCTCTCCCTCCACCCCACCACCTCTATCCACCAGAAAGGAAACCCGGTGTTGATTGGATGAGCTAGCTTTCTGGTCTGTCATAAAATTTGCTCATTCGCTCATTGGTCGAAAAAGTTATGACGTCATGAGGTCACGTTACGTGGCACCTTCACCACTTCCCCCCCCCCCCCCTATCATCTCCTCTCTTCACCTGCATCGCCTCAAACAAAACCCTCATCACGGAAAAGGCCGGTGCTGCTGTCTGTCATAAAATTTGCTGATTGTATTGCTATCCCATTCGCCACATGTACTGTGCTGCAGTGTCCCCATTTTCTCAGATACATTATTATTTAAAATTTGAATCAACGTTCCGGTAAAAAAGAAAAAAATTACACATACGCTCATTTAGAAGAGCGTTTGGCTGTATTCTGAAGATTATTACGTGGACTCGAGTTCCAGGTAACCTGCATGCACGCGCCAGATCCCCACCGAACCTTATTTTTCACTGCCATTGCGCGCTTCTCTGTGAGAAGAGAGATGACTAACCAGTGTGGCAGTTGAAACCACGTTGAGACCGCGCAAAACGACAAGAGACAGGGAAGAAACCAACTGGACAAAGCGTGTTCCTTGTCCCTTGCCTTTTTGCGCAATCTCAAGATTCATTATAATACTAGTGAACAACTAGCCAGCCTTTCTCTATTATATGTGTAAGCCGAAGCTTGTCAAATTGGCGCGCTCTCGACATTTGAGTGCAATGCTTCGTCATCTTTGATCAGGGCTCAAGTGAGTTGCAAAAACTTCTTTAAAAAGCTACGTTTTTCCATGGCTGATAATACCTCGGCCGAAAAAATTATCCGGACTTAACTCGCTTAAACCGATGTATGACGTGCTAAAGCGCGGTGGCGCAAATGGTGACGGCACAAGCGACACCAAAGCAACGAGATGGTGAAAATCTGAATGTTACGAACTACTTTTTCTAGGCTGGAAATGACCGCAGTCAAATTTAGAGGTCGCCGTCGTGTCGGGCACGCTCAATTATTTTTGGACCCTGATTTTTGGTCAAATCGGGCAAGGTCAAATTTTGGGGGTGCCCGCACCAAATTCTCGCCGCTTGACGTCACGGTTGCTATTGCAACGAGCCACACATAAGCAACATACAAGACTGAAGCAAGATTTTTGATTGGCTGTGAGGATCGTACGAGCGCTTTCGCACTAATATACCGATTTAAAACCCAGCGTTCACAGCTGGTGGCATCGCCTCATTCGAAATAACAGTACGCAGCGTATGATATATCTGCTTGCCAACCATAAAAAAAGTTACTAAACACGCCAGTACACTCCAAAGGGAGGAAGTAGACTTTACTGCACTGACGCACTCGCGGCAGAAGCACTTGCGACAGCCACACCGGCGATAAGCCATAAAAAATCTGAACCACTATGAAACTGTCATGAGAATTATTACATATCAGTAGAACACGTTCTTGGGCAAGTTGGTTCATAGCTTTAGTAGATGAAGCGCACAAAAACACAGCACACAGTAAAGGAAGACACGAGACAGGCGCTACTTGCAACTGTTTATTGAAGTCAAGAATGACTTATTTATAGCCAAGTAGAAGGCGTGGAGGAAAGGGGACAAAAACAATATAACAAACAGCAGCTAAATGACTAGTGCGAGGGGAAGGATACTACAGAAGGGGGAACAAAAGAGGTTCAAATCTTTCTAAATTTATCTAAAAATATACTTTCATTCTTATGAATGACCAGCGATGTGGTGCTGACACAGGAACACCCGCTTTTCTTAATCCGGTGGGCTTCTAGCAGTTCACTGGCAATTTTAATTTTACTCCTACTTAAAATCTGAGTTTCTTGGAGCTTCGCTTCACGAATTTTTTGCCCTTCTTTGCCGCAGATTTTGCAGTGATGCGACAAATGTGATCCTGTGCCGGTTCATAGCGAGCGTTTATGCTCCGTTAAGGCGCGCTCACACTAGCGGGAAGCTTCCCGCGCCGGCACAGCGTCAACGTCGACGCTGCCTCGCAGCTCCTCGGAATGACGCTCACACTACGCGCGTTTTCTCGCTGCGGTTGTCTTGGAATGTGGAGAGAGGAGGCGCCGAGGGAGGACCCGAACGAGCAGAAAGAGAAGGGGATAGTCACGTGACACTAGAGAAGACTGGAAAGCGCACCCTGCTAGCTCCCCTCCCGTCGCCCTGGCAAAGCAGCCGCCGAGTGCCCCGGCCGGCCGGGGCCGGCCGGCCGGACGCGCGCAGCCTCCGCCTCCGCCGACGGGGTCACTGAACTGGGACCGACGTCACGGTTCACGGTCGGCGCCCATTGGCTGTTCTGTCACCGGCTCGGGAAAAATAGGTACCGAACCCATCGCTCCGCGGGACGGGAGAGCAGGCTGTCCGCGGGAGAAAAACCGGCTTGGGCGGGAAGCGGCACGCGGGAAACGCCCGGCGTTGCGCGTTTTCCCGCTAATGTGAGCGCCCCTTTAAGGCGCGCTCACATTAGCGGGAAAACGCGCAACGCAGGGCGTTTTCCGCGTGCCGCTTCCCGCCCAAGCCGGTTTTTCTCCCGCGGACAGCCTGCTGTGCCGTCCCGCGGAGCGATGGGTTCGGTACCTATTTTTCCCGTGCCGCTGACGAGAACAGCCAATGGGCGCCGACCGTGAACCGTGACGTCGGTCCCAGTTCAGAGACCCCGTCGGCGGAGGCTGCGCGCGTCCGGCCGGCCGGCCGGGCACTCGGCGGCTGCTTTGCTGGGGCGACGGGAGGGGAGCTAGCAGACGATCAAGACGACGACGCGAGAGAAGGGTGCGCTTTCCAGTCTTCTCTGGTGTCACGTGACTATCCCCTTCTCTTTCTGCTCCTTCGGGTCCTCCCTCAGCGCCTCCTCTCTCCACATTCCAAGACAACCGCAGCGAGAAAACGCGCGCAGTGTGAGCGTCATTCTGAGGAGCTGCGAGGCAGCGTCGACGTCGATGCTGTGCCGGTGCGGGAAGCTTCCCGCTAGTGTGAGCGCGCCTTTAGGCGTTCATTAATACATCGGCCTGTCTGGCCGATGTACACCTTTCCACAAGTCAGCGGGATGCTATAGACTACCCCCACAGCACATTTCAGAAAAGGGTTTGCATGCTCAGTTTCACACTCTGATGACTTCGCATCATCATTTCCCATCTTCCGACACAGCGATGCAAGTTTTCTGGGTGTAGAGAAGGCCACCGGGACTTTGTATTTTACAGCAACATGCTTCAGATTTTGGGCCACTTTGTGGGAGTATGGAATGACCATCGGTTTGATTTTCTTTTCAGACACTTCACCATCCTCGCTCTTTTTTTCTCTTTCTTTTTTTACCTTTCGCAGCAATGCTTCTGTCACAGAGCTAATCACCAGGGAAGGAAATCCTGCCTACTTAAGTTTTTTTATCTGTGAGTCAAAGCTTTCCTGTACATTATGACGGCACGATTTCTTTAGAGCTGAATCAAGGCATATGATAGCAATGGCACGTTTCACTGTTTTCGAGTGCGTCCAATCGTACGGCAACAATCCTTTGCGGGCACGAGGACGATACATCCAGCAAAAACCTTCGTCAGTAATGGTTATGTCAATATCTAAAAACTGTAATTTGTTTTCTTTCGCTAGTTCAAGGTAAAATCCAAACACTTAGCATGTTGTTTAAAATCCGATAAAATATCCTGCACAGTTTGCGAGTAGGTCAAGGGCGATTTTGTGTGTGTCAACACACAATAAGAGTTGTCACCTATCTCAGTATCAGAAGTGCAAGATGAATTGTATTTCAGGAAAAATGTAGCGCATTCCAGGAGCGCTCATAGATGACTGCAGCCGTACTTAAAAATATTCAAGGTTTTTTGGCTGTTTAACGTTCCTCGCCAAGTTTAGTTAGGTGAGGTGTTGAATGCTACAGGTGGAATCAGCCTTGCTTATTCTGCCGGCAATTGCTCCACCGTAGCGTCACTTCTATGTTAATAATGTCCTAAAACCTGCCGGATCTACCCCACTATGCGCACAGCCACTTATAATAGCACACATTCTCCTCCCGCAATCGCCCTTCATGCACACTTTCACTCCGCACAGTCCGCATCACAGTCCACTCCAGAAGTCACCATATATGCACATATTCAGACACAGTAGAAACACAGTCCATTGCGGTGCCACAATTCATACACACATTCACTCACAGTATAACGTAGTCCACTCCAGAAGACACCATCTACGCACACATTCCTGCTGTCACCATTTTGAAAGATCTGTGTCCTGCAGAAATGTTAAAAGAAAGCGTGCAGTCTTCATTCTGCATGTCTGGTTTCCACTCGGGTAGACAATGTCCTGAACTGTACTGTGAATGATTCCTGTCTTCTTCGACGAAGCGAACATCACATAGCTTTGAAACAGGTCAGCGCTGAAAAAAAGACAAACACACGGCGAGAGAACGACGACACGACAGAGATGAGGTTCTCTCGTCGTGTGTTTGTCTTTTTTTAACGCTGACCTGTTTCAAAGAAATGCTTAACCAACTAGCCCAGCACCAAGTTTTACTAAAACATCACATACCGTTCCGCGTTGTGCTCTGGGCAGTACATGATATAATGTTCAATATCTCCTCACACTCAACATAAAGAACATAGCGGAGACGATGCCATGCCGTGCGAATTCGATGTAGTAGAGTCGCCTGGGATGTTCTCAGTCCCTTGGTCACACGTGGCTTGTAGGATGCACTCCGCAGGGTACTAAAATGATCGAGCACCGTTTTCCTGTAGAAACTTTATCCATGTTGAGGTACTTTTTTAGATCAATTCCTTGACAGAGCTTTATGGGCGAGACTGTCTGCGCCTCATTGCCTCTGGCTCCTAAGTGAGAGGGCACCCATTGGAAATATAGAGTAAATCATCTGCTGTGCACATTCTGCACCAAGCGTAGAGAGCTTATAGACAAGGCATCAGTAGGGAATTAGCGCTCTAACTTTAGGAGGGCAGATGTTGAACCAGTTAGGATGATAACAGGTTGAGCCGGACAGGACCCTAACTTCCGTAAAGCCGCCTCAAAAGCAACACTTTAGGCCGCTGTGGAAGATACGACAGCAGTAAGGCATACAGACCGCTTAAAGTCTAAAGAAGGAATGTAAAAAGCCGCTGCGCTAGCTTGTTTGAGCTTGTCCACAGAACCATCCTTGAAACATTTAAGATGAAGGGCATACTCTGTTTCCAAATGTTCAGGTACGAGCGAATGCGTTGCTGCCAAACGGGTCTCGCCAACACCTGCTTCTGTTCGTTGAGTTAGGCAGAGCTCATGCTCTCCTGGCTACTCTCGCGGCAGTGAAGAGCCTCCGGAGAAAGCCGCTTTCCTTAAGTAGCCAGTGCACTCGGCGTCAGTTGCCGCTTTTTGGACTTTAAGTACCGGCGTGTTCAGCCATTTCCCGTTTTCGCGCTTGGCGGCAGGCTTTGCGGCACTTCCTGTTTCTCTGTTAACGTGTGACATAGAACACGACGCTCTTCACTGGCGTCCGCTACACCTCGGCGGCCTTCTCCCCTTTGTGTGCGGTTCCATAAAGCCTAAGTTTTTCACAAAGAGTATCCTTTTTTTCTCTTAAGTCATCCGGGTCTATTGCATTGCAATGGCGACTGGACGTCGGATATTTGAAAACACAGATCGAAAGGAGTGATCTAAGGTATCGGGAAAGGAAGCTATCGTCTTCGTTTTCGAGAGTGCACTATGAATGCGCCTCTTTTAATGCGTCAGCTTGCTGTCATCGCTTGCTCAGAAAACGTCCCTACCTGAGCTTCACCCACTGCCAAACACACAAATCACCCTCCGGAAGGGGATACCCCTCATCTATCTACCAACTTCCACCTTCCAGTCGCCACCGCCCGCGAGAAGCTCCGGCAGCACAGGAACGCAAGAACGTCTGTAATGTACAACTGATAGTGGCAGCTGAAGTGCGATTACTGTAGTAGCGAAAGTTGCAACCAATTCGGCTAACGAAAATTTCTCCTTTGCTCCCCTCTCCACGTGTAGGGTAGTCTCCTGGGCATCACCTAGTTAGCCGTTGCTCTTCAACCTCGTTATGATCGGGGTAGCGAGGGCAGTAGCGGGGACCGGCGTCCGGCATACGATCTACGCCGACGACATTACCCTGTGGGCGGCCGGCGGCACCGACGCCAGCATCGAGCAACAGCTACAAGCCGCGGTTACCGCCATCGAGCAGCACCTTGACGGCACCGGCCTAGTGTGCTCGCCCGCTAAATCCGAGCTGTTCGTCCTCACACCATTACGACCGGGACGGAAACACGCTCCCCCTCGGGAGTGCGATCACATCAAGATCATGACCGCATCGGGGCAACGCATCCCCGAAGTTCCCAAGATCAGAGTCCTGGGCCTGCTGCTAAACAAGAGCGGCCGCAACGACGAGACCATCAACAAACTTACCACCAAGGCAATGGACGCCATCCGGCTCATACACCGAGTCTCGACACGACGGGCGGGCATGCGTGAAGACAGTCTCGTGCGCCTCGTCCAGTCGTTCGTGATCAGTCACATCGCCTACGTTGCGGCCTACCTCAACTGGCAGGTCACTGACAGGAACAAGATCAACACGCTGATCAGACGGGCTTACGAGACGGCGCTGGGCTTAACGGAGACCACGAGTACGGCTCGGCTCCTGCAGCTCGGCGTCCATAACACCCTAGAAGAAATAGCCGAGGCGCAGCTCACCGCGCAAATGGAGCGCCTCTTTACCACCAAGACGGGGCGCAGTATACTGACATCCCTGGGTTACAACCCCCCAACCCCCAGCCGGCAACCATGCGAGATCAGCGAGGAGGCGCGGGCTCACATCCATGTGGACCCCATCCCGAAGAACGTGCACCCCGAATACAACCAAGAACGGCGGCAGGCACGGGCCCAGGCCCTCATCGAGAAACACGCCCAAGACCCGCACGCCCGGTACGTGGACGCAGCGGAATACAAACGAGAAGGCTTCGCGGCAGTGGTCGTTGCGGCGGCTACCGGCACCACGACAACGGCAGCGAGCGTGCGGTGCACGGACGCCACAGACGCCGAGGAGGTTGCCATCGCTCTGGTGATCTCCGAGGCCGAGTGTCACACCGTGCTCAGTGACTCGAGGAACGCCGTGCGCAACTTTGCCAAGGGGCGAGTGAGCGCGCCGGCGGCCGCCATCATCGGCAAGCTCCAGCCCCAAGACCGCCGCAGCACCATCCGTATCAAGTGGTTCCCGGCGCACGCGGGCGAATGTGCATCCTCGCCGAACCACAACGAGACGGCCCATTCGGCGGCGCGACCGCTTACCCTCCGCGCCCCCGAGAGTGACCGTTCCGTGTGGTGGTTCGAAACCAAGGACCGCGTAACCAGTTATGGCGAAGTTACCATGTGTTACCGCCTAGCTCGACGGACAATGCCGCCTCCCCACCCGGCACTCAGTCGGGAGGAGGCCGTCATCCTAAGGCAGATACAGACCGGGTCACTCCTCGCCCCGGCAGTGCTACACGTACTTCACCCAGAACTCTATCCGAGCGATGTGTGCAATGTTTGTGCAGCTGGTCCGGCGGACCAATAGCACATCATGTGGGACTGTGCCAGGTTCCCGACCGAGGCTACCTCCAGGATATACCCGCCCGAACTTCAAAGTGTAGTGCAGTCTGCAGACAAGGACATTCAACTATGGGCCGTCCAGCAGGCCCGGGGTGCGCTCGAAAAGCACAAGCCTCACGACCCACCACAAACGGGCCGAACGGGGGTAGTGCAGAGGAGGGCATAACCCCGGGTCGACGCTTGGCCAACGTCACGACGCGTCAAACCGTCGGTTGCCGGCATTCTCAATAAAGTTTTTCCTACCTACCTACCTCCCTGCCTTTACGTCGTCCTTCTTTCTCTCTCACTCTCTCTCTCTCTCTCTATCGCATCGCCTCGTATGATTGCCTGTGAATTTTTTTATCCTTTATGTTTTGAGGCCTTCGTTGAACACATGAGGTACTCTCAGTAAACTTCGCTCTAACAGAGAGTTCATCAACATCTGCGTGCTGCAAAGCCATAAACGTTACTGACGTGGCATGGCAGTTTACGGCCATAAACATCGTGTAGCACACTCCTTGCGCGTTTTTCGAAAAACAAAAAGGAAGACGATACCGTACATCAATAGAGACTGGGTGCGTGTGTGTGTGTTTCAGCGAGTCTCAGTGAAAAACTGCTTCCCAACAATCAAGAAATATGATTTTGGCAATGGCAGCTTTGCGACAGAGTAGTTTATAAAAAGACCTTTTTTATCGGCGCGAGTGTTCAGCAGGGAGCTTCGAATAATAAAGAAATTCCAGGGGTGTGGTTCGGTGTGCCTAGGTGCAGCAATGAGAATTGATTTTTCTTGCTGCTGCCGATTATGCTGCTGCGGGTTCGTTTCTTTATGCCTTTGCCTTTTCTAAGTCGTGTTTTCGATCTAACTTCGGTTCTACCACATATGAAGACGTGGGTCCCGTTGCTAGAGCGTCTAGTAAGCACACGGAATACTACTTCATTAATTAAATTCCTCAATTAACTAACATAACTCAGAAATTCGTCAATTCGATTCAATTACTAATAAATGTGCGAAGTAATTCTGTAACTGAAGTTTTTAATTCGGGCAATTAATTAACTATCCAATGATTCAGTACTTTGGGGGCTGAACTGAATGTAATTGATTAAACTGTTTTTTTTTAAATTATTTGGCAAACCAAATGTTTCATCAAATGATTAAATTATCTATTACTATGTGCAGTAATTGAAGAATTTGCTATATAGTTATTGATTCAAATATTTGTTAATTATTTGTTCAGACAATTCATTTGCCATTTAATTGACTGTTTCGGTAAAATATTTTTGCGACAAAATGCGCGTGATGGTGTTAATCCTCACACATTAAAAAAAATAGTTTTGACATATGATTAAATGAGGCACTATTGTGACCATTTTTAAAGGGACAGTAGCGGTAGATTTACTACATTACGAGCAATAACCAGCTCTGCCAGCATGACATCGATAATGTGCTCAATAGTTTCTTTTTGTAGGCAATAAAAATATATACCAATCAATGTCGCACCTTCATGAAATTTTCTTTTGCTTTGCAGCACCAGATTTATATCAAGTCGTCTTAGGAAATGAGTAGAAAGTTCAAACCTTGAAGAAGCTTAGGGCCTCGGAGGTACGATTCTTGAATTAGGATAGACGCTGGGGGATCACATTTCTCATATGGAAGGCGCCAGACAGCCGCCTGCTTTCTGTTATATCTTCCACTGCCAAAGCTCTACTCTCAGTTCGAATGGCATGTCTAGTCCGTACCAGAGGGCTCGAGCGCTCACATTTTACGAGCGAATGTGGACTTGTGCCTTTCAATCTCCCTGTTGCTCGCGAAGCGCCGAAAACATTACCGTCTCTGATTAGCCCCTATTTTTTAAGCAACCTGTTCTGGAATTACTTCGAATTGTGCGCTTATATAATGAAGAAACGCTCGAAACTCCTCCTAAAATGATCAGCGTCCCTGGTAATTCCCTGGTAGTTCTCACCTAAGGCAAACTGGGAACTAGGTACTACTTGCTGCGTTTGGTTGTGTTTGGTATGATGAGTAAATGGCGACATTGCATTAGTTGTAGCTCACTTGAGCTCTTGGTTTTGTGTCATCAATTATGAAATCTGCGTTTTAAGACTTTTAATCAATTTTTAAGAGCTTGCAGCTCCCTGTTATTATGAGAGGAAGGAGGAGAAGGAATTTTTACTCTGCCCGATTCAACTCTCTGAGAAAAAGGTTGCTGCAGGAGCCCTTGTAGCATCTTGGCCTTAGTTTGAGCAGCCCGCTCTTGCTATCATTTGGCGCCACCACATTGGGGTTCAGCCACAGATCTGTTTGTACCGCTGTTCTAAATTTTCTGATAGAATCTCACCGACTGCCTTGCTAAGTGTTCCAAACTTTTCTTTTCTATCAATTATTACATTTTGACTAAATCATTATTATTTAATCCCTCTCTTTATCATTATTCTTATAATTTTGAAATCGAAACTCTCATCCCTTTTCTGTTCATGACGAAGAATTCACCGGTGTTGCGCTCCCACGTGCTTTTCCTTTTTATTAACTGCATTCAGGTGAATAGCCACCCGATTCTTGGTTGATCCCCCAGTGTGGGTATGTGCCATCTTTTGATAGGCAAACAGCAACAACGACTAGGTAGCTGGCCCGAGGACGCCTGCTTCAAGGCCTCGGCCACCTTCGCCTTGGTCTTCTCGCCTTGTTGTCTTCGCCCGCCTCCACCTGACGGGCGTTCCGAGTAGAGCCGGCTCCCCGGTGGCTCGAGTTTGAACGGGCGTGATAGGCGGAGCGAGAGATGGAGGTTGTTGACGATGCCGCTCGCCGTCTTTCGGCAGGATGTTTCCTGCGTCCTGGCCTGTTCCTCGCTTCTGCCTTGAGTTTTCTTGTTGGCGACCTCGATGAGATGTCACTAATGTTCGTGTTCACGGGCTTGTAGAATTGCTCCTTACAGTCTCTTGTACAAGTCTTGTGCGGCTGCTTTCACAGCGCACAGGCGGGTGCGAACTCGTGCATCTCGTCTGGATTCCCTGTTCCGCAGTTCTGGCATACGACATCCTTGGGTTTCCGGCGGACATCTGCTCGGTGACCAAGCATTCCGCAGTTGACACTGGCGGCCCTCATTTTCCAAATGTAGCAGAGGCCCTTGAACCACCAGTAGTTGACCGTGAGTGGAACATAGCGCCCGGCGAAGGCGATAATTGCAGACGTTTTACCGAGTCGATGTGCTGCCAGGACTTTAGGGCCGGGTGAGGAGACATCTTGAAAAATATAATTATCACTGAGTTCCGTCCCGTTATTGTTTATGACACCGCACAAACATCCTCTGGCAGGACGCCTTAGGCGGTGGCCGTTATAGCATTGTCATTGAGGTGCAGACACATGAGCATGGCGAGGCGAAAGGCGTCCCCCTCACTGTGAGTACACACCGTTAAATTGTTCTGTTGTCTGAAGGTGCGCAACATTGGTTTTCCCTAGCAAAATTTGGCCGTGGATTTGCCCAGCTAATCCAGGATACACAAAGCGAAAGCTGTCGCCGTTCGTTGTGTTCATTCGCGTTGGCGTTGACAGTTTTCTAGACTCCGATAATTTTGAGCAAAGGAAGGGCGCATAACTGGCTCTCTGGAAGTCTCACTCGCGCTTTGACGTACCTGGCGGTGATGAGAGATGTGGGCTGCAGGCATTAACGCTGACAACGCTGTGGCATGCAAACTGCACTGCCGCAGTAGGTAGCAGCGTTCTTTGGGTGACCAACCTCTGGAGATCAGCCATTAATTTAACTGCCACCTGCCAGGGCGGCAGGGTGGGCGCGCTGACTATCAAGTGTGTGGAACGCACTTAAAGTTAGAGACGCCAAGCCGCGTCTACATGCCCGATACACCACACTTATCGCTCTCTAACCAAGTTAAGCAGATGTTAAACCATAGCTAATTTTGTAGCGTAAGGTACACTGAGCGAGGTTTGGCAGTTTCGCATGGCTCCTGGAGAGCCATGCTGCCCATGTGCGAGGAGGAGTGACGTCACGCGGCGCACAGCTGGCGCGCCGCCGCCGCGCACGCCTCGACGGCCTGCGCATCCTCTGGAAACCGCACCACGTGAACAACCACGTGACTGGTCACGTGACCAATCGCGTGACGAGCCACGTAACCAGCCGTGGCGCCGCGCCCCTGGCAGCTGCTTATAACCACGTGACCGACCACGTGGCCAACCACGTGGTCAACCCTCTTGCACCCTCACTGAAAAAAAAAACCCTGCGTCGAGGCTTACAATAGAATCAAAGCCTTTCGTGTATGAGGCGGAAACGCTGCCACTCCGCCACGACCGCTCAAGATTTAGCCGTGAATAAAGGCGCATGCATACTGAAAGTGCGCCTTTCATATATTAAGGCTTCCGAAAAAGATGTCGCCGCTCTTACGCTACGTATATCCTGGCCTAACAGGGCTAGGCCATCATCAATTCATTTTTATCCAGCAGAGGCTCGGCTAGATCACGTGGTCAGGCAGCAGCCGCTCCGCTGCTCTAGAGCCCCTGCGTAGCGACAACGAAGACTCGGCTCGGCGCCGAGGAAATCATGACATGCGTTGTTATGGCAGCGGGCCACGTCACTTGGCGTCATGTGGTTGTGACGTCACGTTTTTCGGATCCAAGTTAGCGCGCTCCGGCCAGGCAAGTGAACGTTTCGCTTTAAAACTGGTCTTGAGGGCAGCTTGAACTTCTCTTTCGAGGTCGTAAGAGCGCGGAGCCGCTGCAGATTGTACATCCACCGTGGTTTTAGGTCGGATGATTGCCTTGTTTGGAAAATTCCGCAGACTCGGTCGGCATGGAGGCCTCGGTGCGGGATGTACTAGGCGTTCTTTCTTCTCCGGGTTTTGCTTGGAAGTTGCGGATGAAAGCTGTGCAGCATTTTCATTGTTGCGCTGGAGCCATATGTTCCCGCCATGGTTATCTTCTGGTGCTGCTGGGATGTTGTTGTGCGACTTAAGTCTATCTCCCGTCTATCTCCCACGCGTCTATCTGAAGTCTATCGCCGATTGGTCCCTGGCGTCAATTTGAAAAGTTGCGTCATGGGAAGCTGCAATTGTGCCATGGATGTGAAAAAAAAGATAACAGTGTGCAACTAATTATTTCAGCGATATTAGACTGCTTTTTATAGCTCTACAAAGCTGCGGAGCGAAAATGACGGCGGCGTCTGTGATGTATTAGTGGCAGAGGCAGTATCTTCGGCGCCAGCAGCAACAAAGGACGGTCTACGAGGAAGCATAAGAGTTGTCGGACGAGTTGTTCCAAAGCTTATTTCGACTGGATAAGGGCAAAGTAGAGTGCTTGTGCGGTGAAGTGCGAGGTTCGCGGACAAGCGCTCTGTCGATGCGTTGGCAGTTGCTGTGCGTGATTCGTTCCATTTTGGACTCCGGACGATTTCAAGACTGCGTAGGCAACGAGCAGATCGTGGGGCTCTATAACCGATGGTCACCAAGTGCGTGCGTCTAGTTGCTGATACCATCTGCCCATTTGGCGCACAAAAGGGATGCGTGCGCTTCCAAGTCTACCCGGATGAAAAGGGGGCAGCGAAGGGGACCTTCCTTTCTTCACGGCGCGCTTATCCCAATCAAAGCGCCGCGGGTTGATGCTTGAAAAAGGAAACCATTCTGGAGCCGCGAGGAATTCTAAGCGGTGAACACCATGATCGTGAGTAGACTCCCTGTTTGGCCGCATGTGTTCGCATGCGGGTACCTCGACAAAGCAAATTCATGACTGAGCATGCGTGCCTGTTTTCTCCCAGATCTGCGACGCTAGAATGAAAATTCTTGCGGTTGGTCCTCACTGCTCTGGATCTTGTCATGCCTGTCGAACATCGGCCCACTTCGCTAACATAAATTAAGCAACAGTACTGCGCAATGGCTCGTACCTAGCTTCAAGAATGAGGCGCTCTATAGTTATACTATGGAAGACAGATAACAGTACGATACAACATTCAGCATAGTGTGTTTTTAGCAGAAATTCAGGATACACATTGTTAAAAAATGAATACCATTTCCTGCTTAAAGCAGTACGGCAAAAGGTGTGTGTACATCACTAGTGTTGTATAGGATATCATAGCGCATCGTTGAATTACAAAGCAGACATACTCCTTAGTCATGCAACTCCTGCATGCCTGTAAATATCATGTTCAGCATTCTGGCTGTGGGCTGCTTGGTATGAATCATTCATTACACAGACAACAACGTTCTTAACTGCACGCCATATTGGTTTTGCAGGAGACAGCGGATATCCACTTGAGCCCTGGCTCGTCACGCTAGTGTCGGGACACCTTGGTGTAAACAGAGCAGAAGGGCAGTACAACGCAACACATGCCTCAGGGCGATGTGTTATTGAACGCTCATTGGGGTCCTTAAAAACCACTTCCGGTGCGTGCAGAGGAACCGGACACTCCACTACGAGGCGGTGCGGGTGGCGCTCATCGCTGCAGCGTGTACCGCGTGCACAACATCTGCCTGGAGGAACGCATGGATCTATAGGATGAAGACGACACTGCTGATGATCCTGACAACAGCGAGTCACCTCTTCTGGGCGGGTACTTGCTGGGCATGGCATCACGGATGAGTAACCTGCGTGGCGGACCCATGCGAGACCGCATTATTAGCCTCTTTGGAGCAAGGCGCCCGCAGAGGCGGGCACACCTACGGATGGTACGGCGACTGCGGCACCAGCAGCGTCACCGGCAGTAAGCTATACACCACCTGGCAGCTATAGCTGCTGTGACTCACCATGCTGGCGTGGCGAGTTTCCGCAGCCACTCTTGCGATTGGCACTGCCATCGCATTGTTTTAGTGTGCGTGCAGCTGTTTGACATTGTGCCCTTGGCCGCAGGCAGCCACGTTCCAGCATTTTTAGGCTATTTTTTCCTACGTGTACTTGAAACCCTGCAGTGGCAAGCAATTAAGTGCGCACACCAGCTGATGGTTCACCGAGAGTGTTCATGAGTATGCCCCCCAGGGCATAGGGATGTTTGCCGCACAACCACACCACATTCTCCTTCTCAAGTCGAAATACCTGTAGGCACCAGAACATCTCGTCCAACAAGTGAAATGCGTCCTTGTACACCGTCCTTCGCCGATGCTTATGTCGACCCGCCCATTCAGCCGTACAGTTTTCTGCGGCCACAATGTGTTGAGATTGTACATGTAGTATCAAGATTGCAAAGCATCAGCAAGGCGTTTGGTTTGCGCCGCATTTATTCATTCTGCGCAATAAACTTCTTCGGCCACAGATTTTCGTACAAGTTTCTTTATTGCAAAACACTGTGGGAAACATAAGACACAAACAATGAATCACATACTCCTTATGAACTGCTACACAAATTATGCTGCACAGAGATTGCACACACACACCTTTGCCGCAAGCTTACATGCTCATAAATACAGGTTCGGCATGCTGTGTGCACGCAGTTGGCCCAGTTGCGCACTTAACTATGATGATAAACATTATATAACTAACATTATGCATAGCAACTGTTGCATTCGACATTGCTGTTTGTGAATTTTACTGCACTAAAAACCGACATTACATATACAAGGCAAAAGAATATTACAAATGATGTTGCAACATGGATTCATCTCAAGTTGTAAAGGGAACCGCAGACGGGAGAAATTAACGCTGTCACGTCATACCGTTAAAGGCACAGATTAAGCTTCCCCCACCCCCAAGTTTTTAATTTTTTTTTCTGCATTCATTTCGACGCAATACTTCAGAAGTGACTTAGGATGGATGCTGACAATCGTCATTTTTTCCTCGGGTCTGTTGAGGATAGAGCACATTACAATGCAAACAACGTCCACTGCACGAAAAAGCAGGAAAATTAATGCGAACAGAATAATTCCGGAACATACGATCAAACTAAAAAGGGACACAACTGTGGTGGAAGGCCTGAGGTTACGGCGCTCAGCTGCTGATCCTGAGCACACTGGTTCAATTCTGACGAAACTGATCATATTTTAGTGGATGTGAAATGCGAAACGGCAATGCACTTTACAAAGTCACCGCTCGTTACAAATCAGAGGTGGTCGAAATTTATACAAAAATTCCCATTATGATGCCCCTCATATGCACAGTTGCTTGCAGCTCGAAAATAAGAAAATTAACCACTACCAATCGCACCTTGTGCGCCTGGCAGAGCTGCATGTAAACGACTGGAAGAATTGAAAACCATAGATAAACTTCCCCATCTGTGAGAGCTCAAAATAAATACATAAAAATAAAAAATAGTACATGAAGCGTTTGCGCCAGGCAAAGCTTACATACATAATTTCAAGGAACAAAAATTAGCATGTGAAGCTTCTGCATGTGGCATAGCTGATATTAAATAACTACCAAAATAAAAAAACTGAAAATTGGTCCGATGGCTCTGCACCTGGCAGTGAAGAAAATAATGTAAATAAAAAGAAATGCACAGTTTATTTACATGCAAATATGCTTGCGCAGCGTTGCAGCAACTTAGCACAGGTGAACAGCGATGGAAAACGAAGAAGGATAGTAGTGTGGGCCCAACCGCCTTACTTGTTTTTTGCTCGTACTCAATTGAATCACTAGTGTGTCCCACGTTTGTCGGCCAAAAAGTTAATTTTACACAATAAAGCATGCTTCGTGGTCGTCTTGTATTTCCTGTAGAAAAAGAAACAGAACCACAATCACATACTTTACACCGGTCACGCATTAACTACTTTTGCCATCATTAGTAAAGGAAGAGCGATAACATACTTTCTTCGGCAAGTTTTCGTCGCCAATTTTCGAGCCCGGCTTTCCTTGCAAGTTTCTGGAGGCCCATGGCCTTCACCGGCTTCGATAATATTTCTTATCGCATTTGTGACAGCCACACAGGACCTTGATTTCAGCGCTCAAAAAGCAGGAACTAGCTGTTCTCCTGGGGGCCACTATGTTCATGGGATGACTGGATGTATGTATGTATGTATGTATGTACGTATGTATGTATGTATGTATGTATGTATGTATGTATGTATGTATGTATGTATGTATGTATGTATGTATGTAGGTAGGTAGGTGGGTAGGTGGGTAGGTAGGTATGTATGTATGCATGTATGCATGTATGCATGTATGCATGTATGCATGTATGCATGTATGCATGTATGCATGTATGTATGCATGTATGCATGTATGTATGTATGTATGTATGCATGTATGTGTGTATGTATGTATGTATGTATGTATGTATGTATGTATGTATGTATGTATGTATGTATGTATGTATGTATGTATGTATGTATGTATGTATGTATGTATATATGTGTGTGTGTGTGTATGTATGTGTATGTGTGTGTATGTGTGTGTATGTGTATGTATGTGTGTGTGTGTGTATGTGTGTGTATGTATGTGTGTGTGTATGTGTGTGTATGTATGTATGTGTGTGTGTATGTGTGTGTGTGTATGTGTGTGTGTATGTATGTGTATGTATGTATGTGCGTACGTACGTATGTACGTATGTACGTACACGTACGTTATGTACGTACATGCGGGTGGATGGATGGATGGATGGATGGATGGATGGATGGATGGATGGATGGATGGATGGATGGATGGATGGATGGATGGATGGATGGATGGATGGATACGGCTGAACCCTTTAAATCGGGCGATGGCTCAAGCCACCTAGCCATGACTTTTGAAATTTTACTCTTGTCGGGATTTTAGCCACCAATCAGATAACCTTCGCTTGGTTACTTCTACCCGCTTAAAATCTACTTCCCTTCACTGTCATTAAACCCCAATGCCTTGGATAAATCAGCCTAGCTGCTTTCCACTGTAGGGTGAATCCCTTTACAGAAAAGTATCGGGTAGCCGTTTCCTCCTCCTGTCCTGCACGCAACGCACGACGTGTCTATCTCGTGGTACCTGACTCTATATGTCTTAGTCCGCAAAACTCCCGTCCTGGCCTCAAACAACAAAGAGCTTCCCCTACAATTACCATAGATATTTTCTTTGGAAAATTATTGCTTAAAAATCCTGTATGTTCCCAATGCTGATTTCGTCAGCATCAATGCTTTCCAGAGAGCTCTCTCGGTTTCTTTAACCTTTTTCTTGACCAATAATTGCTGATTTACCTCCTACTGCTGTCCAGATATTTGCTTGTCAATTTTCTAGTTCGCTTTCTCCATTTCGTGCCAACATTCCTTATATACAGGCATCTGAAAACTTTCCTAGCCCACTGCTTTTCCTCCATTTTTCTCAAACGCTCCTCAAATGCTATCTCACTGCTAGCTTCTCTGCTCTCGAACGACGCCCATCCCATATCACCCTGTACCCCCGATTTCGTGTATTGCCATGTGCTCCCAAAGCTAGCCTCCTAACGCCACGTTGTTTAATTTCTAACCTTGCTTGAACATGCGGTCTCATGCACAGGACCGCATTACCGAAAGTCAGGCTAGGAACCATCACCCCTTTTTAGCTCCCTCTTACCACTTCATACCTATTGTATTTCCACAGTGCCCTATTTTTCATGACAGCTGCGTTCCTACTAACTTTATTCATTACATATTTTTCTTACTCTGTCAGATACTCAGCACCGTTATTTATCCGCTCCCCAAGATACTTGTACTCATCCACTACTTCTAGCGTGAACTCCTGTATTCTATGCTCGCCACCCTCATCATTAAATATCATGACTGAAGATTTTTTCTTACTAAACTTGAAACCTAATCTATCTCCCTCTGTACCACATATGTCTATCAACTTCTGTAAATCTTCCTTGTCAGCCAATAGCACTATGTCATCAGCGTATATTAGTCCCGGTAATAACTGTTTAATTCATTCCCCTTGCTTGAAAAAAGAGTGGTTGAAGCCTAGTCCGCTCCTCTCTAGCTTGGTCTCCAACCCTTGCTGGTACAACATGAACAACAAAGAAGACTAAGGACATCCTTGCCTAAGCTCCCGCTGTATCTCTACAGGATCTGATACATTTTTTCCATTTTATAAGCACTCTGTTACCTTTATATATATATATATATATATATATATATATATATATATATATATATATATATATATATATATATATATATATATATATATATATATATATATATATATATTAAAAGATTAACTGTTTACCTCTGCCAGCGCGCCCTCATCACGGTAAAAGTTACTTACGAAAACAGTCAATTGCAAAACATAAGATACTTCGTGTTCTGCTTGATGTTGTTGAACTCTACATACACTTTCTTGAAAAAATGAAGCGTTACTCATCGCATTCGCTAGATACTTTTATGAAAAATTTAGCATTCGGCCAATCGACGTGCAAATAGGCCTATTGTCATGCAAAAAAAAATGCTTCCGATGTGGCACCCTGCTCGTCATGGCTTGATTGCGCGTTCCGTCACGCGTTGACGTGTCACCTAGTCGTCATGCTGTCGTCATTTTGACGTCACGATCTATAACTCTAGAGAGAGTTCCGTAGTTCGGTCCCAGTGCCATTTTATCTCAAGCTCTTTTCCTCACCGTCAATTTTACCTTTGTCTTTGTCGTAGGAATATTTGTTGATTTCAGTGAGGCCTTTGATTACTTAAATCACACTTTACTGCTGAAAAAATTACAAAAATGGGGGCCTCGCGCTTATGATGATGAAGTCTTCTTCTAATAACCGTAAATAGTATGTTTCTTTAAACCTATATGTCTTCACTTACCAACGTATTTTTATTAGGTGTTCCACAGTTGCAGTGTTTTTGGGCGTGTTGTCTTTAACATTTTCATAAACGATATATTACATATTGATCAGAGCAATATAAACATTATCTATGCTATCATGAGGTTTTTATGACAGGCAGTGACAGTGCAGCCCTGTTTTGCCATGGCAATCAAGTTTTATCTACCATAACTGATTGGTCATTCAAAAATGGATTAAGTAATAATATTGCCGCGAATCTTTGTAGTGTTTTTTTTTTCATTCTTCAATGCTGCCGCCACGCCGTTTTTTTTTATCGTTTTGTTTGCCACGCAAGGCGTGACCAGATTTATCTCGATTGATCGCATCCAGGCAGAGCAGATTCTACCTAGTTCCAGAATATTCTAGTAACTTTGCACACTTTATCTCGAAAGTCCACTATCAGCTTAAAATTGAGCACGGCCGACAGCGGCGGGCATTCTGTTCGACGACCATCGAGCACGCTTCCCGCTACGCCGCCGCCGAGTGATTCAGTCCATTGTGAACGCGTCAGCCCAAATAAAGAGTTTTGTTTAGGCACACTTTCGCAGCCTTCTCTGTTCTCCGGACTGCAGTCACCACTTCGTGACATCTGGTGGAGGTGCTAGGTGGCCTTCCACGTTCCGGAAGCCCCATTCAAGTCGTGACACCAGCCCTCTGCGTTTCGCACCAGAGGACAAGCCAGCAGACGTCTTCAGGGAGAGTACCCTGAGTACGGAACCCTGCCGAAGCACAGCCGACATCGAAAAGACGCTGCTATGAGCACCACAACCTCGCGAAAGATGTCGACACCGATCATACTGCAACAGCCGTGGGTGCTGCCAACTTTCAGTGTACCCCTAGGAGAAGACGCCGAATAATGGTTGGACCAATCTGAGGGCGTAGCATCATTGAACAAGTGGGATGATGCGGCAAAAATTGAACACGTATTTTTCTCACTGCAGGGCTCAGCACGTACGTGGTACTAAAACCACGAGTCGTCCCTAACGACATGGGACCTATTCAAGAAGGAAGTTTTCAAGGTATTCACCACTGTCGTGAGGAAACAAAGAGCCGAACGACTCCTCGAGTCTAGAATCCAGGTTCCGAACGAGCCCGTCCGCGGTTACGTTAAAGAGATGAAGCGCCTCTTTCGCCGCTCCGACCCCGAGGGGACCAAGGAAAAGAAAGTTCAGTTTTTAATGCGCGGCGCAAAAGAACGTCTCTTTGCCAGCGTAGTCCACCAGCCGCCAAACACTGTCGAGGGATTCTTGCAAGAAGCCTGCACGATCGAAAAGACACTCGGCTTCCGGGCTGGGCAGTAAAATCACCCTTCTTCTGTCTGTGCAATTCGTCCGGACGCAACCGCCACCAGCGACAACTTGCGGGAAGTTATTCGCGAAATCGTCCGCGAGGAGATACGCCGATCACTGCCATCTTCCCCACAGCCGCAAGCAGCGACTCTCATGGATGTGGTACGGGAATAAGTGCAACAGGCACTTGGCACCCCTACAGCCACAGAATTCCAGGTCATGACCTACGCCGCTGCAGTACGCACTCCTCAGCCTCGACGACACCCCCTACGACTTCTGCGACATGGACAACTTGTTCCCGAACCGCGCCTCCCTGCCTCCGCCCGCCCAGCCTATGAGCGACGCTCAAGCCCCGGGAAATGCGACGCCTGGAGGAATTCCGACAACCGGCCGTTGTGCTTCCATTGCAGTGAGGTCGGCCATATTCTCCGTCACTGCACGTACCAACGTATCGGTCTTCTGGGATTTGCTATCGAGGCACCACGACCACGCTTCGGCCAACGTTCGCAAGAAATCGACGAGTACCTGCGTCGAGAGGTGTACTCGCCGAACCACCTTTCGCGCTCACCATCGCCGTCAGCCTCGTGCTCTGCGTCGCCAAGGCGCAGCTACGCAGCCGCGGTACGAGGAAGGTCACCCAGCCCGCGTAGGGGGCCGAGCCAAACACCGATGATCCTCCAACGACCATGCCGCACGAAGACTCCGCCCCCGGCACGCCGACGCCGCATAAAATGACAACCTCGACCACGGCGCGAACCGCCTTGAAAAAGACGCCGCTACCGAGAAGAGCTTCGACGACACGTTCTACCCACGATTCCCATACCCGACGAAGCCGTGACCTGACGCCCAGGACGACGTGCAATGCAAGAGCCAGGACATCAGACTTAGAAGTAGTTATCGACGGCCGGAAAGTTACGGCTCTACTCGACAGAGGAGCCGATTACTCGGTGATGAATGGAGCATTCGCTGGGCAGCTGAGGACAGTCACAACAACTTGGGACGGCCCACAACTTTACACCGCAGGGGGCCACCTCATTATGCCATCAGGACGATGCGCAACGCGAGTGACTGCCAAAAGACATACCTATCCTGCGACGTTCGTCGTGATACCGCAGTGCTCCCGCGAAGTGACCTTGGGCATGGATTTCCTTATTGAGCATCAGACGATCATTGACCTGCGATCCAAGCTGATCACGCTTTCAACCGACGAGGCCATCCCTTCGAGGAGAACTCTAGAAAATCACGTTGCCCTGAGTGCCCCGGAGGAAAACGCGAGCGTCCCACCCCGTTCAAGCGCTATCTTGACTCTAGGCCCGACGAAAGCCATCAACGCTGAAGCCATCATCGAGGGGAACATGCAGTTGCTTTTAGACCGAGGAATCAGAATCGCAAGAGGCATCGAACGTTTCTGCAGTGGCCAGGCCGAAGTACTGCTTAATAAATTCAGCGAAGAATAGCGGCACATTAACGGAGGAACGACGCTTGCTTTCTTCGACGAAATATCCGACGTACGAGACTCCTTCGCCCTCTCCGACCCATCCGCAGAAGATTCGCCTGACCAAGAGAACTAATCCACTTTCGACATCAACCAAGCCCTGTCCCGGAACAGGCAAGACCAGATCGCCAATCTACTTTGAAGCTGAGTGTTTTTCGCCATCGCCGAAGATCCGACAAACGCCAATTTCCAAGCATCGCATTATAACCGACCAGCACGCCCGACCTCTCCGTCAAATCCCCTACCGTGTGTAGCCGCGAGGGTGACAAGCCATCCGGGATCAAGTAGAATAAATGCTTCGCGACGACGTCATCTAGCCTTCAAACAGCCCATGGGCTGCACCGGTTGTTCCAGTGAGAAAGAAAGACGGCGGACATCGATTCTGCGTTGATTACCGCCGCTTGAACCACATAAAAAAGGACGTCTACCCCCTCCCCCGCATCGACGACACACTGGAACGGCTCTGCAACGCCAAGTATTTCTCATCGATGGACCTCAAGAGCGGCTACTGGCAAATTGAGGTCAATGAAAGAGATGGCGAGAAGACCGCAATCAGAATACCGCATTTCTGAAGGAAGTAGTTTCACTGGACATTGCTGCAAAACATGTCGTTAGCGTCGTCGTTCGGACGACTCTATTCAGTAGGCTGCTAACAGCCATCCGGAGTAGCAAGCGGCGTGTCGTAGCCGCAGGCACGCAATGAAATATTGCTGATGTGCACCTGCCTTGGCTGGTAGCCAAGCAGCATCTGCCACATTCCAGAGTTGCTCTTTTCTGCACTCTGTAGGGCAGCCAGGCAAATTGGGAGGGACATTTTCCTTGTAAATCTCCGAAGTTCGCTTCCGGATTTTTCCAAAGGACACGGAGGTGGCACCGAGCTCCTCGGCATCAGAGACATCCAAGGAGCCAACCAATGAGCACCGCGTTGTAACTGACCTCCGAAGGGGACAGTAAAAATGTAGGCAACCGCGGCTGATCATAAAAACACCCGGACCTGAAAACCGAGCATTAGATTTTTTTTCTTTTCTTGATTTACCCACCACTTCCGAGAGCATGATACACTGCAACTCTCGCGCTATTAGAAACAGTTTGGGGGACACTAATGAACTCGGTTACTTTAAACTCATGTTTACAAGAAGCACACCTGGGCATCAAAGATCACAACCATTAATAAGCACGCACTCTTTGAGGAAGACAGCCACTGCAGACTCGCCGCAGCTGGATCTATCGACAGAGTACAGCATAAAAAATTTGAGTGTTTTAACGTAACTACGCAGACGTGCGAAAGCTTGTGTTTAGCCCTGTTGCCTCATGGTTTGGCTTTGATGGGTCGTCGGCACGTCTGGGGGCGATATTAGATTCAGGTTAAGCTCTGATCGAGGTTGAACTGATCTTTTCGTGCCAAAAAATTACTAACATTTTGACATCTCGTAGAGGCAGTGATGATAGAGCGCATTTTTTAATGAATTTATCACAACCCACTCCGTATACTGCAGTATGTCTGTTCTCTAAAGGCGATGCTAGTCGTGTTCTTTATTAAGTAAGAAAAAAGGTGGATGCCAGGATATCTCCTCTCATTTTCATTAACAAAAGATGTAAGACAGAAAGATATAGCACAAGAAAACAAAGCAGACAATGAGAGAATGAAGCACAGTGGGAGAGGCTGAACCTGTTTCCATCCTTAGTTACATCATACAGCCATAGTCAGCAAATAAATAGAAAAAAACTGCATGCGTGTAAATGTTTCGTTAAAGTCACCTCCAAGTGGGAAAGAATTCAACAGCCCGAATAAAATATGCCACTATTTTTAGCATTTTATTACATATACGGCCTAGATTAGACAATTCGTAGCTGTCGGCGAAACAATTCAGACATTTGTAGCTCTGTTAGGAGCACTGCTCTGTCATTCATGCACCTTCCTGTTTGACCTACATAGGTCTTCTCTTGTTTGACCTAGATAGGTCAAACAGGAAGGCGTTTGAATGCACGCCTACGAGACCACAACACTTCCTTGAAAGGGGCTCCGTCCTCAAATCTAGCGTTTGCATTACAGTAACTGTCCCCGGAATAACCAACCTGATTCTTCTGAAAAATCATGTACCCTCTTTTTAATAAAACTACGATCCTGTACAAACGCAAAGATAAACTAAGAAGGGAAATCAGTGAAGCGTTTCCTATTCATAAAAACACTGACTCGTGCGTGAGCACCCGCTCTGTAACAGTTCATGACTGTGAAATAATGTATCCTTATTCAAGTGATTGATGTATCACTGTGGCTTTTGCTGTTGCGCACGCACTCCTGCTTGTCCAAGAAGTATATTTTGCGTGTTTTTCTTCTAATAAACTTTCAGTTGTTAGTCAGCGCCGGTCCTGTTGTGTTCTCCTCTCTTTGTCCCTTGCCTCTGCGCTGTTATTCCCAGCAGTATGTACCAACTACCTCAACTCTTCGTTTTATTGATGTTGGCCTACCCTGTGGGCTCGTTCAATTCGCCCTGTCGTAATAGTAAGATTTTCTTATATAAAATCCCTGATCATTTTTTTGTGTCCTTCCGCTTTTCTAGTGACTCGGCAGCAACACCCTCGGAAACGAGATCGTTCCTGTGCATCCTGTTGTTCAGGTCGTCAAGGACGAGATTTTTCTGTTCAGCTTGCTTTGACGCCACAGCTAGTAACTAAGTTGGGAATTCAATGAGCGTTGTGTTCACACTGGTGGCGTCCATACGCACGATGATGCGTATGTACATTTTTGGAAGTTTTCACTTCACAAAGTTGGTTCTTTCACAAGAGATAAAATTTGTTCCACTTTCTCTGGGCCTGGGCTTGTTTCCACATCGCCGGCGCAAACTAGCAATTGAACGACACAAAAAAAAGACAAGAAGCAAGCGCCTTCCTGGCCTACAAAAGTGAGACAGTCCTGCTGGCCGCAGCTATATAAGCGGCTCTGAATGCGTCCATCTGTCACACGTAACAAAGCTGCCTATGCGGGCATGATATGTGTGCAGGTCAATAACCACACCAAGTCAGCAGTGCGCAAGTGAGATGGTAGGCTACAGAAGTGCGAGGCCGCTTAACAATGGGCGATGAATCGTAACCAGCCTAATCTTGCTACAAGCGGGTACCAGGAAGCCGCTTTTCGAAGTCGACGCTTGAACGTAGCGGGAGCGGTGCGTGGATTACTTAAAAAAATATAAGCAGGACGTGTTTTAATCGATAATATCCCAAGCAGCACAAGTAATTGGCCCAACATTGGAACTGTATTGGCAAACCTGGCCCTGCAAAGGACCAGGATGGGACCAACCTGTTGCAATATTGGGCCGATGACCTGTGCTGCTTGGGATGGCTTTCATAGGCAGTAGAGACTTGAGTGTATTACACTAAATTATAGTTGTTTCTTTAGCCGAAGTGGGCTACAGAGAGTTCGAAAGTACATCTTTAAGGGCGTATTTATATGGCGTTAACCATATTTTCAAATACAACTGATCGGAGGTCCTAGAAGGTAGCGCTGCGCGCCACGGTAGCGTCTGCCTTCTCCAAACCTGGAAGGACATAAAGAAAGCGTTGTTTGTGCATTCTAGCATCATCACATACACCTGTCTGTTGCGCACACTTCTGGTCAAAATCCTTGTTGGCATCTATTCAGGGCACCATTTCATTCTATATAATGTGTAAGACGGTAATTTATATAATTTTTTTCACACTGTTCGAAAGAATATGTAACGGCTTTTGACCAATAGGTGGATGAAAGGGCCCCTTTTGTCGCGTGTTTAAATTCAGGCACAACGACTACCCCAAAAACATCCTCAATGTCATATCACACTTACCTCAGGCCGAAGTCGATGCACTGCAGCAGCCGCAGCAGTAGCAGCTGCAGCGACATTATTGCGCCCTGGGCGCGTGGGGAGCTCTGAAGACGAAGATGAAGCAGCACGAGACAGGCGCGCGACAGCCTTCTTCGAGCCGCTGATCTGCAGCTGGACTCGAGCGAGATCGACAGACTGGAAGCCCGCTGACCCCAACTGGAGGCGTGCCCTCGTTACATCGACATCGCGCCCCACACATTGCGCAACCCCGACCTGCGACGATAGGAGGGGATACAGTACGCCGCTCGACGTCACCAAGGGGGGACCGGCCGACCGTCAACAACGATGTCCTTCCCTGTTGGCCACCCGGCCATGGAAGAAGACCAGAGCAAGGCATCCGTTCAGAGCCCGGCGAGCAAACGGAGTGCCGAAGCGACCCGGCCTGTGAGTCGGCGCCGTCGGAAAGACGAGCTCTCCTCATCCTCGTCTGGCGAGGCGAGGTCCGGGCCCGCCATTCCAAAGGGCGAGCAGCAGGCGCCTGGACCGTCGCGACGCCCCCTGAGGGCACACCTTTCCAGGACAAAGGAACCGACGGGACCCGCAGGCACCATAATCACACGCTCCCCGGCAGCTTTTGAGTTCTCTCGGGAGGGCCTTGCGCAAGACCAGTGTGTCACCGAGAGGTAAGCACTGGCGCGGAACTATGCCGCCACCAACTACTACCCAATAGCGTCAAGGAATAGCAGGTGCAGGTGTGCACTGCCTAATTGTAGGTAGCACGAACACAGCTGTGGCGCTGTCGATTTAGATTAGTCTCGTCTTGCAACGGAGCAGGAGCCACCGCTGAGAACAGTATGACGCGGATATGCTCCGCACGTGTGACATTGCGTTAACTACCCGACCTAAAGTCAAGTGTATCCATTCCGCAGTTATTCTGGGTGCATTCTTTTTTCTATCATGAACTGCGTCCCAGCCCAGCATATAGTGGCTCACAGTTAGGAGCGGCTTTGTCCACTGCGAACTGCGTTCTCTTCCGACAGATAACGGCTCGCAATTAGAGGAGCTTCGAGACAAGTTTTCTAACTTGAGCAACGCCATCCTAATGACGTCGTTACAGACGATTTTTCTCTTAACGCGCTTTAAGAGCCAAGTTATAAGTAATACTCTCAGCCTTCGCAATTTCCTTTACCTCATCCTAAGCTCTCCTGCCAGAGCGATCGTGAGCGGTTACGCCATGCACGCGGTTTCTCTAACCGTATTAAAACGCTCGTAAAGGATGTTGGAAAAGAAATAGCGGAGCCTAATACACCGCTAAATTTCCGAGTGCAATGTTCCGCATTTAATAGTGCAACTTGACCGAGGTGTCCATGGCGACGTATGATTTTTCGTCAGCAAGACGGTGAGTTGAATTAGTTGGTACATACTGACTGTGAATAAGAGCGCAGAGACAAAGGGCAGAGAAAGCATACAGGATCGGCGCTGCTGCTTCTACTACGTAGCTGAAAGTGAGACGTTTGAACAGTAATTAGCTTCAGCTATTCCTCAGTGCTATTTGCAGATGCGACATCTTGCGCAACAGCTGCGTCACATCGTAAGGTGCTTTGCACCGATTGTCACTTCCTTGCATCTGTAATTGCTCCGGTTCAATAAGAAGTCTTGAGCGAAAAATCTGAGTATTAGCGTGCAAGAAGAAATTTTCCAAATCAACTCGTGTAGCAACACAGCTGGCCCTTTTTTCCAGCAGAAACATTTTCGCTAGCTGCGTGATTGAAATGCTTATTTTTCTTAATTAGTAGCTTCACGAGAATTGTACTCTCACTCTGTCTCCTCAGACCGTGTAACTAGCCTGCGAAAATGACTTTCGCTCACTGCAGATCGTTTGCTTCTAAAAACTCTTGAGACCATAATTATTAAGAGACTCTAAAGGCCACAAATAACGTTCAAAACATCTAAACAGTCAACGTAAAGCCCAGAGAAATAACAAGGAGAATACGTTTCAAGCAGGCAGCATTTGTCAGGTGCTCAGAGTTGATAAACAGCAGCTGACTACTATTCACGAAGACAGGATACAGACGTTGTCCTGTTAGATGGAGCAAAAACTTGGAGGCTAACTAACAGTCTTGAAATTAAAATGCGTACGTGAGCTATAGAAATGAAAATGATAGCGTTGGTGTTAAAGGACAGGAAGAGAGCACAGCCGGTAAGGGAAGAAATGATATCAAAGCTGATATCAAGAAGGAAGAATGACAATGGTCTAAACAGGTAACGCAGAGAGGAGAAGACACCCGGTGGTCCGCTAGTGTATCTGCATGATCACTACCTTGAGAGCCACTAAGTACAGGTGTAAAAATGCACGGGCGATCTCACAATGTGGTTCGAAAAATCGGAGTTGGCACTCATGGACGACCCTAGTCTGTTTCTTACACCCGGCCGCATTCTCGCCACGCAGTTCGCCTTCTTTTTTATCGCGAGAGTTAATTTCGCTTTTTCTATGATCGCATTACCAATGCGTTTTTGAATTCCATCTTATCGTCGCTCATTTTCTACGCTGCTGCGTGCGGTTCTGGTGAGTGTCGATGATTGGAAAATGAATGGGGGGAGGGGGGAGAACTTCTGGAAAACGGAGTAGGACTTCAGCTGGATGGAGACAATTTAAAAGCTGAGATAAATGGGTGTGGTGAGCTTTCTGTAAGGTGTATTAGATATAGATTCGTAGATTGGAGGTGCATATTTACCGCTGGGTGCACATCAGGGCACTCACCGGAGCTTCTCACAGGATGGAGCGTTAGCTCTGTCTGTTCTGTGAGAAACCTTAATGCTGTACGTTGTGTTTTCGCGCTGTAACCATGTAGGTGTTATTTACCGAGCACCAACAACTTGCAGAATCTTCGTTTCATTAGGGTAGCAGAGTGAATTCTAAAAGAGGTAAAAACGCAGCATGAGGAGTCAAGTGCGCGGATGACGTGAGGAAACGTTCAGGTGGGGAGAGTGGACACAGCTGGCGCACGACTGAGCTCGTTAGAGATAAGCAGGAGAAGACATTTTCCTGATACAGCGAACGGGGTTAGGCTGATGAAGATGGCGGACCATTCCAAGCAGAGATGTCAGAGACGCTCACTCAAGAAGTCATAATCAGCCTTATACAGGGAGAGAATGAGAACTTTATTACGTGCGCCAAGTCCGGGCTCTTCATAAGGTGGGGTATGGCTGATAGTCAGTTGCCCCTTTTGGAACTTGGAAGGCTTTCAGAGTAACCCGCGTGTGTTCATTTGCAATTCTGTATTTATATTTGATAATAATACGTTATGCCAGCAGCCACACTGCTGCAATAAAAAAAATCTACTCACGGCAATTTCGTCTTTATACAATGAGGCGTACGTAGACAGAGGCATTAGCGTCCACCACTAAATGTGCACTTCTGTTGTCATTTTTAACTTTTCGGGCTCGTTGTGTGAGTTGTTTACTGACGTAACACCGAGTGCGGCCGTATCGCCAGGGAAAAGGAATGGTCCAAGTAACCGTGCGACAGGACACTCGTTGTTGATGCTCTCTTTGTCTGTTCAAACAAGAGGAATTCTTATCGCTGTCTTAAACGTGGGAATATTCGCACAGTCTATTAGGCAGACCTATCCCTGGTGTTGTCCGCGGCAGGTTGACCGTCTCTCGCGGGCGCGGTGAGACAAGCACTTCTACATTTAACGTCTGCTACCAAATGCCGCGTGGCGCTTAGCCCCCAAAACTACCGCGGGAGTTTCGAATGTTAGGCATATCCCATCGATTTTTTTTGCCGACGGATATGAATGATATGAGCGCTGGAAGTAATTTACAGGGCAAGTTTTGCAGCGAGAAGAAAGTGTATGCTGTGGTAATCAGCATGCTAGCGCAGAATTCCTTCGGACTGTCCAGTTTTCTCAAAATTGCGTGTTTAACTTTCCCCCTTTAGTTAAGAGATGTTCGTTAATGAAGGGCAGCACATGATGTTAGCTACTGATTTCCCGAAAGGCTGGACATGATGTACTGTGACTACACAGCAGACGATAGGAGTGCGATGCACGACGGCTTTCTAGAGCTTGTTTTCAGGCAGTCAGAAGCCAAACCATATCTTCGCATCCGTCCCGGCGGCTCAGTGGTTACGACATTCGGTCGATGAGAGAGGTCGGTGATGAGCTGCTGGGGTCGCGTGGATTGGTGCCGCCATTAGTTTAAGGCGGCAGCGTTAAGGCTGCCGTTCTGTACATATTCTGGCGTCGTCGGCATTCAAATATCCTCGAAGAAGCAACCTAGGTGGGCCACGTAGGACCCGTGACAATGTGGCGCCATCAAAACCTGCCCACAGGACTGTGAGCAAGCTGGCCACCGTGGAAACTGGCAGTTCAATTGATTGGTCGCGAGAGACTGCTCTAGAGCAGCAACTAGAGTCTCATAAGCGCCGCCTGTGGCTGCACCTGCCATCGCAGGGCAGTGGCGCATCGTTTAACCGCTGCTCCACTGCGCCAAGAGTAGCTTGAGGACTCCAAGCGTTCTATGAATGTAAACTCGAGAATCCCAGATTCCGCATACGCATGCATTAACCTATAAACTCTTTCGCATCATACCCTTAAGGCCGAGCTTAAGTGTCCGCTCCAATTTTGATGGAAACCCGACCGCGGCGGCCGCGTTTTTATGGAGGCAAAACGCTAAGGTGCCTGTGTGCTGTTCGATGTCAGTGCACGTTAAAGAATCCCAGGTGGTCGAAATTATTTTGGAGCCCTCCACTGCTGCACGTCTTTCTTCCTTTCTTCTTTCACTCTCTCCTTTACCCCTTCCCTAACAGAGCGGTTCAGGTGTCCAACGATGTATGAGACAGATACTGCGCCATTTCCTTTCCCTAAAAACCAATTATTATTCGAGGTGTTGTGTTTATTTTATTTCGCATAACCATTTAACGCTATCATGGTTCAAACGCAAAGCTAAATATGTTTATTTTCCTGGGAAAGAAAGGATGTTTTCTAATAATTTTATACTTATTTGCCACTTTGCTTGCTTCAAGAACCTACAAAAACGCAGCATGAGTGCACGCGTCCACTTTCTCCTTGGAGGAAGCTAGGTTCAAACTTAGATCTCAATTCGGACCTATCCACTACATCCTGTGTCATAGCCAAGCGCGCCTGCAGCTTCGGGCATTGGAACCTACATTACACCTGGAAGCTGGCGCAGCGTGACCGTTGGTACAACCCCACAGAGTGCGTGGCCACACAGAGTTGCCTATAGTAATCACTAACTCCAGCCACTGGACCTTGTTCGACGCGCGAGCAGGGCGGCGACCGCTGGTCAACCACGACATCATGACGAGTACTGTGCAAGGACCGGGTCCCATGACGGGGGGCCCGAGTTCAGCGAACCTGCCGGCACCATGCGTCGACTGCCCAGCACACTGAGCCTTGCCGAGAGGAGGGCGCTGGAAGGTCCTGCGCTAACCCCGGCCTGTGCGCCCGTCGTCTTCCGAGTGGAGCGCAAGGAGGTATGCGTGCAGGACTGCCTTCGCGTGTTCCTCTGTGCGTGCAGCACTGCGAAACAACGACCGCGTGGCGGGTGATAGAACGTTGCCCAGGAGAACCTCATGAAAGCGACGCGCCGGTGCCAGCTCAAGCAAGGCTGGCCAGCGGCCATATGACAGTGCAGAGGCGACCACGTATATTTTGAAAACAATACAAAATAATAAAAGCAACGTTCCAGGTATTTTTGTAGAGTACGATGTCCTCGCGTTGCAGTAAGAAGTTCGTGGAGCTATTTCCCACTATCAAGCCTCATATGTACAAATAATAACGGTCAAGGAGGAGCGAGCAGGAACGGCGGTATTGCACATCATTACTGCACCCAAAATTAGCCACAGGTGGGTTCAGCCACCGCAGTTTGTGCTTGCGACCCTAGAAGTTCCACACGAGCGGATATCCTTCCAAGTAACCATTCCATCGTTCCTTGTCTCCTTGACTAACGACGGCCATGCCGAGGGCTAATAACTTGAACTTATCTTCGTCTATCTCGACCAAATGAATTGTTACTGTTATTCACTGCGCTGAATGAACGCTACAGATCTCACCACAGGTTCCTATTTCCTACGTCGTGTGTGGCTGTACACGTTTACTGTATTACTCATCTCGCGGTTATTTCAAATAGACCACCTTTCTACACGTGACAGGTTTTGCGCCTGTCTTGCTCATGGACCATGGGTAGCTTATTGATCCTAATTTGTCGCTTAACTTTATGGGTTTAACTTTTTCATTCCCTTACCCGCATTTGCATTGATTAAGTAGGGCCGCAGAACATGCGCCGGTGTGGATATTAACCAGTGAGTGCGTCGACGGAAGGAACTAACCTTGGTGCACTTATTTTGTCTACATTCCTTCCTGTTGTTCTCGTGGGCTATCACATGCGATTCAGGATGAAGAAAAGCGTGAATAGTTTGGCTCATTTTCTTATGGGTATATGAGTTCCTCAAAGTGCTGAACAAACCGCATTATTCAAGGTATTTCTAACAGAGAAGTACCAGTTGCCTAACATGTAAGAGCCTGCTGCAAGATTACTCAATGCAAAACATTACTCCCTCGGGACATTCTATGATCCGCTTGGTACTTGCGATATTTTAAACCGGTTTAGACCGAAAGTGACAGCGTTGAGAATTTCCGCTTCATTCTGTTGGAGACCATAGATGCGTTAGCTTGGGTCGTGAAGTACCTCCTGATGTACGAATGGTAGTTGTTTAACTCTGTGATGTAGGTGTTTATGGGGACTGGGAGACTGGGGGACAATGATGCTTACAATATTTTAAAACGTTTTTCCGGGGTGCGTTTGTCCTTGCTTCTGGTTGACGGCAATGTTTAGCTGGAGTTACTGCTGCCACTAGATAAACTAAGGGCAGCGGATTTCTTTGAGAGGTTCTGTTGTTGTAGGCTCGCTAGTGTTCCTTGTTCCACTGCCCCATAAGGTGCACTGGAGCTTGGAGGATGATCGCAGCGAGCATGTTGCAGTGATGGAGCCAATATGTTCTGAAGATCCTGAAAAAAAAGTATTTTGCGTCAGCAGTATACTGCGTAGGAGGTCATGGTTGCGTTTGTGTGTAAAGGTATTAACCTGGCAGCAGGTACTCCGGTAAGCGCTGCACGTGTGGCGCTTAATGAAATAGGAAAGTTTTCCCTTCCGCTGCCCCATAAGCAGTACAATGAGGGCACGGCAACTTTTCTTTAGGGCAGCGGTTTAGTCTGCAGCTAAGTAACTAATGGATATCGACGTAATACGTGTCCTGAGAGCGCGTGCTGGTGTTCCCCGGCTCTACTTACGGAGAGCATCACTCAAATCCCTAAAGCGCGACGCTAATTACTGGTCTCATTCAACGCATCGCCAACTCACCCAAGCCTTAGCATCTAACATCAAGCCGTAACATCTACACCTACCCCTACTATCATCTTCGAAGGAAACACAGAAGCGGTAGACAGTGTCAGCCGTGTGGCCTACAAGGAAGCCCTAGGGCTGCCCTCGTGTGCCAGAACAAAACGCCTCCTTCAACTTGGAGTTCACAATTACGCACACAGGATTGATCGAGGCCACAATAAATCGCATATCCAGTGCCTCACACGCGCCGTTCATGGTCGCCATATTTTCAACCAGCTAAATATCAGCCCTATGGGCGAGTTTCACTGTCTTACACTCTTCCCAAAGGTATACATGCTATTTTGACGACATGACACACGCCGGAATACTTAAAGCCCAAGCCCTAGACGCCACGTACATGCATAACCACGCAGTCTATGTGGGCACTGCCAAATTCAATACCAACACCTACATAGCATGCGCTACCATTCCCCTATTCAACGCTGCCACGACGCGGGTTTGTTCTCCCACCGCTGCCGACGAAGTTGCGATAGCGCTAGCCATCACTCACCGTGCCACTCTTAGGGCTCCAAAAACTCCATCGGCAACTACTCCAAAAACTCCGTTTGCCCTGCCGCGGCACGCACTCTCAAAGACTGCGTCCTTCGCGACATATTAGCCTAGTTTCCTCCTTATTTCGGGAACTCAGGGAACGACTGAGTCGACCATTTAGCTACTAAACTATACAGAGAACAACGCGGGATATACTCTCGCTCCCAACCCGACTTCGATAGAGCACAAGCCACTTTGCTCCGTCGATTACAAACTCATTCGCTTTTCAGTCACACCCGTTTGGCGCTTCTCACCAAAGGTGAATTCTACCCTTTTTGCCAAATTGTAACAGTCGGTCCCCAGGAACACAGGCTCACATCTTGAGGGGATGCGCCAAACAGCCCCCTCCGCACACACTCACTGAAGAGCGATGGAATGGACTGCTGACAACCACAGAGCAATCGCAACAAGTGGCTCTCACGTCGCTGCCCCAGGCACGTCGCTGCCATACACAGCACCCCGGAGCTGACTCGACGGAGGAAAGTCTGCAGTCGCCTATTTCTGTCCTCTCCACATTTCGCTTTCATAACCCATTATGTCTCCTCCTTCTTCTTCTTCCTTTTTTCCCAACGCCTAATGTTAAATTCGGGGTGAGAACTACCCTAAGTTCCACCGTATTTGGTTATTGGTTATAGCTGTGGGGTTTTGCTGGAGGGGTCAGGACTTTTGAGTTCCTGTCCCATTCCCCCATTGGGCTTCATGGTGGTCGTCTGACACTACTACCAAAGAAACTTTTCCTATAGCTTCCTTATCTTCACCAAACGATCGCCCTTTTTTATGAGGGCGGATCGAATTAACTGCTCAGTTCATCCAAAAACCTAAATTAAACGGGTTGCAGTTTTGGCCCAGTTGGTCCTGCATGTTGGAGAATAAACAGTAACGCGACTTTGGTCAGTACTTTGGCAGAGAAGTGGACAGTGCGAGCGGTAGTTAGCAACTAAAGTTTATTTGCAAGAACACTGTGTAGCAAAAGTTTACGCCTGCCCATAACGTGCCATATCCAGATAGTAGATAAGATGATCACACGTGGTAGAAGGCACGCGATGGCTGTCGAAAGTAGCAACAACAGCGGAAGGAAAAAAGCTCGTCATTAAGCCTTCTGTGGCATTTTCCTGTAAACAGAACGGGTTTTTGTTGAACTAGTGACGTGCTTTCTTCACACCACTCTGGTTATTGGTGGCAAACAGCGCAACGACGCGGACAGAGTGGAAGAAAATACAGGACAAGCGCTGACTCACAACTAAAATTTATTTAAGGAAAGCAGTACATTTTATAGAAAAAGTGGCCAACTTATCAGCTAGTACATAGACAAAACCCAAGTTTCTACGTGGCATCGAGGAATGCAACCTCACTGTCATATAATGAAATAGATGGCTTACTGACACATCGTTGCATCAATACACGTTAGAAAGAGCATGCAAATAATCTTGAAGCTAACAAATCTAATCATCTAGTTGACCATGTTCGAGACTGCCAATTTTGTTTTCCTTCATTGCCTTACTGTGATATCCTCTACAAACACCCGTCCCGATTAACACGTGAGATTATGGAAGCATATCACATGAAGAAAAAAACAAGGTTATGTGTCAGTAAGCCATCTATTTCATTATGTGACAGTGAGGTTGCATTCCTCGATGCCACGTAGAAACTTGGGTTTTGTCTATGTACTAGCTGATAAGTTGGCCACTTTTTCTATAAAATGTACTGCTTTCCTTAAATAAATTTCAGTTGTGAGTCAGCGCTTGTCCTGTATTTTCTTCCACTCTGTCCGCGTCGTTGCGCTGTTTGCCACCAATATGTACCACCATCTCGCCCGTTTGGCTATTGTGCTGAACTCTGGTTAGTTTCGACAGCCATCTCATTTGCCTGCTACCACGTGTGACCAACTTATCTATTCTCTGTAAACGGTACGCGCAGGCGCAGACTGTTGCTGCACCGTGTTCTTTTCAAATAGACTTCAGTTGCTAGTTACCGGTCGTACAGTCCACTTCTCTGCTGTAGGTTCAGTACCAAGCCACTGTTCTATTTCTTCAACGAAAGAAAGATTCCCCAGACACCAGATCATACAAAGTGAAAAAACAAAAATCCCGCCCGGCCCAATATCCCCATTCATAGTGCCAATTTGTCCTATGGATGCATTTGGCCAAGGATACAGAACAACAAAATTTGCCATCGTTGTTCACAGGTGATCAATGCTAGAATTATTACGATAGAGGGTTTTATTTTGTGCGATAATCTGTGTCTCTGAGCTGGAGAGAAAATGAGTGTTATAGATTTATGTTTTAGTTCACCATCTGTTTTTAGCAGTTTGATAATGGGATGGTTTAGGCAGCCTATATGGAACCGCCTGCTGCTACAAAGCCGCGGGGTTGGAAACTGCATTTATCTGACTGGGCACTCTCCTACTTCTTCAGAGCAGTAGGAAGTCTGGACAAAGTATTTTCAGAAACTTAGTGTCAATGAACTCAATGAAATGTTCACGACTTGGGTCGTTACTGCCGCATGCCTATATATTAGTGATGCAAAACCATGCGCAAATTACCTTTCTATAGTATCGATCGCGTTTTTGATGCCGTGGACAGTGTAAAAAGACTCTCGCGGGTGTTATGATTGTTCGTTTCCATCTGCTACAATCGGAATAATTATCAATCCGAGTTTAAATAAATATTGTGTTGAATATTCAAAACCAAGATTTCTTCCTTTCATATTGCTGAATTGGATATTTTATAGCCAAAATCAAACGGGCAGAAAGCTAAGCAGTTTTGCGGCGTGCACGCCATTTTACGTGATATGGATGCTCCCGTTGCCTCCGAAAACAAGGGGTGCACTGTTGTGCGACCATGTCCTATTAGATACATGACGAAAGCCAACATTCTCCGCAACCATAGAGCATAGGGGATATTTTTTTCTCGTCCCCTTGCATGTTCAATTAGGTACGGTTCAAGCAACCGGTGCCGCGCAACAACGGGCAGTTTTATTTCTTGCTGTAAAGGTTAAATACCTGCTTCTAAGCGACAAACATGATGAAAAGGTTCTGCAATTATGCACAACACTTAAGGACACGCGTTATGCCATTGCCGTTCATGCGCTGAATCCTAGATATGCCAACTCATTTGCCGTTAACGAAATTGAGGAATTACTATTGCAAGATTAATCACGCTTTCTGATCTTTACAGCTTCAAGTGTTTTCTTGTTAACCTTAGTCGCTGTGGGACGTTAAACCCCATAAAGCATAAAGCGTATTTCTCTTGTTATTTGGTTTCCGGCTCTCGTCAGTGCACAGGCCTGGTTTGCTCGGGTCTTCCTGAATTCAGGTTGTCATCCGTGTTTTCTGTAGTGAATGCTTATGTGACCCGAATGCTCATTGTCCTTTATATATTGATGCTCGTATAATCAGTCATTTACAAATCTTCCAGTCTCTGAAACGTATGTAGAACCACACTTGAGCTGAATAGGGTACACCACCTTCTTATCGCAACCGACGTTCTTTTGTCCATGTTTCTTTCCACAGGTCAGCTTAAGACGTTCCTAGTTTACCTTGGCGCACGTCACTGCGAGACATTTTGCAGCAGGAAAAAAAACACCAACCCCCTCTCTCACCTTTTTCAGATTGTGGGATTGAGCATGAATACACCTCGTTCTAGGTGTGCTTGTTTGAAGTCGATGTAGGCTTTCTTAGTTCCTTAAGCTTTTTGAGCATTTTTTCTATGACAGATGAGATAACGTGGTGAGGATAACGCGCCTTTCTGAGGTGACAGATCTGGCAAAGGAAACTGCGTTGCAATACATCCTTGCATGGCTTATTAAGTGAATTGATTAGACAGGATTGAACAATGGATCTTTTTCTTACTGAACAAGATAGGTTTGCGCGGTCTTGAACAAACCAAACCGAAAGACCCATTCTAAGAGGTCATGCGTCCAGATTAATAGAGACAAGACCTTTTTAAACCCAGACAGGACTGATGAATCTTGGTTAGACAATTCTTGTTCGTCACAATATAAAAGCACTAATAAATCAGTGGATCTGAAGGACGGTATTACATTTGTTTGTTATAAGCTCTACTTTAGCAGCCTCATGTTGGGGGGGGGGGGGCATTACATGAGCCTATATATAACCCTCTTTTTCTAGAAAAAGGTCTTCATTCCATTCCGCATGCTTTGAATTCAAGTAGGCAGAAAACGGCTCACTCCAGGACCGATGCATCAGCTCCGCCACAAGCATTCTGGAAGGCCACGGCTCCAAGATTATATGCGGTGTAACTCTATGAAGTTTATCAGCACTAATTTATCAACACTGTAATAAAACGTATGATGTGAATCGTCCCGAACCCTTCATGTAAACAGTGAAGGTCTGATGACCTTGTTCTGTTCGCTCGAACGTTCGAGGAGCACCTTCGGCACCTCGAAGTTGTGCTGCAAGCCATAAAGTCTTCTGGGCTAACGTTAAAAAAAATGAGAAATGCCACTTTGCTTCCACCGAGCTAGAGTTCTTGGGTCACGTCGTCAGTTACGAGGGAGTTCGACCGGACCCAAAGCTATTGCCAATTTCCCTCCACCGCACAACCAAAATGCAGTCCGCCGCTTTCTGCGATTATGTGCCTACTACCATCGCTTTGTGAAAGATTTCGCTTGAATCGCCGGGCCCCTGACGCGTTTGCGAGAACAGACACGCCTTTCACGTGAGTCGCCCTTCAAGCACAAGCATTTGAAACTCTTCAACGCCACCTGCAAGCACATCCTCTTCTGGCTCACTTCGACGAAAACACAGATATGGATCGTCATACTAACGCAAGCAACGTCGGCCTGGGTGCCGTTCTGGTTGAAATCCACAGCAGTCGCGAACGAGTCATCGCTTATGCCAGCCGCTCTGTCTCACGCTGAAGTTAACTACTCAGCAACTAAGAAAGAGTGTCTATCGATAGTGTGGGCGACATCGAAATTTTGACCCTACCGTAATGGAAAACTCTTTACTGTAGTTACGGACCATCATGCCTTGTGTTGGCTCGCGAGCCTCAAAGATCCGTCAGCGCACCTTGTGAGATGGAGTCTGCGCCTCCAAGAATACGACATGACAGTGGCGTACAAGTCCGGCCGGAAGCACTCGGACGCCGATTGCCTCTCGCGCACCCTGGTCAAATCCCCAACGGAGGACGGTAACTACGACAACGACATCACCTTATATGCGATCAGTGCAACGAGTCTCGCTGAAAAACAATACGCCGACCCGGAACTTCGGCACCTCATTGAGTTTCTTAACGGTACCCACCCGACTGTCCCGAAGGCTTTCAAGCGCTCGGTAGCGTCACTCTGCGTTCGCCATGGTGTCCTCGTGAAGAAAAATTGTGCCGCAAACAATCAGCAATACCTTATTGTCATACGGACCAGCCTACGTGACGAAATACTTAAGCTTCACACGATGAACCGACTTCTTGACATTTGTGTGGAGCCCGCACGCTTGCAAGGAACAAATAGAAGTATTACTGGCCCCGCCTTCAGTCGGACGTTGCACGCTACGTCAGAACGTGCCGAGGCTGTCAGCGTCGCAAAGTGCCCTCAACAAAACCAGCTGGATTCTTGAAGCCTATAGCACCACCATCGCGGCCTTTCCAGCAGGTCGGGGTGGACATGGTGGGCCCATTCCCTCTTTCTGATTCGGGAAACAAGTGGATCATCGTGGCAACTGACTACCTGACACGATACGCGGAAACATCGGCTCTGCCAAGCGCCACAGCCCTTGACGTGGCAAAATTTTCCATCGGTCAGATCGTTTTGCGTCACGGTGCACCGGAGATCCTAATCACCGACAGGGGTATAGCATTCATGGCTGACCTCCTGCCGACGGTCATACAAACCACCGAAAGACGACATCCTATCACCCTCAGACGAACGGTTTAACGGAACGATTAAACAAAGCCCTAGGTGACGTGCTCTCAATGTATGTCGACGTTCAGCACAAAACTTGGGACGAAGTGCTTCCACACGCCACCTTCGCTTACGATACGGCCGTACAGGAAACGATAAACATGCCACCGTTCCGTCTCGTTTAAGGCCGCGACGTGACCATGATGCTGGACGCCATGTTATCGCGTGTGGACGACATCGACCCGAATGCGGATCTTCACACCTTCCTGCACCTCGCTGAAGAGGCTCGTCAGCTGACCAGAGTGCGGATTCTCGACCAACAATGCCGAGATGCCCAACACTATAACCTCCGACGCCGTGATGCTCGGTACGCATCAGGAGATCGGGTATAGGTCTGGTTACCCATTCACCGACGCTGACTTAGCGAAAAGCTCCTCTGCCGGCATTTTGGACCCTACAAAGTGATCAAGCCAATTGGAGACCTCAACTATGAGGTCGTTCCTGACGGCTTTCAGAAGTCTCGGTGGTTCCTACGCCCTGAGGTCGTGCACGTTGTCTTTCTCAATACTTACTACGACCGGTAGCGGTAGAGCTGCACTTTCACGCGCACGTCATGCTTCCCCTAGTGAACTTTTTTTAAAACAGACAGGCTCCGCATCGGGACGATGCTCTTTCTTTCAGGGGGGGGGGGGGCTGTGACACGGGGCATTCCGCATGTTAGCATGGTGCCACCTCAAGAAGAAGAAGAAGTGATCTGGAGCTGTGGTCAAGACGTTCGTCGAAGTCCGCCGCTGTCTCTTGTGATCAGTGATCTCCCGTATTCACGCGTGACAATATGCGCTTGTTTACATTATGGGTGTGTAGTCTATCGCTCACCGAGGTCATCCAAACTAAAGCGATCAGTTTCACTACATTTTCCCTACGGGAGCCCCAGTTCGTTGAAATTTCCGGAGCTCTTCGCAACGGCGTCCCTCATAGCCTGAGTCACTTTAGGACGCCCTTAAACCAAACTCAACTTTTCTTGTGCCGCGTAGAAAGCACCCCCTCTCGCCATCCTTTATGTGGCAGCGAATGAGCCTTCTCCACAAGATAGAAGAGCCCAGTCGAAAAACAACAGCAAATTTTCTGTCGTCACAGTATTTTTGCCGAAAAATTTGTCTGTAGCATCAATTTTTTTCTAGCGACAGAATTATGTGTATTTACTAAACAAAAGTTCTACGGAACTAAATACCCCAAAAAAGTACTACAAAAAACTACAGGCCAACAGAAAAATATTACAAAACACAAAAATATGTCTTTACGAGAGAATAACACATTCTGAAGCATTTTTTACATGATTCTATCGCTTTTTTATCAAAAAAGCACACTTCACGCGAATACGTAGCAGTAAGATAGCGAACCGAACACATTTTCTATCCAATAGTCACAAGCTGCCCTTCCAGAATATTATTCATCAACGAACCCCTAGATGCTAAAGCTTTTGCTGCTTTATGAGATGTGCCCCTGGCGCTAATTTTGGATCTAATAAGTTTGGTTTGGTTTATGGGGGTTTAACGTCCCAAGGGGACTCAGGCTATGAGGGACGCCCTAGTGAAGGGATGCGGAAATTTCGACCACCTGGTGCTCTTTAATGCGCACTGACACCGCACAGTACAGGGGCTTCTAGAATTTCGCCTCCATCGAAACTCGACCGCCGCAGTCGGGATCGAACCCGCGTCTTTCGGGCCAGCAGCCGAGCGCCATAACCACTCACCACCGCGGCGGGTTGGGATCCAATAAGGACGCAAATCTATGATATCGTGGGGCGAAGGAATCAGCGCTTTATCTAGTCGCTTATGAGTGCATTGTAATCGCGGCGTATTCGGGCGCACGGAGCCCATTGTCAAGAGGTATTCTTTTTTTCGGAATTCAGCACGCTTCTATTTCGCGATAAAGAAAACAAGGGCTACGAAAAGGCTACTTCGTCTGGGGCAGCTGGCTCAGACCATTCGCATGGCGTTCGACAGCTCTCAATTTCTGAGCGTAGCGTTTGGAAATAAATTCGGAAAGTTCATATATATGCAGTGAGTACTAAAATAGGCGAACGAGAAAAATACTGGCAGCTATTTTACATATCTTCGAATAACATTCACTTTAATTTTCATGAACACTATTTCTTTATTTACATTGTGATCCATTTTAGCTTGGACAACCTGTCCCGAGGGTCTCCAATCTTGCATATTTCCTTACAACAACAGCGTGTGAACAGTCTCAACAAGACAGATCCCGTGCAGTCGCAATAAATTTGAAAGGGTACGCGGGCGCGTGGCATTCCATGGCGGCCGCGGAATCCCGTAGCTGTTACATCTGCAAAGGCCGGATCGCCGATCTGAGCCTACAGAAGGTCGACAAACGCGGTTTCTGCGTTTACCTTTGCCCTTGTCACATTACGCCGTAGGCGCACCGCTCATCGGCGGTCGTTGGATGTCGGCTGCCCTTCCGCTCAGAGCGCAGAAACGCCTCCTCCTGGGTTCAGCAGCGCTGGCGTAACCGGCAGAGCGACCGAGAGGTGACGCGGCCCATGAATGTAGGGAGGTAGGGAAGAAAGCGCGAGCAGAAAGTAAAGGAGGAAAGTACGGCGGGAGGGAACAGAGCAGAGGAGAGAAGGAGACAGTGCGGCGAAAATATTGTGGTGGCCCAATCGTGCCGCCGCGGCTCTGGCGAAACACGCCGCCGAAGCAGACGCCAAGCGCCGGCGCACTGCGGAACTGCGTGTTCTGTGTGCGATCGCCTGCTTCTGATACCCAACAGCTGCGCTCAATGTTCACGCTACTGACTATCATAATCGTCGAGTGATTTTTTTTTCGCACTTCAGATGAAGCCTCACTTTCAAAACCGACCAATAGCCACCTAGCCACCATTGTCTTCTCCCCGCTTAGGCTTCACCTCTACCGCGTGCCTGGCTTCCGGCACCTTCCGAATGCGCTATTCCAGTGGACGTGATTTGGCGCCTAGTTAACTTACACGGATAAGGCGCCAGCGAGTTGACCCCATGGTAACGCGACCATCGGCGCAAGTTCTCAGTCGTCCAAAATCGCGCTTCCCTTGCGCAGTGACGCATTGATTATGTAGCCCGCAATTCATTTTTCTCTCTCCTCACACAGGAAGCGGCAGAGGCGAAGCTCCCCTCAACACTTCTGTGGGTGCCTTCGCTCATCGCTACCGCCGTAGTCGTTCTGGGCGCGTTGCTGTGGCTGCGCTTCATTGACAAAAGACCAGAGACCGCGTACAACGTGTGCACGAGCGCCGCTTGCAAGGTGTACTCCAGGTGGCTCCTCGACTCCATGAACGACTCCATCGACCCATGCCAGGACTTCGCGGGTCACGTGTGCCACGGGTGGAATAAGAAGCGCACGCTGTCCGTGCGAGAGGAGGCGTTCACGGCATCCTTCGACCGAATGTCCCGCCTGGTGAGGTCCATCCACATCCCGGACGTCGGCCAGAACAGTCTCCAGCGGGCGGCCCGCTTCTACCGCAGCTGCGACCAAGTCCTAAAGGGCGAACGAGACGAGCTGCCAGAGGTCAAGATGGCGCTACGGAAGGCCGGTATCGTCTGGCCAGCCGTGGCGAAGACACGCGACACACTGCATTTGCTCCTGTACCTGGCACTGCGGCTCCACTGGTCCGTTATGCTTCCTATGGGAGTAACCCCTCTCAAGGACGGCATCGACATCGTGTTCCACTACCCAACAGACTTAATTCTTATGGTGAAGAAGTACCTGGAGATAAAGTTCAGTGATGACGGGGGAATTTCCTACGTGCACTATTTACGAAATGCATTTGGAAACAAAGATAACGGCTCCACCGAAAGGCTAGCGGATATGACGGAGTGTTTGAGAGATGAAGAGTACGCTTTAAAACGGTTGAACGAAGGCTACGCTACCAGCAGTCAGCCGCAGCCTGTAAACGATTCATTGCTTTACAGTGCCGTGCCCGGACTCACAGAGGCACGCTGGAAATCAGTGCTAGGTTTGTTTTCAATCAATGTTACAGCGTCTATGAATTTTCAAACTGAGCTGACATCGTATGTTCCAGCGTTTTTCCAGCTATGGGCGGAGATCGGCGACAGGTCAATGCATCTCCTCTTATCCTGGATGACTGTTCAACTGGCTGCGCTTTATGCAAACCGCCAACTGATCATGAATTTCTTCGGTGCCAAGGAATCGGAGCTTCGTTACGGGGCATTTTGCTATAGCAGAGCTTATATCTTGTCGGGAAACGCCGTGTTTTCGGCTTACATTCGAAACATTCTTGCCGGAGACGCCCGAGACCAAGCCGAAGACATGGTGCAGGCCGTTCGCCAATCTTTCTACGAACGACTGCGGAAATGGTCGGCGTTTAGCGCCAACTATTCTTTCATCGCAGACTGGAACTCTACGTGGAATGTCTTTCGAATCTTTAACGATGCCTTGGAGAGCGACAGCTATCCTACAGCTACGACAGCCGACATGACGGACTCCCTCGTCCAGAACTGGATCAACGGCGCGGGCCCTCTCAGCTCGACCTCATCCACCGTGTCTTATGCTGCCATCGAGAACTTACGGTTCTATATGTGGATGAACGACACCGTGCTACTGCCGTACGTATTCGCCTTCCCGCTTTTCGATAAAGACGCAATCTTGGAGATTAACTTCGCCGGAGTCGGAGCGGAGCTCGCCCGAGCAACCAGCGACTACTTTGTGCGCGCCTACAAGGACGACCACACCGTTGAAGATGTCAAGCAATTCATGGAATGTGTGGCTAACGCTTCGGCAAGAAGGGGAGGAGGAAGAGGGGTGTCTGACACGGCCGCAGTGAACGCGATCGCCGCCGGGCCATTGCTGGACGCCTACCTCAGTCTTTCGCAAGCCACGCATCGCCGTCTTCCCGGGCTGGAGCGCTACGTCGGAGCGAAGCTGTTCTTCCTCGCGTACTGCTACACAAAGTGTCTCGGAACATTGGCGCGCTTCGTGGACGAAGCAGACTGCAACGAGATCCTTCGCCACGTGCCGGAATTCGCTCGCGTGTTTGCTTGCGCTACCGGTGCGCCAATGAACCCGACGGTGGAACGGTGCAGACTGTTCTGATCAGGTGACTGTGTGTGCGTGTAGGAAAGAACGCAATAGTTATCAGCTGAGGTAGAGCCGTAAACTGGTTTCCTCAATCATGTGTACAGGGATGTAGTACATACACAGCCCGCGGACTGTTATTCACTGCCAGTTTGTTGCGGAATGATGAATTTTTGTCCAGGCCTAATCTGATCGCCGACCACACTTGCAAGCGCTTCGAACATGATGAACGTATTCTGAAATCAACCAGCGGAATCTAGATACGTATTAAAGATCCGTCGTGTCTCTTCTCCGTTCATGCTGTTCGACTAGTGCTCTCATATGTACAAATCACGAGCACTGACCATAGCGCAATGTTTCTTAGGGCGGTTCGACTTTTCTTTGTGACTGTGCAAGCAGTGGTGGCCTTTTCATCGACAGACCGGACACGCGTATTAAAGCTGAAGCACGCGTCTTCGTCTCTCTGTATTTCAAGTTTAAACGTTTCCATGTTCCTTGGTCTGAACTTTTAGGTGGTTGCATAACCCACGTCCACAGTCGGTGCACGGTCGACGCTTCTGTTCGTGGGCTAGCACAATCAGAAATGTGAAGTACTAGGTAATTAATGGCGACAAAAGCAAGTTTACAAAGTCTGATAATGCCGAATAAACACCGATTTTCAAGTCTATATCCCAGAAAATTTATCTCAACTGATAGCTTCTAGAAAACTCTTGACCGGGCACACGTGCCAAACGGGGAATTCAGTGATGTTTGACGCGAAGGGTCTGAATTTCCTGTCGTTAGGCGTGATTGACGCTCATCTTGTGCAAGGCTCTGCATGCTCATGAACGATCTTATCTCTGCGCAGAATGAGTGCCGTAGTTTCCCTCGCACAGAGGAGTGAAATCGCACGCACTGAAATGAAAAGCAAGATAGGTTTGACTGCGCTTCTGCCTGCCAGGCTATGCTCCCTCAGCAGAGTCTTAAGCCACGCACCCGGAACCCCAAAAAAGGCGCATTTGGTACACGCTCCATGAACCGAAGGCTGCGCATCCATGTCTTCCCCAGCCTTCCTTGCATCTATCCAAAGGAGAGCTTGCACTATTTGGGCCTTGTAGATCCGATGCCTTTGACAGCGTAGCAATGTTTTGACTTTAGGCGTCTCATGTGTCCGCAGGATTACGAGATATTTCCGCGAAATTGTGCAAGCAGCGCACGGCCTAGCCAATTTTTCAGGAAGGGGGGGGGGGAATTTTCTGTAACAATTCATTGTGAATTTAATTTGGTCGTAGCGCCAATTTGGCGAAAGCAACAGCAGGTAGGAAATTGAACTGCTGATCAGATACAACTGGTCTTGTCGCGGGGGCGTCACATTCAGTTTGGCACTCGCACGGTCCACGCAGCGTCAATCCTTCGGACAAGCGATGCCCCGCTTTCTCGCCAAGACTGTCATAGCGGCGATAAAGCTCGTCAGGCCTGTCAAACGCATCGTCGGGCTCTTGACACCCGTGGACGTCATCGCCATTCTGTCAGTGAGACATCGGCGCGAGCGGTGCTAACGCAAACAGTTGCCGTCAAGAGTACGTTTGTCATGATCAGTGTCAAGTCTGCTCCAAATCCCTACAATAATCGCGAAAGCGGCCAATGAGAGCAGACCACACTGAACGAAAAGGAAATGGATCTTTTCATGATACGGCCCCAATCAATATCACGAAAGATTGCTGTCGTTTGAAGCGGTGTCTCGGATTGTCGTAGGCGCGCACAGTTGTGTACGAAAGCCAACTCGCAGCCTTTTGTGAGAGCGGACTGAATCTAGCAGCGATTTTCATTTCATGTGAATTTTACTTCTTTCACGTCGCAAATAAGCTGTTGTTTTATGCCAGACAGAGGACCCAATTAATATATCGCAAAATATTGAGAGGTTGCACGTCGTCCGCCATTTTTGTGCAAATATTTTGCCACCGGCAGTAACTTCGTTTTTTTTGGCCATTCAAGAGTAATGTGCACCTTTAAAACAGTAATTATTTGCACGGTGCTTCAGGTGTTTACTTACTAATTCGTGGAATTTAAGTGTTGCTATTTTTATCAGCTGTGGCAGAATATAGAAAATTTTGCACATCACTGCAAAAAACTCAACCGCTAGTATTCGGCGTTGCAAAACTAACAAATTGTCATTCTTAAGGCCTGAATGTATCCTTTAGGTGGTAAAATGTTTCTCTGGAAAAGGAATAACAGTTTACTTGTCATAGCTTTGAACCGAGCATGCCCGAAAGCAATTACCAATTTGACCTTCCACCACTACCCAGCGCATGCCGTTATCGCCGCCTTCGAGATCACTTTTTGTATTTCCTCCTTCAGGGCCGGTTTCTCTTCCTTTAGTTGCCTTGCTGTCTTTTCAGCACATAGCATTTTGACTTCGGAAACAAACCATTAAGGTGCGCCTCACCAGGTCAGAAAAGCTAATATGCGAGGTGTCGTCTCGATATTTTTCCCGAGGGATGCACTTGCATACTATTTGCATAAGTGAACTTGCATACTTTTTTCACTATTTTCATAAGTGCCGAAGGAAGATTGCCCGACTGTTCTGCGAAACGGTTTCGTAGAAGTTTATGGTTTATGGGGGTTTAACGTCCCAAAGCGACTCAGGCTATGAGAGACGCCGTAGTGAAGGGCTCCGGGAATTTCGACCACCTGGGGTTCTTTAACGTGCACTGACATCGCACAGTACACGGGCCTCTAGAATTTAGCCTCCATCGAAATTCGACCACCGCGGCCGGGATCGAACCCGCGTCTTTCGGGCCAGCAGCCGAGCGCCATGACCACTAAGCCACCGCGGCGGCGGTTTCGTAAAAGTGTGCACTTTGACTGCAAAACACATCCAACTTTTTTCACTCACCCTTTTTTACAGACCCGCACAAAACGGTAAAATTCGAAATACTTTTACTACGTGCTTATTGTAAAAATAAACAACCTTTTTTCTTACTATAGGTGCGGATTAATATGCACCTTAACCATGATCTGACTTTAGTGCGGAATAATACAGACTCGAAAGATATTGCCGGTCACTTCAAATTTTTAATCGTGGGCCGAGACTAGCCCTGCAGTTTTCGTTTCTATGAATTAAAATAATATCGTGGCCTTCACGGGTCACGATCGACCAAGAAGCTTTTTGAGTCGTGTTTCAGGCTTTTCCGATATGTAAAGAGCGGCATCACAACTTCAGTCATTGCGTCCACAGTGAAAAACGTCAAGTCGACATCTTGCACTGAAGAGGTTTGGCCACTCAGTCGCGTTTCTGTGGCTGGATCACAAGAAGAATATTTATGTCTCTGCGTAGGAAGACAGCTAGGCAAATCGGGAAAGATAAACCGGCCCGCTGAAGAAGAGACAAAGGACGTCTGCAGGGATTCTTCGAGTGCATAAGGTGGCTCACAGACTCGTTAACGTAAACTTAAGGCACTCGTCCCTGGGCCCGAAAGTTCCTCTAACCATTTCCGCTGCGAGCCCTCCTGCGCCGATTTCCCCACCTCCTGTGCGAACATCAAACTTCTCCTTTCCGCATGTCCCACAGCCATCGCCCTTCCTCATTGGCGGGCTTGGCTGGCCTACGCGGCCCACACCTACCGCTTCGCTCTTGCCGGCTTTGCGGAAGAGCACACACAGTCCAGATTTGGCCTTTAAAAAAGTATGTCTCTGACGCGGGGAAAAATGTGTTGTTAGGGGTCTCGTTTTTAGCTGAGCAAGCTGCATCCTCTGGCTAAGAAGCAAGCGCAAATAGAGGCTGGAAAAGACAACCTCGCACAGACCTTCGGTTTCATGCAAAGCTACAGGTTGTGTAGCGAACAAAACTTTCGTGCAGTTCCGTGTAAGTGCGGAAAACTGGGCACTGCGCAAGCATACGGTCCAGACTTCATAGTGCTTAGTTCAAGACGGCTTCCACTTTTACACTGGCCCTGCATCGCCGGGCTTGTCGTCGTGGACCTGTGATCGAGGAAACAACTATAGCCTTCTAGTGCAGAGGTGAATACGGTTGGCTAAGTTGTAGAAACTTCCTACATTCGATTAGAAGCGAACTGCATCAATTAAGCGTCGCTTACGCTGTATGGTCGACAATTATATTTCGTCGCGTCTGTGCTTCACTCGCTGCATACCGGCTTTTGTCTGTTGGAATGTATCTCCGGGCAAGCACTTTTATTATTGTTGTTGGGCTTCGTCGCTGTATTATCTTTATATGCAAGCCCTTTCTTGTAACGGCCCTTTAGGAGGGCCAACAGCATCAACAATCAAACGAATACACTGGGAAGAACGAAATAGTGTTTCATCTCGTTCCAGTTGGTTTAATGTTAGAAATGTTGGTCTGCTAAACACGTGCTCCGCGTTATAAGGAACAAATGACAGGAGGAATTTTTAGTGCCTCAACGTCATGAAACAAGGAGGGTGAAACGGTCTGTCAATTATTTTCCAATATAACCAGCCGCGAGTTGTAAACCATTTCGGAGCATTCTCCTCTGGTGCCTCGTCGTTTCGAGTGGCGAGGGCAGATAGTGAAGATGCGGTCATCACGAGCTGGAGACTTTCTCAGAAGCACACAGATAAGCCGTATGTGTAAGGATATAAGAGATCAACAAGAAAAGTTTCCGTTTTACGGATGCTGTTAAGGTGCGCTTCATGACCTCACAGTTCCTGCAAAATGCAACCTACTAGACTCTTCTTCAATATATTGATTTCAACATATAACTGATTCTAAACGAACGCAAAAATGAACGACAGAGTCGCAAAGAGAGATAACAGGACGAAGCGTCATTTTCAACAAGTTTAGTTTACCCACTACACGTTGTCACATATATTAAGGAGCCTAAATTAAATTTTAAAGGAAAATGGTGTGAAGAAGACGACGTGAATTAACCGAAGAATAAAGAAGAGGAAGAAGCATTCGGTGAGGTGGAGAGAGGTGATTGGTGGAGAAGCATTCGGCGAGGTGGAGAAAGATGATTGGTGGAGAAGGGAAGAAGACGACGACAAGGCTTACGTGGACTAAAACCGAGGCTATAAAAGGGCGAGTAAGAGCGAGGCACGGGGGGAACAGCAGAGAAGCGGAGGCTCCGGCGGGTCAGGGACACATCGGCTGGAAGAGAGCGACGCCGGCTACTGCTCCGGTGAGCTCGCGTTCTACGACATCGCATCGTGGACTGCCTGCCGTGCCTGAGCCCGTTCCTGGGAGTCAACAGAGGACGCCACCACCTGCTACGGCCAGGGGTGTCTCCAGCGCTGTTGCCACCCATCCGGGTGGTGTCCCCCACGCCAACAATACCGGCATCATCTCCACGGGCGCTTGGACCTGGAGCTTGTACGACGCAGCCTGCGACGTCAGCCCAAGCACGGCGAACGCCACCTCGACGTCGCCTACTGGATCCATACAACGCCGCAGCCACACCGAACCAGCCGTGAGCACGAACGCCGACCGCTAATAGTAGAACACTAGTAGTAGACGCTAGTAGCAGTGTGCCCGGGTCGTGTGTTTTGATAGTATTTGTGTTTTGTGTTAGTTTTGTTAGTTTTGTGTTCTAGTGTGTGTGCCACGTAGGGTGTATTAAATGTGCGTTTGTGTGGGTACACCCGTCGCCTAGTCTATTCTTTGAGTCCGAGTGTTCTCCGGAGAGATCCGTGACAAAGATAAGTGGCGAGCCTGTGCCAGGATACATTTCCTTTTTCTTTTTGCTTTGTCTCGAATCTTTCCGATCACTCGACGGCAGAAAGGATGGATTTGGCAAGAACGTTAGAACTGGCATCAAGATAGGGTTAAGCAAGGAAGAGGCGATGCATCTCTATGAGGAGGAGGGAAGGAGGCAGAGAGAGGAAAGGGCGCAAGCACGCGCATACGCTCGTGAAGCAGAAGAGCGCGAGGCGAAAAGAGCTCGCGAGGCAGAGAGAAGAGCTCGCGAGGCGGAAGAGCGAGAAGAAAAAAGAGCTCGCGAGGCAGGAGAACAGGAAAAAAGAAGGATAGAACGGAAGAAGGAGTTTATTTTGTGGAAACAGGCGCATGTTGCGGGAGGATATGAGGAGATCACGGACAATGATCAGCGTTCCTTAGCGGGTACAGAATCTCCTAGACCGGCCAGAGTTTGCCCAAGGAAGCTGATGGCTTCTTTTCATGACAAGAGAGATGATTTGGATGCATATCTGCAACGATTCGAGCGCATAGCTTTGGGGCAAGGCTGAGAGCGCAGTGAATGGGCCATGGCATTAAGCATGTGTTTAGTCGGAGAGGCACTGAATGTGTTTGGAAGGATGTCTGCTGCTGATTCCATGGACTACGAGAAACTCAAAAAGGCACTCCTCCAAAGATTCAGGCTTACGGCAGAGGGTTTTCGTGAGAGATTTCGCACCGCGAAACCTGAGGATTCGGAAACCGCTAAGCAGTTTTGCTACAGGCTGACCAACTATTTTGATAGGTGGCTTGATATGTCAAACACAGAAAAGACGTTTGAAGGTGTGCGTGACAAGCTGGTCACAGAGCAAGTTTTAGCGTGTTGCAGCTCAAAGCTGGCGCTATTCCTGAAGGAAAGAAAGGTGTGTTCGTTGGAAGAGTTCGCCGACACTGCTGACCAATTCCTCGAGGCTGAAGGGTTAAAAAACTTGAGTAAGGCAAAGGAGGAAACCCAAGCGACCTTAGAGACAGATGCGGCAAAACCAAGAGCATATGGCAGTACATCTAAGGCGCCAGTAAGGTGTTTTCTCAGCGGCAAGGTGGGAAACCGTGCAGCTGACTGTCGAACTAGTAGTGCTGCCCAAAAAACACAGATTGTGTGTCAAGGTCGTAAGAGGAGGGGTCATACTCTGGATGAGTGCCGATACAGAGCGCAGGACCGAGCTGCATGTATTGTCGACTCAAGGTTAGAACTTGTCACGCCATCCGAAGTTCCACAGCTGAAAGGAGAGCAAACGCCGCTGGAAAATGAAGCAGGGAGTGGAACACCCAAGTCGAACGCAGCAATGCTAGTGGTGGTTGGGCAAATGGAGACCGTCCTATATTGGTGCTTAGCGACAGCGGAGCTAACACAGTCATGGTTCGTAAAGCCTGGTAAAGGGCGAGGATCTTACAGGGGAAGCGTCGGCCGTCACTCTTGTAGATAGCACAGTGAGGTACCTTCCTAAAGCCAGGATCCTAGTGTCCACGCCATATTATACTGGGCAGGTAGTGGCAAAATGCGTAAACCAACCCATCTACGATCTCATCCTGGGAAATATTACGGGTGCAAGGAGTGTCGAAGACCCCGATCCCGAGTGGGGGATGCTCGACGTTGAAGGAAATCCAAAGGAGGAAAGGCCTGCGACAGCTCAGACGGGTGCAGTCAGCTTCTCGTCGGCAGTAGAGACAAGAGCTCAAGCGACAACCCGAGCAACGCAGCGTCCGCTCTCTGCTCCTGTTACGATGTGCCTGAGCGTAACACCGGGCGAAATTGGAATTAGGCAAAAGGAAGACCCGAGCCTAAAGACCTGCTTCGAAAGAGTCGGGGAAAAAGTGAAAAGAAAGGAGAGTCGCCCGTCCTTCGAATACCAATTGGTAAATGGTCTTCTGCACAGGGAGTGCATATTTAGTTCAGGAAGGCGGGTCCAACAGCTGGTGTTACCGAGAGATATGCGAGAGGCCGTGCTGCGCTTAGGACATGACGCCATTATGGCCGGACACCAGGGTGTTCAAGAAACGGTGTCTAGGATCACCAAGGAGTTCTTTTGGCCGGGTGTTCAGAGTGACGTTAAGCGCTTTGTTCGCTCATGTGACGTGTGCCAGCGCACAGTTCTGAAGGGAAGAGTTGGTCCCGTACCTCTGGGAAAGATGCCAGCCATCGACCTAACGTTTCAGCGAGTGGCTATTGACATTTTGGGGCCAATCTCTCCAGTATCCGCCAAAGGCAATAGATATGTGCTTACGCTAGTTGACGTGGCCACTCGTTATCCTGACGTTATTCCACTGAGAACTATTGACAGTATCCAAGTGGCGGGGGGTCTTGTGGAAATGTTTTCGCGTTATGGGTTCCCGAGGGAAATTTTGACTGACCGGGGCTCGAACTTCACATCGGAGCTAATGAAGGAGGTTAACCGCCTTTTGTCAGTAAGACAGTTACTGACGACGCCTTACCATCCCATGTGTAATGGGCTTGTAGAACGTTTCAACGACACCCTCAAAAGTATGATCAAGAAAATGTGCCAGGAGAGACCTACTGATTGGGATAGATATCTCCCAGCTCTTTTGTTCGCTTACCGCGAAGTACCGCAAACGAGTCTTGGTTTCTCGCCCTTCGAGATGTTGTTTGGGAGAGCCGTTAGAGGTCCACTTACAATACTCAAGGAGCTGTGGGCTAATAATGAGATTGCATCAGATCTCAAGACAACTTACACATACGTTCTTGAGTTGCAGGACAAGTTGGAAGAAACATGCAGGCTTGCCCATCAAGGCCTGGAAAGGGCGCGCGAACGCTATAAGGGCTACTATGACAAGAAAGCCACTCATAGGAATCTGAATCCGGGCGACAAGGTTCTCATCTTGCTACCCACGGATCATAATAAGTTACTAATGCAGTGGAAGGGCCCTTACCTTGTGACGCAGAAGAAAAACGACATGGATTATGAGTTACTGATAAATAACACCAAGAAGGTGTTCCATGCAAACATGTTGAAAAAGTACGAAGAAAGAGTTCCCGTTCAGCGCGCCCCCAAGGTAGCATGCTCGGTAGTAGCCGAGGAGACAGATGATGTTGTCGAGATGCCCACATGCAGTGGGAAGAAAACTGTAGGTTGGGATAAGGTGTTAGTTAACCCCAATTTGAATGAAGACCGAAGTTCAGAGATAAAGGCCCTACTCCAAAGCAAAGAGGTTGTGTTTTCAGATGTGCCGGGCAAAACGGATGTCATATGTTGCAGACTTGATCTCCCTACAGATAGACCAATCAGCGTGAAGCAATACCCACTACCTTTAGCAGTTAAAGAATCAATAGAAAAGGAGGTGCGGGATATGTTGGAGCTTGGTGTGATTGAGAGGTCGTGGTCAGCACACAATGCGCCTCTTGGAGTTGTCAAAAAACCCGATGGTACTAACCGACTGTGTGTAGATTTTCGGCGGCTAAATGACATCATAGTACCCGATGCAGAACCCACACCAAGAGCCGACGTGGTGCTCGCCAAGGTGGCTCACAAAAGGTTTTTTTCTAAATTTGTATTGGCCAATACCAATGGAAGATTCTTCTAAAGACAAGACTGCCTATTCGTGCTCGGCGGGTTTATTCCAATTTAAATTCATGCCTTTTGGTTTGAGACAGCATCAGCAATATTTACGAAACTGATGAGGAAGGTTTTGGATGGGCTCCAATATGTAGAACACTATATTGATGACATCCTGGTGGCGACAGATACGTGGGAAGAGCATGTAATTACATTGGAAAAACTATTTGATTGAATTCAGCTAGCCAGGTTGACCATAAAACCGGCGAAACGTGAGGTGGGCTTTGAAGCCATTCCTTTTCTCGGTCACAAGCTGGGGATGGGCCGCATCGCGACGAAGGACGACATCTTGGACAAAATACAGCAGGCCCAGACACCGACGAACAAGAAGGAGGTACAGTCGTTCCTGGGGTTAACGGGATACTACAGGGACTTTATTCCCGATTATGCCCACATAGCCGACCCGCTTGTCGAACTCACTAAGAAGTGGGAAAGCAATAAGCTGACTTGGACTGCTGAACATGAAAATGCATTCGTGATGTTAAAAGGGTGTATGGCAAAACCGCCCGTTCTGCTTGCTCCGAATATGAATAAAGAGTTTGTGCTTCGCACTGATGCATCAGGCCGAGCTTTAGGAGCCGTACTCTTGCAAGAAGAGAATTGCGTGCTACATCCGGTATTTTTTGCAAGCAAGAGATTATCGGCTAGTGAACGCAACTACTCCACCGTTGAAAAGGAATGTTTGGCGGTGGTGTGGGCGGTAAAGAAATTCCACATTTATCTGTATGGAAGACATTTCAGGATTCAGTCAGATCATCAGCCGCTTGAATACTTAACCAAGGCCAAAATGAACAATACTAAAGTTATGAGATGGAGTTTGGCCTTGCAAGAATACTCATTTCAGGTGGAATATATTAAAGGCAGAGATAACGTTGGAGCGGACTTCATGAGTAGAGCCCACTGAACAGCTCTAGGTATCTCTGGTATGTATCTGGTTGTTGTTGTTGTGTTAATGTATCTCTGGGATTTATCTTGTTGTTGTTGTTGCTGTTGTTGGTGTTATGTGATTATACAAGGGAGTGTGTTGTCGACACGAACATGTTTATTAAGGACTCTGTACAGACAGCTGCAGTGGTGTGTTAGTGTTCTGAACACGCAGTTTGGTGTGCTGTGTTCGTGGTATGCGTTTAGTGTGTGCTGGACCTCGGCGGTGTGTTGTGTGCTGAGTCCAGAATCACCACAGAAGATAGTCGGCTGGCTGAATGGCTTGAAGATGAGGATGACGTGAGCAGTTTTTCATGGAAAAACTCTTGAGAGAGGGTGCCCTTGTCACATATATTAAGGAGCCTAAAAGAAATTTTAACGGAAAAAGGTGTGAAGAAGACGACGCAAATTAACCGAGGAATAAAGAAGAGGAAGAAGAAGCATTCTTTGAGGTGGAGAGATGATTGGTGGAGAAGAGAAGACGACGACGATAAGGCTGACGTGGACTAACACCGAGGCTATAAAAGGGCGAGTGAGAGCGAGGCACTGTGGGGAACAGCAGAGAAGCGGAGGCTCCGGCGGGTCAGGGACACATCGGCGGGAAGAGAGCGACGCCGGCTACTGCTCCGGTGAGCTCGCGTTCTACGACATCGCATCGTGGACACCTGCCGTGCCGGAGCCCGTTACGGGGAGTCAACAGAGGACGCCACCACCTGCTACGGCCAGGGGTGTCTCCAGCGCTGTTGCCACCCATCCGGGTGGTGCCCCCAACGCCAACAATACCGGCATCATCTCCACGGGCGCTTGAACCTGGAGCTTGTACGACGCAGCCAGCGACGCCAGCCCGAGCACGTCGAACACCGCCAGCGACGCCAGCCCAAGCAATGCGAACGCCGCCTCGACGCCGCCTACTGGATCCATACAACGCCGCAGCCACACCGAACCAACCGTGAGCTCGAACGCCGACCGCTAATAGTAGAACACTAGTAGTAGACGCTAGTAGCAGTGTGCCCGGGTCGTGTGTATTGATAGTCTTTGTGTTTTGTGTTAGTTTTGTTAGTTTTGTGTTCTAGTGTGTGTGCCACGTAGGGTGTATTAAATGTGCGTTTGTGTGGGTACACCCGTCGCCTAGTCCATTCTTTCGGTCCGAGTGTTCTCCGGAGAGATCCGTGACACACGTGCAGCCGTGGCCATAATATTACGGAGCACCGTTCGACAATAAAACTTTTCTCATGCCTTAGCTAGCCAAAATTGGGAAACACTTCGCTTTGAACATTCTGAAGAACATTGAGAATCCCCGAGACATTTACGTCTTCTGTACCAAGTAGCACGAGTCCGCGTTGAGCAAAAAATAGTCTGGCATACTACAGCACCTGAGACTGAACCGGACAGCCTACGCACCGCCTCCCGTTTGGCCTAGCAAGGAAGAAGGAGTCATCAACAAACCCTTTCATCAGCGCCATCACATTCATCAGGATGTCCCGCACTTGCTACGAAGTCAACTGCGAGCACTGCAAAGTGCCCAACACTCTGCGCCTTACGGCGCTGGAGTGCGACGGCACTGGAGTACCGCACACGCAACAGCCTTCTGAAGAGCAGTGGGAGGACGGGCTATCTAGCCTCGACGCTGACGTCCAGCTCATGCTAGTAGACAGGGCGCGGCAAACAGCCAGGGTCCACGACCTCCTGAAATAAGGATGCCAGCTGCTCAGGGCGAAGGCTCTTCAAGATCATTTGGGCCATAAAGTTTATTACTTTTACTTCATTCATTTGTTAGCAAAAGCCACTCGCGCGCTAGTGTATAAACTAGAGAAAACAGCATATCGTCTCTCCAGAATGCGTCAAAAAATTTCAAACGCCGAAGTGAGCTTTGTAATGTCTTGTCTGCACCTCTACATGTACAACTTCTATCGTCACATGCGCAGACATGTCACCTATGGATAGAGATTGGCTCAATGAAGCAAGTTGAAGGAATTTTTTCTAGGCCATATACCATGAAAGCGCAATTCAGCTTTCAAGCACAAGCTGCCTTTCTATCTCATAAAACATACTTCTATCAGCTTCCTGGCTTTTGTGTCCTTCTAAGAGGTTGCGTATGCCTGTGAAGCAAGTCTGATAAATACGAGACGGATATGCTTTACGTGCTTCAGTTAATGTATACCTTATTTCGTTAATCCTGGATCTCGTTCATTGACACGCAGGCAATGTGTCCTATATACGAGTGGCCGCATGATAGCGGGATTTCGTAAAACACCCCGTCTGCTTCGTTCCATAGCCTCACCCCTAGTCTTTTTATTTTCCGGTGCGAGGGGAAGGTCTCCGAACAGGTGTGTCAATGAGCTAACAAAGCAACTTGAGAAAAATGTAGATCAAACGAAGGACGGTGCACATTACCGAGGCACATTAAAGCGTTCCCGTGCCTTACCTGTAAGCCATGCATCACTGACATCATGCATTCTCCTTAGAAGAAAAGAGACAAAAACCAAGGCGCTATAGGAGCATTTTTTATCAAAAAGAAAGGCAGCTCGGGAATGCGCGAATTTTCTATTCTCTTGCATGCGGCCGACCAAAAACTTTTTAATTGTGATTTACCATGTCGCTGATGATCCATAGGTGACTTCTCTGCGCCTGTGAATTAGTACCTATATAAGAACAGACCCGGCCGCAACACTACGAAGCAGGCTTCGTCGATCAACCTCGCGTCACGCCTTGCCTACCGAAAGTTCGGAATTACTTTATACATATGTTAGCTCAAGCCTCTTGTGTGCTCGCGTATGAACCCAAGAAGCCATCTCTTTGTGGTAAGCGTGAGAACATTGCAGGGGCCGAAGCCGAATCGCTACGCCTGTACATGTCGTGGGTACAATAAACTGGTTTAAAGTGGCGCTTCACCCTGTCGCCTCCTTTCATGTTCTATTTCGTTTTTTTTTGGCACCTTTAAAATGAATTTTGAAGCAAAACTATCTAGTTTTACAGTAAACTTTCTTATTCATTCTATTCATCCCGGTCAGCATTGATTACCTGACCTAAGTCCAGTGGCATGCACCTTTACCGCCATCGTCATCACCATCGTCTGCCTGACTATATCCTGTGCAGGGCGAAATCTAGTACCATATCTCTGCAATTAACCCTGCCCTGTGCCAACTGTGGCTGCCACCCTATCCCCGCAAACTTCAATATCTCATCTGCCCACCTAGCTTTCTTCCGCCTCCTCGCAGGATCGCCTTCCCTTGGAATCCAGACCGTCACCCTTAAGGACCATCGGTTATTATGTCTTGGCATTACATGCCCTGCCAAAGCCTATTTCTTCCTCTTGATTTTGGTTAGGATGTCGTTAACCCCCGTTTGTTCCCACACCCACGCAGCCCTCTTCCTGTCTATTAACGTTGCACCTATCATTTTCTAACATAGCTTGCTGCATTGTCCTTAACTTCAGCTTAACCCATTTCGTTAGCCTCCCCGTTTCTGCCCGATAGGTGAGTTTTCGTTACACAGCGCTGTAATATACTTTTCAGGGATACTGGTAAACTGCCATTCATGATCTGTGAGAGCCTGCCATATGCGCTGCACCTCAGTCATATTTTTCTAGTTACTTTCCTCTCATTATATGGATAAGCGGTCACTACATGCCCTAAGTACACGTATTCTTTTACCAGTTCCAGCACCTCGCTAACTCTTTTAAACTGCTGTTCCCTTCCAAGCTTGTTGAACATTACTTTGGTTTTCTGCATATTAATTTTTGATACACCGTTCTCCTCTGCCTGTCTAGGTCCTTTGTCATGATGCATGGTTTATCTCTGAGTAACTTAACAAAACAATGTCATCGGCGAATTGCAGAGGAGATGCCAAGAACCTAAATTTATAGACCGATCAGCTTATTGTCCGTTGCCTACAAGGTATTTACTAAGATAGTGGCTAATCGAGTTAGGGCAGCCTTAGACTTCAATGAACCGAATGATCAGGCAGTCTTTCGTAAAGGATATTCCACAATAAGTCATATTCACACTATGAATCAGGTGATAGAGAAATGCGCAGAATATATCTAACACCTATATATAGCCTACATTAATGACGAGAAAGCATTTGACTCAGTGCGTCAGCACCGAGTTAATGCCTCAGCAATGCCGCAAAGCCTCAGCAGTCATGCAGGCATTGCGGAATCATTGTGTAGAAGAGCCTTAGGAGAAATTACTGGAATATATCTATAGCACCGCAGAGATACCATAGCCGTGCATAATGTCAGCAATAAAGCTCCAATAAGGAAGGGAGTCAAGCAGGGAGACAGTATATCGCCAATGGTATTCCATGCCTGTTTACAGGAGCTTTTCCGAGGCCTGAATAGGGAACAGCTGGGGATTAGAGTTAACGGAGAACACCTAAATAATATGCGATTCGCTGATGATATTGCCTTGCTGAGTCACTCAGGAGGTGAATTGCAAAGCATGGTCAATGAGTTTAACAGGCACAGTGGCACGGTGGGTCTAAAAGTTAAAAAACAGAAAAACCAAATAATGTGCAACTGTATATCAAGGTAACAGTACTTCACAATTGGTAGCGAGTGCTGGAAGTGGTAAGGAAATACGTCTACAAGGGTTAGGTAGTGACCGCTGATCTGGATCATGAGAGGGAAATAACTAGAAGAATAAGATTGGGGTGTAGCACATATGGCAGTTTCTCTCAGATCATGAACGACAATTTTCCAATATCCCTCAAGAGAAAAATATACAATATTTGTATCTAACCGGTGCCCACCTACGGTGCATAAACATGGAGGCTAATGAAAACGGTTCAGCTTAAGTTAAGGACAGCGCAGCCAGCCATGGAAATAAAAGTGATATGTGTAACTTTAAGAAACCGGAAGCGGCCGGAGTACGGGAAGGAACAAATGCGGGTTAATGACATCCTAGTCGAAAGGAAGTGGAAGAAATGGGCTTGGGCAGGGCATGTAATGCGAAGGCAAGTTAACCGCTGGTCTTTAAGGGTAACGGAGTGGATTCCAAGAGAAAGTAAGCGTAGCAGGGGGCGGCAGAAGGTTAGGTGGGCGGATGAGATTAAGAAGTTTGCAGGCAAATGGTGGATGCAGCTGCCAAAGGATAGGGTTAATTGGAGAGACATGGGAGAGGCCTTTGCCCTGCAGTGGGTGTAGTAAGGCTGATGATGATGATGATGATGATGATGATGATGAAGGTATTCTTTATTTACTTTTATCCCCATCTCTTCCCAATCCATGCCTCTGAATACATGAAAACAGGTGGTGAATTGCATGGGCCAGGTCGTGTCTACCTGCCTGCCTGACATCGTTCCTTTTTTGCAATTTTATTGCTGAATTTTTGGAGCCAATGGTGGCTGTGCAGCCGTTATAGACTTATCTTCCTTCATTTTTACATAACGCGCATCTGCGCCGTGATTCCGCAATACCTGCGTGACTTCTGAGGTTTCGACTGAACAAACGCTTTCTCGTAAACTATTGGGGCTGTACCGGGTGTTTTAGCCAACACTTTCAAAAATTTTCAAAAATAGCCTTTTTGTGGTAAAAATGTGTCTTTTGCAAAGAATTATTACCTGTCCAGTCGGACTTAACCAATTTTTAATGACGAACTTTTTAACTAGTACAGTTAGGTGGCCAGTTGCACTTAGAGATTTGTAGCGGACCGTTAGTAGCAGCGATATCAGTTTTTCGAATTTCGAAAATGCCGTTACCCTTGGTGCTGCTTCTCGACAATATTTGTCTTTTTCGACTACTTAGTGCACTAGAGGGGATGCATTGCCTGCATGCTTTCGAAAGCTCATGTATTTTGGCATGATGGAGCCAAATTTTCTCGAGCCACAGCCGTACACAGCGTGGCTACTTCTTTCTGCAGAATCTCCTCACCATCTTTAAACAAATCTGCCATTACCTGATCCTCACCCCGTCCTTTACTCCTTTATATTGCTGCTAAAGCTTCCGTTACAAAATTTTTTTACTGCCTGGATGTCCCATTGCTGTGCGTTACTGCCTGAGTCATTTACGTCCTGATGACATTGGCTACTCTATACATTTCGTAGAACTCTTCGGCTACGTCAACGAACTTATCCATATTGCTAACGACATTGCGCTCTTTGTGTCTTAAATCATACATCGGGTTTTTGCCTATGCATAGTTTCCTCTTCACCGTTTTTATGCTACCCCCGCTGTTTAGAGCATGCTGAATTTTATCCAAATAAACGTCCTTATGTCGGCTACCTTGCGCTAAACTATTGACTTCGATAGCTCCTCCAGTTCTATCTTCTCCATCGGGTTTGTTGATTTCATAGTTTGGCATTCCTTAATCAGATCTTTCGTCTCCTGAGATAGCTTGTCCGTATCCTCTCGAACCATCGCAATGCGTGCTTCTATGTCGGACTCCGTAATGGTGGCAGAGAGATTAACCTTCAATTATTGAGCATTAAGGTCGTCGTTTTCGGTTAAAGCTCATTATCTCTTCTGCACCGATATCCGGAATTCATATTTTTCCCTCTTACCACAAACTCCTTAACTATACTGCCGATTCACTAGAATCTCCTGTTTCCTTTTCAAGTCTTGTCCAAATTGGGAGCTTACCATCCTGTGGTCACTACAACGCAGCTTTCTGAGGACCTGCACATCCTACACGATGCCAGGGTGAGCGCATAGTATGAAGTCTATTTCATTTTTAGTCTCACTACCGGTGCTCTTCCACGTCCACTTCCTATCCTCTTTTTTGCGGAAAAAGGTATTCATAGTTATTTTTCTCTGCGAACCCAACTAATTACTCCCCATTGCTTTTCCTAGACCGTATTCCATAGCCGCCTAATGCCTGGTCTCCAGCCTGCTTCGTACCTATCTGGACACGGAAGTCGCCCATCAGTAGAGTGCACTGTGTTTTTACTTTGCTCATTGCCTATTCCACGTCTTCGTAGAAGCTTTCAACTATTCGTTCTTCATGGCTGCATGCAGGTGCTTAGGCCTGTACCATCGTTAGTTTGTAACTCTTATTAAGCCTATTTGCGTTAGCTGCGCCCTAACATTAATACCGTAGAATTCTCCATGTTGCCGAGAAGGCGGTGAAGTGGCTCTTGACAAGAACGCCGTCCCTTCGCCTCTTCAGTTTTTTTTCCTGATTCACGACATTATAATGAAACTATTGTTTCTTTTTTGGTGACGGTGATGAAAGTTTACGCTGCTGAACTTCAGTCCGGTCGGTCAGCAGATGCCGCCCAGAGGAAACGTCTTGGCCTCCCGAATGACGCAAGTAGCCGGACCACCGTGGTGTACTCGGCCACGAGTGATGACTCTTCGACTGACGACGGCTTCATCAGAGTCGTAAGCAAGAAGGCCAAACGGAGATTGCGCAAAGGTGAAGACTCGTCGTCGTCGAGTACGTCCACGATTACTACGGAGCGAGGATCATCGGCACGTCCTGTCCTATTTGTGCCAGACTCCCACCCACAATCTCAACCACATCAATAGGCAAGCCACGTCTGCGTTCCTGGAGGCCCGCGTTTCGGGAGCAATTAAATATGTTAGGGTGAATCGTTTTAAGAATGTCGTTGCCATTGATGTCATGGACCGGAACGCGCTTGAGAGGTTGATCAACATCAGAACGCTCGGCGGCATCAGCGTTTGTTCCCATGTCCTTTTATGCAGTGGCACTACGGCAGGCGTCATTTACGACGTCGACGTAGCCATCCGCGACTCTCATCTGCCAATTTTGATCCAACCAGCTACCGACGGTGTAGCCATACTGCAAGTTCAGCGTCTTGGAAGGACAAAGTGTTTCAAGTTGACCTTCCAAGAGGACTGCATTCCAACGTACGTGAAGGTTGGGCGCCTTCGGCATGCAGTTAGGCCTTTCGTCCCGAAGCCTCTCCAGTGCTGGAAATGCAGGAAGATAGGGCACCTGCGTAGTGTGTGCAATTTACCTATCGTGTGCCCAAGGTGTACTCAGCCACACAGCGGCGATTCTTGCCGGGCAACAGTCCTTACGTGTTCCAATTGCCGCGGCTGTCATGACGCTGTCTCAAAAGATTGTCCTCGCCTAAAAAGGGAAAGGGCGATACTCAAATAAATGACAAGAGACAATTCCACACACCGAGGAGCTGCCGCTAAGGTGCGACGACATCGTCGCCCTCTTCACAGACCTTCTAAAAGTGTAGCGAGCATCGGAAAGGATCGTCCAAGAATTTCTGCGACTTGTCCTCCGCATACTATTTTGAGGATTGAAGAAATATGACTGGCGAGGTACAGACGGTTGTCGCAGACGGGCCTTGGTCATCACTGCGTGAGCTACACACACCCGCAGTGACCAAAAAGGTATTTAATACTCAGAGTCCTGAGCCCATTGCTAATCAAGTGCAAGTCAACTCCAGTCCATGACCGGGACCGGCAAGTGACTTGGCCATCACTCCCGAAGCACTCAGAATGCAGCCCAGCACCACGCACCCAGTTTGTTGAGCCTACTGCTGGTCAGGTAGTAGGTCAGAAACTAGACCAGGTCGCAGGCGAGCAAGTGATTAGAATGTTAAAGCCAATCGTAAATGTCATGTGTGTGCTGCTTTCTAGCATGCACATGCCAGGTGCACAGAATGCACTGCAGATGCTGGATTTGCTGAATCCAGTGCTTGCAGCTGTCCAATAGAGGGCACAATGCATTCTCCAGCCTCAACCTTCCGTGAAGACATCCGATGCTTACGTTGTTATCAACATTATCAGCCGCAACGGCAAGCAGCCTTTCTTGACACTGAAACGTCTGCGCTGCCTTGTGATGGAGGGCCCTTGATCTGTTCCACTCAGGTCGCAGCAGTCGGTAGCCTTCAAGGTGTGCAGGCTACAGTTGCGGTGGCCTGTGACTTACAGTGCTTGTGTCATTGCCTGTCGTGCTTGCTACGAATTGCATTTCTCTACTACTTCTTATTCTTTTACGCCCCCCTCATCCCTCTCGCCCAGTGCAGGGTAGCCAACCGGAACATTTTACTGGTTAACTTCCTTGCCTTTCCTCTACCACTTCTCTCTCTCTCTCTCTCTGTATATCCCGATTGGTGAGGAATCCCACACCTTGTTCTCCTCTGTCCGCTAATCCACGATAACATAGTACGTGGTCGCTCTTCAAAACTATATACGCCTCATCTGTCCTCCTAACCTCAGAAATCTCTATGACATTCCATTTAATACGGGCTAGTTCCTCGAACAGCACTGCTAGGCTAGCCTCACTAGATAAGGTTCTGGCGGTAAACGTTGCCCTGTCCAGTTTACAATGGCAACCTATCCAGAGCCAGAGATTTTTAGCACCCTCCGCTGCGCCGCAGGTCCAACTGCCGCCGTGGTAAGTTGCTTCACAGCCACTGAGTGCGAGAGTTAATACGTGTAGTCATATAGGAGGTTGTGGCCAAGTACAACATCACTGCGTTGTCGATTCAGGGCACCGAGATAAGGGCGCACCCTAGGCTTGTTTACGCAATATCGTCGACGCAAGGGTGTTTTTTTAATCCAGTGGAGAATTGCACAGCACCGCAATCTGAACCACGGTCCTTTTGCACTCGAAGGGACACTCTATCTCTACGCCATCGCTGCATCTAAAAACAAATTACACAGTTCTAATGGGTGACTTCAATGCCAAGGTAGGCAAGAAGCAGGTTAGATACCAGGTTGTGGGCAACTGTGGCATAGGCTCTAGAAATAACAAAGTGGAGTTATTAAAAGAGTTCGCAGAGAGGAATAATTTGCGTATCATGTATACCTTCTCTCGCAAACGGGAACACAGGAAGTGGACCTGGAACACCCTCAATTGTTAGACTAAATTGAAATAGGCTTCATACTTTGCGCTCAATTTGGCATCAGGTTCTCGGAAAGGTGCGTTACAGCGACCACAAGATGGTAAGGTTTCGAATTAGCTGAGTGAAGAAGTAGAGCTGAACGGCTAGAGGCAGACGGAGAAGAGAAATTTGGCTGCCCGGCAGACGATAAGCCTGGGTAGCTTTTTCTCCTGTTAGGATCGGCACCAAACCCTGGCCAATCCTCCACCGTGGGTACTTTCCATCGCTTCTGAGGCAACAACCGCTACTGCTACGAGCTCCCAAACCTCCTACTGCTGCGTTTTTAACGGCTGACAATGTGTTAAATCTCTCTGCACATAGCCCAGACTTGAAGGAGGAAGGGAAGAAACTACTGAGGCGGATACCCATGAACGAGTTAGCGGTGAGAGAGAAGGTAGCGGAATTCAGAATCTCGCTGCACAACAGATATTTGGCTTGAACTGAAGAAGACTACCTTAATGTTCAAGCGATGAACGATAATCTAAGTAAAGGAAATAAAGGAAGCCTTAGCGGCAATGCCAAAAAGGAAGGCCGCTGGTGAGGATCAGGTAATAGCAGATCTGTTGAAGGATGGTGAGTAGATTGTGCTAGATGAACTAGCCACGCTGTATACGCAATATCGTATGATCTTGAACGCACCAGAAGCTTGGAACAGTGCTAACATCATCTTAATCTGTAAAACGTCGACGTCAAGGACTTAAAATTTACCGTCCCATCAGTTTGCGGTTCGTTGCCTATATTATATTTACTAAGGTAATTGCTAATACATTCACGGTAGCCCTAAGCTCAACCTCAAACCTCGGTAAACTAAATGTTAAGGCAGGGTTTTGTAAAGAATACTCGACAATAGGTCATATTCACACTGTTAATCAGGTAATAGAGAAATGAACTGAATATAACCAGCGCCTACATATAGCCCCTATAGATTATGAGAAAGCTTTTGACTATCAATCGGTTGCGCCTTCTCCCGCTTTCCCCATACACTCGTCATTCAACAGTAACCATCCGCCGTTTGAGGATTCCTCCGCTCTCCCGATACCCTCCAGTAAATTTCTAAAGATGTCGGCCCGTTGCCTTCTTTCTTCGGAGGGGCACCGGCTTCTCCAAACGTGGTTATTCAGCGGTGATGAAGGAGCAGATTAGCAGATTATCAATGATGCAGCTGGTGATTAAATGAGGATATATATATATATGTGAAGGGAGCAAACAGTCACCGAAACCAAGGTGCATAGGGGAACGTTAATTTTTTTTTATTAATGTGTTAAGCTTATCAGTGGGATAATAATACTTAGATTAATAAATCGCCTAAAGAAAATTACTTATAAAGCAGAAGAAAAAACAACCATGCCGCCGGTGGGATCCGAACCCACGACCTCCGAATATCGCGTCCGGTGCTCTTACCAGCTGAGCTACGGCGACGGCTGTCCAATCTGCTGCTCTCGTGGGTATTTATGTTTACGGGTGTAAGCGAGCCTTGAGAGTGTTCACCAGCGCCACCCTCGACCATAGCGGCGGACGTAGCACGTCCTGTAACACCGCGAGCGTGACGTAGAACGTCATCTAACGGTGAGGGCGGAAACTGGCTCCCTTCATAAATTTGTCAAACGGGCCCCTCATTTCCTTTAACTTGTCTGCTAATAGCTTAACGAGGGTCTCGGTTCTGGCAGTCTTGATGCCACAGGTAGCATAAGAGGGCTCTCGCACAGTTTCCGCGCAGTTCTCGCACAGTTTCTTGTATATTCATATACATGAATATACAAGAGCAAAACTACACGTTTAAGCAACGAAGTTACACAGAAAAATCCAATAACTCTAACTTAAAAAGAACTCAACTCACGCAGGAAACACTCTACATGACCTAACTTCTCCACCAAAGGTTAAAGCCTAGGTACTTGTAAGAGTACGTGCCAAGCAAAGAGCTTCTAGCTAGACTATGGAAGACTGGTGTCTAATGGCTATTCTTCCGTTTTTTTATGTTTCGCACATGAACAAGTTAGGGCGGTCTTGTTTCAGAGCACGCCCTAGTCTTCGCTAACCAATGAAACTCTAATACAAGTTAGCCACAGCCCCTGAAGGTTGGGCACAACCTCGAGCCCAGGGTTAAGCTAAGAAGAAAAGAAACTCAAAGAAAACAATCCGGACACCCTCTCCACGTGGGACACCTCGCCCTCTTTGCCTGATTTTCTCACCCTTTCCCCTCTGCACCCGCGTCTTCGCGTTGGGCTTGTCGCGGTGCCACCTGCGTGCCACTTCTCCAGGGATAACGTGTTCTCGCTAACTCACAGTCGGATGGCGGATGCAGGAAACGAGCCCCACGACGCTTTTAATGGGCCCCCTCTCAAAACTATATGCAGGTTCGCATGTTTCCGCGAAAGTGGCACGCGGATCCGAGGCGTGCTTGTTGGTGGCCCGGCGGGTTCCTGCGGTCCACAATGCAAGGAGTCCTCGGCCGTCGTCGCGATGCTGCGAAACTGACTCTTGCACCTTTGTGCGTGTTTGCGGGGTCGCGCGAGTGTGGAGTTCCGAGAACTCTCCGCGTAAAATGGAGATGTTCAGAGAACCCAAGTTAAAGTAATTAAAAATAAACTAAAGAGGCCATAATGAAGCGCGGCCATACAACCTCCTCCTTCCACGGTAACCACCGTCCGGTTGGTTCTTGTGGTCACGCCCAACCGGTAGCGCCTTTCTCCGCTCAAGTCATACCCCCCTCTTAGCACGGTAAGCACCGTCCGAGTGGCTCCCATGGCAACGCACCCACCGGCTACACCGACGAATACGACATACTAATACTACTACGATGCGAAACCCAGAAACTGGCTCATAACCTCAACACCTTAACTTCGTCATGAGGGAAGGGAGGAAGTGTGAGTGAAAGAACAGAGAAATAAATCCGGTAGTGGAGGACTCCGCAATAATTTCGACCACTTGGGGATCATTAACGTGCACTGACATCACACAGGTGTTTATTTTGAGAACAAAGTTCTCAATTTTTTTCATGTAATAACATTTCTTCCGGATAATTCACAGGTTTCCTTCGATAATATAATGCATCGTTTTTATGCAGTCAAAGTCACGCAAGTATATCTTGGCTATTTTGTTTGCAGCAGCAGTGGATTTAGCATCAACGAACTGTTCCTAAAGCAGTACTTCTTGAAGAAAATAGCATTGACATGTCAAAAAACCAGTGTAAGATAAATGATGAAACCGTAAGACAAACCAGGACAGAAATTTATTTTCGAAAACTTGGTTGCCATGTTATCGTTGGGCAGTTTATCTGGGTTGAGCAGAGAGCAAGGCATCATAAGGTCGGTTTGCTGACGGCAGTGATAGAACTGCCACTGATCTGTTGCGGTTGACACAAAATGACCCCCGCACGTCTTCAAAAAGCGCGTTTCTTTACCGTCAGCATCAACAAAAACAAGCCTTTATTACCTCTCTTCTGGCAAGAACCTGCCTAACCAGCTGATGAGAGTAAACAGTGCTAGGCTAGAAGACGAAGTTTGGGAATGAGTCCAGCCTCCCGGTCAGCAGTGGCTTATAAATAAAGGAAAAATGCCAGAAAATGCACACCTGAGGTATTTAACGCAACAGCGACACCGTCTAAAACACACCCTTGACATCCAAACTGTGGCAACAACTCGTTTCTTTTCCTCTCTAAATTGAGCCTCAACACAAAAAACAATTCCGAATACAAAATTTATTTAGATCCATGTGCAACTCCGGTACAAATTCTCAGTCAAAATGCGGCCTGTCGAACCGGTAGCCGTGTCGGTTCTCCCTTATTGTCTCACTGCTGCTACTGCATCTCCAAGAAGCCTTATCTTACTTGCCGCCGTGGTGGCTCAGTAGCTATGGTGCTTGGCTGCTGACCCGAACGACGCGGGTTCGATCCCGGCCGCGACGGTCGCATTTCTACGCAGACGAAATGCTAGAGGCCTGCGTATTGTCCGTTGTCAGTGCACGTTAAAGAAACCCAGGTGATCTAAAGTATCCGGAGCCCTCCACAACAGCGTCCCTCGGAGCCTGAGTCGCCTTGGGACGTTAAACCCTCATAAACAATAAACCTTCTCTTTCCCTCGGGGTGCTCCTCGCCCAGCAGTTTTGTCATCGTCGCCGCTCCTGCAGAAGGCAGGAAGCGCCCTTCAATTTCTTGGACAGCCGCAGCCTTTGAGCAGACTTTTTAACTTCGCCAACACGCTAGCCCCATTGGGGATTCAGGTGTCCCTTTCAGCATCAGGTGTCACTTTCAAAGGTGGCGCTTTCCCGCAGATAGCGTCTCTCTTCTGGTGCTAGCCGTCCATCCAGCGCCCGTGATGACACAGCGCAGCGACATATGGTCCACAAGCACACACAGGCGTGCACACAGCCTTAATCCAGCTCGTTCTCAAAGGCGTCGATACCGCGCGCCCGATACATACCTTGATATTTTCTGCTTTGATTGAGTGTAACTCCTACTATATACTAGCCTTGTTTTAGTTAAAACCACATATTTAAAATTCAGTGCAATGTATCATTCTCGTCTTTTTTAGCTTAAACCGAAAAGTCCAACCTCTAGGTATAATATAGATAATTAGAAAAAATAACATTGAAAAGTGAAATAACAGTATGAAGTACAGCGGGAGGAGTTTGAGCCATCTACAACTGTCAATCACAGTCGTACTTACACAAGTAAATGTAAACTGCGCTGTTATAAGTGTCCATTCGGGGTTACCTGCAAGTGGAAAGAAGGGAGCAGGGTGAACGAAACGAGCCCTGACTTTTAGAACTAAATTTTATTATGCGCACGAATGAGAAGAAATGAATCTTAGCTGTCAGCAGAACCGCATAAGCATTTCAAGCCGATTTAAGAGCATTGCTGTTGGTCGTAGAGGGCGTAGCTCTCCGGGCCGCACTGCTTATCGAACTCAGTCACACACTCTTCGGGTACAGAATCCTTGAAGGCGGTCTTCACCCATAGAAGACAATCTGAAGGAGGAAGAACGTGACATTTTGATACACATTTGGCTACCTTATTGTCGGCAGGACTGACAAAATTGAAGAAACAGTGGCTGATAGCGGATTCCGGTGATAAATCTCGCCTTTTTCTTTTGGAGAGGACACTGATGAGAGGATCTGTAGTCAAAACACTTCCGTCCTTAAAGAACTGGCACACATTTACTCAAGGATGAATCAAGTCATTACAAGTAGTTTGCAAGTGCGGGCAGCAGCCCTTTTTAGAAACTTAAGACAGGCTAGGCTTAGGGCGTTTCCCTGCCCTTGCTTCTGTAAAGAAAACTTCCTGGCGGATGGAACGCGTGGCAGCTATCTTTCATGTCGCTTTCAAAGTGCGCCAGTAAGTCGCTAAATGTTTTTATCAGGAGCACAGGACCCACTCTTACGCTTCGAGCTCGAACGATTAAGGCCCAAGCAGTGCACAACGCTCAAATCGTGAGCGGGATCTTCGCCCCACTTAACAGGCTAACAGATAAATCAATCCCTGTGGACCTTACCAGTGCACCGAATTGATTCAAGCAACGGATGTTTGGCTTCAGAAATAATTCGGAAAATATTGTCTAAATAATTGCAGTGTTTCATCTGCACTAGAGATACAACCTGGACATTCGCCTCGTGTAGAATGAACGCCAGCTATAAGCGCTGGTATGGCGGTATGGCGGTGAGTTTGTTGAACGCTTCGGCTTCTCCCCTCTGCTTCGTGGCCACCACAAAGGCAAAGTAGAAAGTGAGTACATTCTTGAGCGATTAGCTAAGTTCCAACTGTGTCTTACACCCACTGCTTCGTTTTGACACACATTCATCAAACGTACTTGAAATAAGCAAAACAGAGAGAACAGGGCCATGCGAAAGGAATAAAAGAAAAATCGATGAACGGTCAGCGACGCAAGCAGCCTGTCGTACTCTGCAGGTTCCATGAATTCCAACTCCTCGCTATCCGTGATCCCAATTGGTTCACTGACACGCACCACTCCAGTCATCGGATGTACATGTCATAAATCTTAGGCTCTCATTAGTATTCCCTTAGCAAGATATCATATGAATGATTTCAAATCCAGCGTCGCAATAATTGCTGTGCCAACGTGAAGCTAGATTAATGCACTTCGTATTATGTAGCTCCCTGTCTCCCCACAATGTAAAAATTTTGAAAAGACATCAGTTTGTTTCATGAATTTCCTTTCACACCCAACAAAGCGCTTTATAAGTTCCATCCCACCTACGTCATATCACTTCGGCCATATGATGCCAGGCTGGAAATGCCACGGAAGGTGCACAGGCGTCGTTGTCACCAACTAGCGCTGTATGGCATTTTTTTATGACTAAACCTGCTACTCTTTTCAAGGACTGCGTTGCGTTTTAGACCTCTGAAAAATGTTGAGTTTGACACCCATCACCGAGGCATCTCGGTAGCTCGTGACAGAGCGCAAGGGCTGAAGCGCAGCGCGTCTTCATCGCAGCTTCTCACGCTCTTGGCAGGGCATTGGATGCGAACCTGGAGAAGGTCTCCAGCACGCTGGCGACGGTGTTACTTCGCGAATTTGCATATACGTTCGCTCTGGCACATCTGCCACGTTGCCGCCGAAGCCTAATTATCAGCCTGACTGCGGCCAATACCGGTTAAAGACTTCATATCTCTCCAATTAGCCGGATCCTGTATAAGCTGCGGCCACCTTATTCCCCCAAATTTCCTATATCATCCGCCCACCTAACTTTCTGTCGTCCTCTGCTACGCTTGCCTTCTCAAGGAATCCAGTATGTTACTCTTATGTGCCATCGGTAATCTTGCCTTCGGATAACATGCCCTGCCCGTCCTCATTTCGCAATTTTTCTTAACACGCTCCGCTCTCTGACTGTCCCTAAAAGGGGCTCTAAAACAACTTCCGAGGAGAGGGCATCAACTTGCTCAATCAGTGCATTGTGTTGTCATGAACACCTGAGCCAAATAATGCACTTCTACAAGCAGCAGAGGACCCACAATTACGCGCGAAAATTGGCTAGCCCTTCCCGGCGACTTTTTCATTCTCGCACCCTCCTCCGTCGCTCACATCTACGTGTACATGTTGAGAGATTGCTATTGGTTATATTCTTTCAGGCGTCAGGCAGCTACCATGGCCGCGGCCAATAAGCCGCGTAGCTCCGGCGGGTGAGTAAGCTCTCTCCAGGAGGTGGGGCCGGCGGAGGAGCGCCGACATTCCAGTGTGAGAAATATAACCAGAGGAGACGTAAAAACGCGAAGAAGCTGAAGTTCAAATTTTGACTACATATAACTCTATTTATACAAAGCGCATTAAAAATCCTTCCTGGACAATATTCGTGAAGCGACGTGCTTTATCATCCCAGGCATACCGCAACTTTATTAGACCCCTTTCAGAGCTTCTTTAATGTTACACCTATCGTTTTCCTTTCCATGACTCGCTATATATGTTGTCCTCAATTTAAATTGAAGCCTTTTTGTTAGCCTCCTCGTTTCTGGCCCATAGGTAAGTACCGGTGAGATACAGCTGTTATATATTGATACTTGTAAACTGCCATTTATCACAGGTTCTGCTAAATGCGCTCCGCCCCAATCAAATTCTTCTAGTTATTTCACTCTAGTGGTTCTCAAAACAGTGACTACCTGCTCTGTCTTTGAAGAAGTACAGTTCTACAGGTATTGCTCATGTGTCCACCCGTTGTGGAAAGAAACCCATTGATTGAGTTGCACCCAGTCCTCAACGATGTCAAGGGCATCGCCGTGCAACAGGCAACGGTTGTAGATGTGGTGGGCACCTATTTGTCCCCAAGCGCAGTCGTTTTGTGCACCCGTTCCAACCGGGAAGCCATAGTGACGTTCGCGCCTCAATACCCGCGGTCCCCCCGATAGAGGTCCAAATTTTGCCGCTAGTGGCACGGCTTGACGTGAAAAATGTGGTAGGAACTGCATACACTCTATAAGGTTTGTCGTCATTTTGGACAAAAATTCGTTCTTTCGGGCACGAGCTGCGTAGTCACTACCAGCAGTCTTTCCCGTAAATAAATGTTGAGAGTCGGAACTTTTGTCTTGCACGAGTCATCGATTAGGCTGAACTATTCGTCCGACGAGCGCACCGTGCGGGTGCCACCGTTCATACCAAAAACGCAACCCCTGAAAAAAGAAAAAATCTCTTTCTCGCGGTTGGAATCGAAGCACTGTCTCGTCTTTACATGGACGATTTAAAAACGTTTGCTTTGGTTTGGTTTATGTGGCTTAACGTCCATAAGCGACTGAGGCTATGATGGACGCCGTAGTCAACGACTCCGCAAATTAAGACCACCTGGGGTTCTTAATCGCACAGTACAAGGGCCTCTAGCATTCAGTCTCCATCAAAATGCGACCGCCGCGGAAGGGATCATACCGGCGCCTTTTGAGTCCGCAGCCAAGCACCATAACCACTGAGCCACTGCGGCGGCCTGTTGGATAGGATTGTCTGAAATGACGGTGCTCGGCTTGCTGTGTGCGTCCTATGGCCGCTTGATGACGTCAAATTGTTTTTCTTCCCATCACTGGGATTTTCTGTACAATCTGCGAGTAAACACGCGTACACACACGGCGCCACCTTTCTCTTAATGGGACTAGTAAAGCTTTCGCATTAATATTTTGGCTCCGGGGTATCTGGCTTTTCCTGCAGCCGTCATTGCTGCTTCGGCAAAGGCGCCTGTAGAACGCATTATTCCTTGTTTCTTTCACTACTTCACTCTCTCAGTTCTCTTCAGATCCCACCTCAGATTGATAGTATCCTTGGTGATAGAGATAGTGCCCGTGCACTACTTTTTATTCCTACAACGACCTACACACGACCGCACCGGCGGTGCTTCACTGCAAATCCGTGCTAGCAACACTCGTGTGCTTGTACAAGTGGTGCGCTTGACCAAGGCAGGTTTTTCTTTGGAAACTGTGACTGCTGGTGCGGAATGCCTGGTAAAAAAAGATTATACAGGTGGGCGCTCAGTCATGAGAGTCGAAAGTTGGGGTAAAAGGTTGGGGCGTACAGCCATGTCTTGCATGCATTGGCTATCACACCGACTGGAGCAAGGCAGAGGAAAGTGCGGAGTAGACGTTTACTTCACCTCCACCGGCAAGCTTGTACGCATGTGCAAAGCAGTAAACGAAGAAATGAAGCCAGCCTGTTCTATTAGTCAGGAATGCAAGTCTGTGGCTTGCATAACTAACATTACATACCGCATTCCACTGTCCTGCGGGAAGTGCTACGTCGGGCAGTCGGGACGATGCCTCAACAACCGATTGAGGGAGCATTGCGCATCGGTTGATTCGTTAGCGGTGGAAGGCTTTCTTGTCAAACATTTCAAACGTTGTGGGTGCAAGCCAGCTGCTGATGCCACGTGTGAGCTAGGCAGGCGAGGCACGAGGCTACAACATGAGATATGCGAGGCCTTGCACATTCCAAAGGAAGGAGTAAAGTGTGTCACCAAACCCTCTCTGGCGTTGTCGCAAAAAGATGTTTTATATCTTGATAACAGTCTCCCACGTCCGTTATAATGATGTCCTTGTTTTTGAGCTTTTTCCGCAGTTGTGCGCGCATCTCGAACGCCATATGTGGTTCATTCCTCCTGATTCTTTTCTATGCCCACATCTTAAGCGCTAGTCTTACTTTTATAATGACTGTTTTCAGTGCACGCTAAAGAACGAGCCTTCACTACGGCGCATTTTTCTCTCATCGAAAACTTTTCTCGTTCTTTGTTCACTTAATGATGCATGCGCCGATGTAATTGACGCAACGTAAACATTGTTGCTTCTTTTAATGCGCAAACACTAGAAACGTCATGCGAATGAAAACCTCGCATGTATCTGTCAGTGTACAGCCACCGAGAAATCACGATAAACTTACAATACCTATGGCCTCGAACGCGATTCAATCCCGTGGCAGCACGAAGAGATCAGATGCGCTGCTATTGATTTACACCACTCGGCCATCGTCGCAGCCTTTCTCCCTAATGGCTAAACTGCCAACCTCTCGCGCTGTGCTTCGGAAATCGTCGTGTCCTACTATAATCGGAGCGCGAAACAGTCCAGACGCAAGAACACACGGGCATTTGAACGTGTCAGCCTACGTCCGAAAGCGTGGCCAGTTTTGGGCGCCTGCTTACAACCGCGTCAGCACGCGGGCACATAGACGGACGAGCCAACGTTCGAACGCATGGCAGGTTTGAAATATAGCCTTGATTCCACTTAATCGAAAGCTTGATCAAAGTTGAGATCTCAAATGAACAAAGTGGACAATATAGCAAATGATTACAAATCATTTGATGTGTTTGCTGTAGTCATTTGCGATTGTATTGATTGAAAAACATGCAAGGCGGCCTTTCTCACCGCAAGTAAAACTGCTAGACTCTCGTGCTGTGGCACTAGTTTGCACAGAACCGCACAGAGGCCATCAGATATTCTTGGTGCATGCGTTGGTTTGCGCCACTGCTCAAAGTGGGCGCCATGAGTCAGTTCGCTCACAAAATCGGAGCTCACATGTTAACGAATTCATCTCCACAACAATCTCATTGATGGCCGAAAATTTTGTCCAAGTATTCCTCTGAGCAACTGAGATTATATGTGGCACGAAACTAATCTCTAAAATTCAATACTTCGACTGAAAAGAAGCATTTTCGTCCTTTTCTTCCTGATGTGTATAAAAATTTTAGCGCACTTATATATATTGCCGGAGTCACCACGAACCCAAAGTACCCTGGAACAGGATCTGAATCACATTCACGCTGAGCCATATGATAGAGGCCGGCGTATGCAAGAAACAAGTATCTTCGGGAAGGGAATGTCATGTATTGTTCGAATTCACGTGGTGGGACATGAGCGAGCCGAAAGCTGTTCGATGGAGGCAAAATTCGAGAGGCCTGCGTACTGTGCGATGTCGGTGCGCGTTAAAGAACCTCAGTGGTCGAAATTTCCGGAGCCCTTCACTACGGTGTCCTTCATAGCCTGAGTCGCTTTGGGACGTTAAACTCCCATAAACCATAAGCTAAGGAAAATAAGGAATTGTGGACCCGTCAGGCTGTCCAAGGAGAGCTTTTTTTCTACAATCCTCTATCTGTATTTGATGGGAAATTAAAAGATTTCACTTTATTCCCAGTCTGAAGAGCTCGCCACAACACACTGGCCCATAACAGGCATGCTCTAGCCGTCACTGGCCATGTAGAAACGACATATTTCTCTTAAAGCGCCATAAGCAGAGTAACATATTCTTGCTTAAATTTCAATGCGCGCAAATGTGTAAGACCATTTTACAAGCCGCAAGTTCTATTATGGATTATTCAGACGGACATTACTTGGCCGTCTTGGCTTACATTACATTACTGAGAACTTCAACACCTTTTTGTGTGCTACAACCAATTCTCTGAACATCAGCACCTTCAAGGAGGATAACGACAATATATTCGGACGTGCTGCACAAGCTCGGCAAAAAATGGCACCAAAGAACTTGGGCCGCCAAGTATTTAGCGCCATTTCATATGCACGTGCTACCCGGGCTTTACAGCATGTTATGCGGAAGCGTCAGATGGCTCACTTCAAAGTCACCTGTCCCCAAAATCTCTACACAAAATCTGTCTGCAAAATATGTCATAGGATAAACAAAATTGGGGTCAAGGTGAGAATCGAACCCGGCCGCCGGCCTGCGAAACGAAGAAGCTGCCACTCCCCCACGACATTTCAACGTTTTATGCTGAATAAAGGCGCGTCTAATGAATGCACAGTTCTTAAAACCATATCTTCATATATGTACTGAAGCCTACAACAGTAATTATGAACACCTTAATTACAGATGTCGCAATCAAACGAGTACCAAATTTCTGCCGTTTCCGGTAAATTTCTTCCATGCTTCGCGTGCAGTCGTAGCGCCATCATGCGGCACCCACTCAACACCCCCTTGCAATGTAGGTTCTAGCCCAGCAGATGGCGCCGGTTGCGGGCTGCCCACAGCTTCCGCATTTCCACACGTACGGAGTGTTAAGTGCACCTTGTAATTTTTTTAGCAATGTGACTTACAGTCGTTGCCTAGAATAGGGAATCGACCAACAAAGCAATTCTTCCCGTTGAAGTATAACCCCTGGGCAGTGGAAGAAATGGCCCCATCTGTAAAGCAAAAAGAAACACGCTGTGCTCAGTCTACTGAAGGCCAGTTATTCCAGACGTCCTGCTGCCAGTCGTATAGCGACAGCTTTTTGAAGTGCACTTGACTAAAATTCTATGGTCTGTTATTACCAGCAGCTACACACCATTTCCGGCGCACGGGCTACTAAGAAATGAGCACACACAAACATCGTGCTATAGTCGTCGTTTTCGGATGGACCATGCGCTCAGCCGCGATCACGTAACCATCCCGTGAACGCCACTCGTTCCTCGCGCAACCTTCGCCTTCTTCCAACATGACGCACGTCATAAGAGGCCATCAAATGCCTAGAAACGTCTCTCAGACGCTGCACGAAGGCGGAAGGCTAGATCAAGTAACATGCAGCTAGAAGGGCGCACTCAGGTCGTTGCCCGCGAACGCGCAGTCTAATAACATCTGCAAGTCTGTGCTCCCTCGCCTATCTCAGAGGCTCCCATACTCAGGTTCACCTCACCTTCTTGAAGGAAGAACAATGAAGCATTTGTATTTACATTATGCACAGGGGGTCGTGCACATACGCCACGCTTTCCAATTCCGGAAACATAGCAATAGTTCACTGCGATTGAAACTAGAATTTTATAGCGCCGCTTTTAATCACCCGTTCGTGAATTGAGTCATGTCGCCGCCGTCGATGTATCCGATCCAAGCGATAAATAAATAAATAATCTGATTCGAATCCGCAGCCCCCCGAATACATTCCACTTCGCTGGTCACTGCTCTTGAGTACAAGGCTGCGGCTGCAGCCGATCATGCCTCCGATTAAACTGCGACACATTATCGCGCTGTGCATTGCACATCATTGCCTTCTTAGCATAGGGGTGCGCAAACTATATGACAGGAGGAACGGCACAGGACGACGATTGCGCTTCTCGTCCCTTGCCGCCCCTCCTGTAAGATCATTTTCGCACTCCTACGCTAAGATGTATGGCCAACTAGCTCCCTTTCAAACTGCTAAGATCGTCGTCTTCATCAAATGATTCTACTATTGAACTAATATCTTCGCCAGACGTGCCGGCAACCCTGCAAAGCAAAATAATCCGACAGAGCTGCACTCAAATTTTCCATTAGAGAGAACCTTATCGTCCTTAATTTTTTTTTCTTTTTTGGTAAGCGCTTCGTATAGCATATCAGACAAAAATAAAATAAACAAGAAGGCTTGAGTAACGGAAAGAGTCGCAAGCATTCCCAGCCGTCTGAGTATAAGAACATGCCCAGAGTAGAAGTAGAAAAAAAATTAGGGTTAGAGGCGGGGCGCATATAGGCTTACCTTCACAAAGGTCGAAACCGAACGTGAAGGACTCCGTCGCAGTCATGTTAAGGCAGTAATCTACGTCAGCCCTAAGAAGAAAAATAAGCAGGACCAATTAACGACAACTTACGAAATAGCTTTTCTGTCCATACGTTCAACACTTAGAGTGGAAGGAACCACATTAAGGCTGTGTTTATTAAAGCAGGCAGCTGTGATGATCAACGTATTTGTCTCTGTTATGACCGGACCTGCACAACAGTATGAGACGCCATGCGTCGGTCGAGCCGTTCTGCACACAACAGGGCGCACCCCCGTTTACGTCGCAGCATTCGCCACTTAAGCTGCCACCTCAAACGCGCGTCAATGTGAACTGCCCATCGGAGCGAGCGATGGAAGTTTCCATCACATGTTGTGCACGTGGCCGGCCTACCACCGAAGGATCCTAGCAAATTATGACATTTGGTCGCCGATATAAAAGGCGCGCGGGTGGACCCGGGTGCTGAGCGATGTTTGGGTTCTGTGCATGTCCTTCCCTAGTGTTGTTCATACGGGCCTCGGTGCTCTCTTACGTCTGTGAATAATGGACATATTGATACGAGGTGGCAAGCCAAGGAACAGGACGACATGATGACAGATAAAATATGATTTAATGGCGATGGACCTAGCGCGAGTGCTCCGTTCCGCGCCACTGCCCTCTTCTTCGTCTTCTTGGTAACAATATGAGCGTTTGTTTGTCCCTTCCACGAGCCTTCAGGAGCGTTCGCTCCTTGTAGCGTGGGCCTCGTCTTCAGCGTCCCTGGAGGCAACTCACCTCTCTCATAAGAGGTCTTTCTATAAGTTTAGCGGAAGACCTAAACAAAGGAGTTAACTTTTGGCGCTCACATTTCCTTAGATCTGCCCACTCCAGCATATCATTCGCTTTCTCTTAGAGTGATTATCGAAGAGTTTTATATCCTGAGAGGATTCGCCTGTGTATTGACGTTCTGCCGAGTACATGGTGTCAAATGTATCCTCGAGTGAAAATAAGAGCGCACGATATGGCAATAATTGCTCATTGACATCTGTGCATGAATACTATAGAAGCCTGTAGTCTTCCTCTTTTCCCTCTGTCAATGCCTGATTGCAAAAATTCAACTCTGCCTTCTCCCTAACGAAACATGCAGATTTTGTCGAAGTGGCGGCCGCCAAATGGTTCTGGCTTTCTTCCTCTATTAGGCTCCATCACAAGAAAGGTTAAATAGAGCACCAAATTAGTGGCAGGCTTGCAGCGTGCTGCGTTGTGCCGTGTTCCAGAAGAAAACTTATCCCAGCACGCTCGGCGGGCGTGCGCAATCAGTATTCGACAGCTACGCGATCGGATCTCGGCGCTGCGCCTTCTCGGCTTGCCGGAACCTCCGCTCCTTCCGTGCTGAACGAGTCCTCCTAATAAATTTGTGAACACCAGACTCTTTCGGCTTGTGTCTGCGATGTTACCCCCACAAAATACTGACTCCGGACTTCGAGCTGCCCCACTTCCGTGCCCGGCCTGCGCCCGCATCAGCCTACGCCTACTGCTGCACCGAGCTCGAGACCCCGTCTGCTTTCGACGCCTGCCACAGATCCTGTAAGCGATGGTACCAGCCTCCTTCACTGCCTCGTCGCTTCTGTCATCCCCGCCGCCGCCCGCATGAGCCCGACGTATCCGCGCTACAGCTGCCCGAATTCTGGCCCTCGGACTCGGAACACTGGTTCCTGACCATCTAGTACTATTTCGCATAAGCAGCATCATGTCTAAGAAGGACATGCACGATCATGTCATCGGTGCTCTCCCTCTTGTCACTGCTACGGTCGTCCGAGACATTCGCGCTCACCGCCTGCTCATCGCCCTCAAGACCATCTCCGAGCGGCCCTCATGCTTCGCACTTGTGAATCCGAGCAACGTCGCCTGCAACACCTGCTTCAGGAGGAAGAACTCTGCGGCCGGAAGCGCACCGACCACCTGCGTCGTATGATGCACACGTCTGCTAACCATTCTCCGTCTGTGGATACATCGCTACAGCAAGAGATGTTCCTGCAACGCTTTCTTCGCCGTGTGTGCGCCATCCTTAGTTTGTTGACAGTAGGCATCGCCTCAGAGGCCCTAATGGCTGACCAGCTCATGGACTTCTTGCCTGCGGTTCACTGTTCCTCCGCTCCTGTCACATCTGCGTGATCAGCCACCGGCAACCGCTAAGACCGGCTACTAGCCCCCATCGCTGCGCTGAGCTGCGAGATCGCCAAACTGCCTTCCGACAGTAATGTCCTGCGGGCACATCTCGCTGGCGCCTCATCCCACTCTCGCCACTCCGAAGCATTAGGCAGGGTTGACCGTTCCCCCTGGTCTCGTCGCGCCGCTCATCCCACGCGCACTACGATTCCCGCGCTCGTCACTGTTCCCAGCACTGCAATTTCTCAAGCAACCACCGTGCTTGAGATGTGCCGCTGTCTACGGCCCTGGACGACCTCTTCATGGCCAGCACAGCGGTATACGAGAAGTCTTCCACTGCTCTGACTTCCCTGCGTTTCCGATCTCGCTGTCTGCCGCAGGTGTCTGCGCTCCTTGTGCTCACCACTCCGGCACCCGTTTAGTCACCCCTGCCGGCTGCCCTCTCACCATCGCATGCCCTGCCACCACCTGCGACGCGTTCGCACATCGACGCTCCCACTGCTGAGGAGCCGCACAACCCGCCTACTTCTGCTTCGAGCTCCTGTGCCGAACCAAGCGCACGCCTTCAGTCACGCTCAACACCCGGTGAGTGCTTTCACACAGGCCCGGAGCCGTCCTCGCATCGTGACATGTGACGGCGACAGTCCTGTCTTCTCGTCCACCTTGCGCCACCAGTACCGTATGTTCCGGCCTGCGAAGACGGTGCGGCTTAAGCAGCATCCTATGTATTTGCCGCAACGACCACGCTGCCCGCAGTCACCATTACTGGCCCCCTCCTGGTCTGTCCGACAGTATCGGAAGCGTGCACTGCAGTGCCCCCTTCCGGGCCACATCTTTCCGATCGCTGTCTTCCGGGTACCCATCACATTCCGCGGCCGGCCCACTACAGGCTACTTTCGCGGCGCGATTGTCGCACCGGCACTTCCTCTGTCTACAGCACCCTTTCTGGTGCATTTTGTCGCCGCTGTGGCTTTTCTGCCCCTTGCCACTCACACTCGGACGCCAAGAATTTAGTGTCTCCGCCTCCAACCTCATAGTCTCTTCCTCGGCCACCACGATTCAGCATTGGCCGACCGCCGTAAGCCTGAGGCCCTTACCGGAAGCTCCGTCCGGCCTCGTTTTCGCTTTGCCAACGGATTTTTTCTGACGTCCCCGTTCCACCTTGCCTACCACCTCGCTATATCACTACCATATCAATCGTCTCCCTCACGACGGCTCCAGAAGAAGACGACATGTCCCAGCACGCTGGGCGAGCGCGTTCAGATCAGTATTCGACGGCTACGCGATCGAATATCGGCACTGCGCCCTCTCCGCTTGACGGCGACTCCGCTCCCTCCTGGCTGAACGAGTCTTCAAAAATTTATAGTTACCACAAATCATCTGCTTTTGTCTGGGATGCTTCCTCTATTTCTCGTTAAATTTGGAATCATTTCGATCCTGCGAGGTTGTGGCCAGTAAGTTCGCGCAAACTCTCAGCCTTAACTCTTAGCTTTATTTCGTCTTCCCCTTTTTGTACGTGAACACTAAAGCCCATAGTCTTAATTTCACCGATGCTTGTCCACCCAGAGCCTCTAGCAGGAGGCAGCTCTCCAGCAGGCTTACTAGCATACTACGCAGAAAATTTTATGTCAAAACACACAATGGCCGCCAGTGTGTTCTGAACCCGCGGCGGCGCGAACAGATCAGCTTTGCTGGCCATGGACCATTAGACCACTACGTCATTGCCGCAGCCGAACATATTGCGCGTGCTTTTTTCTTGAAAGCGAAATTTATGGCCCCAGGGCATCAATGATGGGTGAAGGTGTGATGAATGATCTAAATGAATGGAAGAAGGTTAGCGGATTTGATGAAGTCCAGTAGAGAACGATGGTACGGTCCCTGCGTCCAGGCAATGTATGAAGAAGGGTTGCTTGGTGAAAGACCTGCTACCATCAGGTGCCGGATCCTTGTAGGCTTGAGAGCTGGGCAGTCCCACAGTAAGTGATAAATGTAGGCCTCAATGTCGTCGTGTTTACATACCGGACACCCTGGCCGAGGAAACAATTCTCGGTACTGAGGTCACTTCCGAGTGATGGCTGGTGCTAGGGCAACCCCGACCCGGATCCTCCTAAGCGCAACCTCCTCTGCACGGGTAAGACCGCGGGGGAGGGTTACAGCATACGGAGGGATGAGAGCACGTGTGCGGCGCCGGATGTGTTCCTTTCTTGATGAAAGGAGGGTAAAATTGTCCAAATGAAGGAGCCGAGGCGGTGATGAGTTTGGATTCGCAAGGCGGGTCGCTAAATCTGCCTGCCTTTGATAGGTCAGCAGATGCCGTGGGACCCACTCAATACGTACTGGCTGCGGGAGGCGTGCCGCGAGCCGGTGGATGTCCTGATATATCGTTGGACAGCGGCTAACACGCCGTAGCAACCGGACAACTTGAATGGTGTCAGTGCGGATGACAACGCGGGCAGCAGGGAGCATAGTTAAGTCGGCCACGCAGCAGAGTGCTTCTTGAACTGCAACCAGCTCAGCACAAAAGGACGAAGGGGGATCCGTAAGCTGAAGACAAGAGGTTTGATTCTGGGCAGGTCTGCGCGGGCAGTAGATAGCTGTTGTTGCTTTGCAGTCTTGTATGCTAGCGTCTACGTAGACAACAATGGATCCTTCAGGCAGGCAAGCATCTTTTTCATCAAATTTCTGGCGAAGCAATGATGCCGAATGAGCAGATGTTGGCCGGCGATTATCTGTTGGCTTGTTGTCACTGAGCTGTACAAACTTTCATGGGGAAAGAACTGGCGTTGGCGGCTGAAGAATGGAGTGTGACGTTGCATAAGTCCTCAGTGCATGCATGGATTGCGATAGACTGGCCTTAAGGCGGCGCGCTTCACGGCGCTGCTGCACCAGCTCATCAGTGGTATTGAGATGCGCATTCTCTTGTAAAGCTATGACCGGTGTGATGCGTGGAAGGCACGCAATGGCCCTCATAGCCTCTCGGTAAACGGCTTCAAGGCGATCCCATTGGGCTCTTGTAAGATGTTGAAACTGGGCCTGATACACAATACGTGGCTGCAGAACTGCCCTCACCAATTGCCGTGCAACGAACGAGCCTGCGCCACCAGATTTAGGGGCAATTCTTCTAATCAAACCAAAAGTCTGAATAGCTTGCCTTTTTGCCTGAGAAAGCCATGCAGTCGCTGATCCTGATTGGTGGATCATTAAGCCAAGGATTTTTACACTCGGACTTTCCTGTAGTGAGGTTCCTGGTAGACAAAGACGGATTAGACATGCAGCAAGTTTACGACGTCCCTAGCGGTTGGCGACAGACGTGTATGTTGTTTTATGTACGGATAGCTGAAGTCCGATGGATGATGCGTAATTACAGGTAACATCCAAGGCAGATTGAAGGGCAGCCTCCTGAGTACTGAGATCTTGGTGAGTACTCCACACCGTGATGTCGTCAGCGTACTGAAGAAATTTTACGTCACGGATGTCATGTGAGCACCAAGCCAGCGGGATGAAAGCAATATTAAATAACGTCGGCGACAATACTGATCCCTGGGGCACGCCGCACAGAGGAACAAATTATCCGACCGCTTCGCCGCTGAGGCGTATTGCAAATTTTCTGCCTTCAAAAATGATTGGACAAAACTACGCACTCTCAGAGGGAGATGAAGCATGTCAATGGAGTTCAGAATGGCTGCATGACTGATGTTATCACATTCCTTTTCAAGGTCCATTTCTAAAACAGTACGCACATTGCGGATGCGGGTATATGACAAAACTGCAGATGCTAAGACAGCCAACGCGTCCTCTGTACCAATATATGGACGAAAACCTATTTGTGCTGGGTGATAAAAACCGTGCTGCTCTAACCACCATAACAGTCGTGTGGCTAGAATTTTCTCCCCCAGCATGCACAGCGTAGGAGTTAAGGAGATAGGTCGCAAGTTGGCGAGGTCCGTCGGAGGCTTTCCTGGTTTCGGGATAGGAATCCCGACAGCGGATTTCCAGCTCTCAAGCACTACGCCAACCAACCATACTTTGTTTATGGTGCCAAGTAGTTGAGGGAGTGCAGCGCCACTCAGGTTCTTGTACACCTCGTACTGAATATTTTCTGGGCCGGGCGCTGTTTTCCGTTTCGCATCATCTATCGCAGCCAACAACTCAGGCATAGAGAATGGACACGCAATTCAATCTACGTCGACATCAGACGGCATTTGATATACATGCGCTGGGATGTCTGCCATATTTAAACTAGCGGATGAAGAAGGCACAGCATCGTATTTCGGGAAAAACTTTCGCGCTGCTTCTTTGGCGAAATCATCTGGCGACAAGTTAGCCGCGAAGCATGCGGTTGCCGCTGCGTCAGTCGTACGGTGACCGCGTTCCATTGTACGGAATGTTCGCCAGAAAGAGGCATTCGAGGATTTTGCAAAAAATTGTTCGCACCACGCATGCCACTGCCGCCGATAGAGGTCGCGTTCATAATTGCGTGCCTGGAACATAGGCCCTTATTGCTAGCATTTCTGGATATTAGGGGAGCCTATGACAACGTTACTCAGGAGCATTAGTGGGACATATTGGGCACATTGGATGTGGAAAATGGAGTAATTAATCTTTTAAAAGATATATATAGAGGTAACAGAGTGCTCATAAAATGGGAAAAAAAATGTATCAGGGCCTGTAGAGATACAGCGGGGGCTTAGACAAGGATGTCCTCTGTCCCCTTTGTTGTTCATGTTGTACCTGCAAGGTTTGGAGGCCAAGCTAGAGGGGAGTGGACTAGGTTTCAACCTATCTTTTTTCAAGCAAGGGGAATTGATTAAACAGACATTACCGGGACTAATATATGCGGACGATATAGTGATAATGGCTGACAACAAGGAAGACCTGCAGAAGTTGTTAGACATATGCAGTACAGAGGGAGATAGATTAGGCTTCAAGTATAGTAAGGAAAAATCTGCAGTCATGACATTTAATGAAGAGGGCGGCGAGCATAGAATACAGGAGTTCGTGCTAAAGGTAGTGAATGAGTACAAGTATCTTGGGGTGTGGATAAATAACAGTGTTGAGTATCTGACAGAGCATGAAAAATATGTAATGAATAAAGCTAGTAGGAATGCAGCTGTCATGAAAAATAGGGCACTGTGGAATTACAATAGGTATGAGGTGGTAAGAGGGATCTGGAAAGGGGTGATGGTCCCTAGCCTGACCTTCGGGAATGCGGTCCTGTGTATGAGGCCAGATGTTCAAGCAAGGCTGGAAATTAGGCAACGGGGAGTAGGGAGGTTAGCTTTGGGAGCACATGGCAATACACCAAATCAGGGGGTACAGGGTGATATGGGATGGGCGTCTTTCGAGAGCAGAGAGGCTAGCAGTAAGATAGCATTTGAGGAACGATTGAGAAGGATGGAGGAAAAGCGGTGGGCTAGGAAAGTTTTCAGATACCTGTATATAAAGAATGTTGACACGAAATGGAGAAAGCGAACTAGAAAATTGACAAGCAAATATCTGGACAGCAGTAAGGGGGCAAATCAGCAATTATCGGTTAAGAAAAAGGTTAAAGGAACAGAGAGAGCTTTGTGGAAAACAGGGATGCTGACGAAATCGGCACTAGAAACATACCGGACCTTTAAACAGGAAATTGTCAAAGAAAATATCTATGATAATTGTAGGGGAAGTTCTTTGTTGTTTGAGGCCAGGACTGGAGTTTTGCGGACTAAGAAGTATAGAGTCAGGTACCAGGAGATAGACACTTTGTGCATTGCGTGCGGAGAGGAGGAGGAAACGGCTGAACACTTGATACTTTTCTGTAAAGGGCTTCACCCTACAGTGGAAGGCAGCGGGGCTCACTTACCCAAGGCATTGGGGTTTAGGGATAGTGAAGGGAAAGTGGATTTTAAGAGGTTAGAAGTAACCAAGCGAAGGTTATCTGATTGGTGGCTAAAAGCAAGACAGGAGTAAAATTTCACAAGACATTGCTAGGTGGCTTGAGCCACCGCCCGATGTAAAGGGTTCAGCCGTATCCATCCATCCATCCATCCAGCCTTAGCTATAAGATAGTGCAATCGCATACGTGCCTTCGATGAAGTAGGGTCTCTCGTAGCAGCTAGCTCGGCTTGACGGCGTGCCGCCCACAAGATAAGAAGGCCGAGGTCTGGTGCCGGTCGACCAAAATCAGTCAGGTGGTAGTTGTAGCACTGTTGAGCGCTGTTCGTATGCGCTCAACAAGGATTGGCGAAGAATCTGGGGAGAGATTGTCCATACAAGAGCGGAAACTGTCCCAGTTGATCACAGAACATTTGTAGCGTGAAGGTCGGAAATTTGAGGTGTGAAGACCGATGATGATAGAGTGATGATCACTTCCCCAGCAGTCTGGCTCCATGTGCCAGGAGGGAGTACCCGGACCCGATCACCACGTCGTCTGGAGCACAGGAAGCACTGCAACTTTGACGCACTGGCCGTGTTGCTGTCCCAGGATGGTTTATCAGCACAAATTGGGCATCCGTAAAGGCGTCCCGCACACGCCTGCCACGAGGGCTTGAAGTGGGGTACCCCCAATCCTGGAGAAGGGCGTTAAAGTCGCCTCCGACTAAAATAGAACACCCGGGATACCGCCGACAGACACTTGTTAACCAGCCAAGATTAATACGGGAGGAAGCACAACCGGTTGGTCTAACGTAAAATGAAACGACCACAACGGTTCCTTTCTTAAGTTTCGCAGCCACTGCCACCTCTTGATACGACGTGCACCAGTTTTCGAGAGCAAGACGTACATGCGGAAAACGTGAGTCCACATACACCGCCGCCTTTCCCGGGGGAGCAGCAGTTTGTACACGACGGTCTATCATTGAAGGAGACATGTAGGCACTGAAGGCTGGAATCGATGGCAAGGCGTTTGTTTCCTGTAGCAGCATGGCCCATACCTGGAGCTTGTGAATATGTAGTCGGGTCTAGAGCTCTCCCACTTCGTGGAAATGCTTCTGCAGTTCCACTGCAGCACACCAGCACGACTGGAACTTGCCATTTCTAGTTACTAGCCCAAGCGCTGTAGAATCACGGACGCCAGGTTGGACAACTGGTTGTCCATAAACCGGAGCAAAGAAGTCGCAGAATTGTCCAGTGGCATGGCGGTAATCTGGGAAGAGGCGGCAGGAAATGACACTGGTGGGCGGCAGGAAGGCGATGTTGCTGCGCCATTGATAGATGCGGCGGATGATTCCGCTGCCCGTCTACGTCGAGCGAGCAGTTCACGGTGTTGCCGGAGCTTGGTGACCTCCGCTAATAGGCGTGCGATTTGTTCGTCGACTGCGGCTATATCGTCCTGTGGGAGTTCAGGCACACTGCGCTGCTTTGCTGGCTGTTTTCGGATGCGTTCTTTTCGCACAGTACCGTTAGAAATCTGCTGAGCTGAAGGATCATGCGAGGTGTGCTCAGGGAGCTCCGGCCACTCGTCGTCATCCCACTGGAGAGCTGCGAACCGATTGGATGTCTGCAATAAAGTCATACTGTCTTGTATTGGCCAATGCTTAGTCATTCGACGACGAGCCTGTTGTTTTGTCGGACAGTTTGGAGATGTTATCTCGTGGTCGTCGGATTTGCAAAGGCCGCATCGATAAACCACTTTCCCTTCCGATGTACTTTCACCGGCAGCAGTGAAGGGGCAGGATTTGCGCATATGTCCAGCACGGAAGCAGTTATAGCAATATACCGCACTCGGTTTATATGGTCGAGGCCGTAAAACACAGCCATAATAGTACAGACGGGCTGGTAGTGTCAGAGGGCCTTGCAAGGTGACTACGCAAGAGCTCCCCTTTCCCATACGTCGGGCCTGGATGACACGGTGCGTGGGACAGTACAGCTCACGCTGGAGGGCGGTTTGGTCCTCAGTGATATCGACGTTGTAGACGACGCAGCGCTGCAAGTCGGAGCATTAAACTAAATACACTTGTACTGGCACTAAGATTTCGCTTGTCAGTGAAATACTGGTGAGCGTTTGCAGCCGTTCTACGGCAGTCAGAGTCGGAAGCCACACAACAATGGTGTTGGACTTTGTCCTGGCTGTGAAGCCCCGAAAACCTTTGGTTCCGAGGCACGCGTCCAAGTTAGCTTGTAAAATCTTGTTGGGTATATCGGTGAGGCTTTTGTTGGCCAGTGATTTAATGGTCACTTTGTAAGAAGACGATCCTGGTGTAGGCTCCACCGAGTTCTCGATCGTAAGACAAGTGCGCTTACCTTGGGAGCCATCACTTGCCGAAGGTGAAATCGGTTGGCTGTAGTTTGAGGGACGCTTGCGAGTTGCGCGAGGGCACTTTTGCACGGGTAGAGGTGCCGATAAGTCCATTGGAATGACCTGTTCATCATGCCGTGCGGTTTGAGGCCCATCCGATGGCACAGAGTTGATGGCCATGTGCCCTGGTGGCAGATCACTCACGAGTAGTCCAGCATTTCGGGAAGGCAGGAGGGGTGCATCTGCCGATGAACCGGGAGCACAAAGCTGGACCTGGCGCCGCGGATCAGGTGTCGACTGCGTGGCAGGTGATGCCACGAGAGACGCCGGCATAGCTACCTCCGTCAGCGTGGCAGCGGCACTAAGCCTAGCGTCAGTGCCCAGCTCAGCCGCACTCATGCATGGTTCCCAGGAGGTCTCGGACGGTGGGAAAACGTCCGGAGCTTCTTCGGAAGATGAGGATGCAGTTCTCTTCAAACAGGGCACGTATTTACGTGGATGGCAAGGTTTTTCTGAAGAGCGCTGTGCACCCACTTTAGCAGGGACACACTTCTTGTTCCTTGCGTGAGCTTCACTGCCTGTCTCTTGCGCTGTGCTTTTGATATCGTCGTCTCCATCAACTTCCACCCGTGCGCAATGGATCCACAACACACCGCTAGCGCATTACCCTCTTAAACCGAAATGGAAATGAAATTCGAAGTACGACCGCACCTAATTCGCATCAGGTTTATCCAAGCTAAATCCTCCGTCATTTGTTCACTCTGCGTTTCTTCAAGGGGGTGGGGGTGGTATCTGGGTGCTTTAAATAAAGTTTATTTCGGTAGCTGTTCTATGTGTGGTAGCGCTAAGGGTCCGCTTAGCGAAGACGCGGGCGTCGAGATATCGAGAGAAGCTTCTCACCCCAGGTTGCCCACCTACCACAGCTCGCAGGTGGAAACTTGGCCACCAGGATATGAGCAACTTGGCCTCCGTGGCAGATGGCATTGAAATTAATTCAAATCAATGCAATAGCCTCCTGTAGACCATGCCACTGAGCATTAGCATTGCGAAAACGCATCAAAAGCAGCCTGCATCTCACAAGCCGCACCAGTGGCTGTGTTTGAAAGAGCCACTAGCCGGAGAGGTGAGGCGTTGCTTAACCGCTGCTACACTACGCCAATATAAGTACTTGCCACAATCTATGAATGTAAAGTATACAAGATGACCGTGTCTGTAAAGTGGCACACAAAGAATACCAAAGGCCGCTGAAGGGGTGTTTTTACACATGACTGTCTTGATAGCACCAGGGTAGCGGATGGCGATAGAGCGCCGCCCAATGTTCGCCAATGATCTTAAAGGCTGGATTATAGTATTAAACAACGGGAAGTTCTACGCCTGTTTCTTTGCCGTTTTTTTATCGCCTGTGCAATGACAAAACAAATCTATTTACAACCTCTACAGAACTGCGCCAATATGAGCATCCAACTTCCAATTTGTACGCTCTGCAGCAGTGTTTTTTTTATTTACTCTGCATAAAACTGTGCTCTCTTCCTGTTCCCTTAACTGAAATGGAGGGAGCAATAGCCTCAATCTATAAAACTTCATTAGGACAAAAAACGCGTACAACACTAAACGCTACAGGAATGTTTCCAGCTTAAAGGAATCATATTCTTAGCGGTAAGAAACAGACACAACACCAAGCTACACACACACAGGACACCCGCGGTGTCCTGTGTGTGTGTAGCTTGGTGTTGTGTCTGTTTCTTACCGCTAAGAATATGATTCCTCCAGCTTAAGGGAATCATATTCTTAGCGGTAAGAAACAGACACAACACCAAGCTACACACACACAGGACACCGCGGGTGTCCTGTGTGTGTGTAGCTTGGTGTTGTGTCTGTTTCTTACCGCTAAGAATATGATTCCTTTAAGCCGTTACCAACTAGCCCAACTTAATGTTTTAACGGATGTTTCCAGTGCTCGCTGGTTGTTGGATTACGACTTGGCCTGTTTGTACGCTCTGAAAGTGCCGCAAAATTGTGGGGCCCACGGCCCTCATATGGTTTGGCTCATAAGGCTGTGAGGGCCGAGCACACGTCATCCTGCGCCATTCGGGAGCATTCGAGTGCAACGCCAACACGCATATCCGGCAAGTTCTTCCCTGGCAGTACGGATAGCATGCGCGTGATTTGGCAAGCGGCTAGACAGCGGCCCAGCCAGCGGCGCATGGAGGCAGACTAGCGCGGGTGTGCTGCCCGAGCACTTCGTGGTTCCTGCGGCGTGTACCAGCCGTCGGCTAAACGTTCATGGTTGCTTTTACATGGGAGTGGCCTCCTTTGCGAATCCGGCACGGCAGTCTAATGGCAGCATAATAGCGGTGCCCGGTTTGAGTGGCTGCGACGCCAGCAGCCCCTTCATTCGTTAGCATTGAGTTTCGAGTATTGTAGCGTAGTTTGTCGGAACGGATAGCATCTTGCTCTTTTATCTGTGCGTGCTAGAACTGTGTTGTTTTCTTGGCCGAGCAGCCGAGTAGTCTTTGATTGTTGTAGCGCGCGTCCGGAGCTGGCTGTGTCGTCAGCAGTGTCTCGTGCAGCGGGGCAAGCAGACCGTCGTAGTTTTGAGGAGCCCGGACGCTACTCTGCTGTGACATAAGACTGAGCGCTGTACCTTGCTTGGACGGCGGTGCAACTGCGCCTTTTGCATGTTTTAGTGCTGATTTTTACGTAGTTAACGGTATTGCCTGCTTCTTGTGGTGTGTTACTCGTCGGGCAATACCATGACTTGCAAACCGCCCTAAAGAGGGAGGTTCCCTAAAAATCTTGCTTCGTTACGAATTTCATTCAACAGCTGGGGTTACTACCGCTGTTCCTAGGTTAAGTCAGAGGACGCCAGTTGTCACAGGCGCGAAGCAGGCGTGTCACTATTACTACAGGTCTCCTGTGACGCGGAGGAAAGCATAAGAGAATATACATTTCTACAAGAGAAATGCTACAACGCTAATTCACTAGACCGTCTATAGCAGGTAACAAAGCATTTGAGGTGTTGTTTACGAACCCAGGTTCTCCATTCTGGCCCTGGTAGTGATAACGGTAGACGGCGAAGTGATTCTCAGGCTCGTATACTGGCACCCAGGATGTCAGGCACTTAAGCCTGGGATCATCGACCGAGGACAAGTAGGCGACGGTGGCATTCTGCACTTTCACCGCTTCGATCAACAGTTTGGTGTTCTCCTCCTGTCAATGGAACAATTAGAGTATACACAGCTTATTAATGCGAGAGCGTTGTGTGTCTCATCGGCACCAAAACCGTGTTCGGCGTTGACCAGCGGCAGTGGCCACAAAAATCCAAGATGTCGTCACCGGGGTATCAAAGAAAAATAAAATGTATTTCTTTCGACGGTGCAGGGAACTGAGCTTCATTCATTCATTGATTAATGCATTCATCTTTATTCGACATCATTAAAGAGGTTTAGAGCATAAAAAAAACCTGAACAAAGCTTGACGGGGTCTGTGCCCCTTAACAATTCATGTACGTACGGGGATGTATAAATGAGAGGTTTCATCGTCAGTTGCAAATTTGTAATTCAGAACATAAAGTGTCATGACTCAAAACTAAATGAACAATTCTCTTATTAATAACTGTGGACAAACATTTCCCTATATACTAGTAAAAACATTCTCTGCAATGGTACAGGTTGGATAAAAGGATCATAGCTGAGCAAAACAAACAAACGACGTCAGCAAGGAAGCACGTCTGAATAAAGGTTAACAAAGCCAACAATAGAACGCTAGGAAAAAGAAGAAAAAGTGACACGTCGATGAAAGTTGTAATACCTGTAGGAAAAGTCGTAGTCTTTCTTCTATGTTTTCTTTTACCTTAATGGATTTTTTTTCCTGGAATAATATTTCGTAGTGAAGCTAATTTCACGCGTAATGACTGAGCGCCGTAATTGATCAGCACTGATGGATTGTGTCATATTTCATGATGACTTGTTTCATAAACATTGTTATTTCTCATCAGGTTCATTAATATTGAAATGAAATTATTTTCCTGGTTCCTTGTTTTAAAGTATCGCTTGAGTAATATGTCATTATATAAAAAGTGAACTGGACGGATTTTTAGATTATCAAAGAAGGTTTCTGTGCGAGCATCATATGAGGAGTCGTAAATGACGCGAACTGGCTTTTTTAGTAGTAAGAACAGCTTGTTCATGTTAGAGGCAGTGGTAGCCCCCAAAGCAGGAAGACAACAGCAAATGTACGAAATAATGAGTGAGTTATAAATAACTAATTTTATTCTGGTCGGTAAAAACGAACATGATTTGGTTATTACTGCAACTACTTTGGCAATTTTGTTAGCCACCATGTCAACATGTGAATTCTAAGACAAATGTTCCTCGAATATGACCCCAAGACTTTTGTAGGAATGGACGATGTCAATGACTGATGTTTCGATCATTAAATGTTCCGACCATTAATTTACCAGTAACGGACACGTCCTGAATGTTTGCCCTGAAGAGAATGGCTTTAGTTTTATTAGTGTTGATTGTTAATGAATTTAGAGCTCCATTTGTGCAATTTTGACAATGTAAAATTTGCCCGGTCCAATAAGCCCACCGGTGTAGGTGAAGTAAAAAATATGGCAGTATGGCAGTATCATCGGCGTAAATAGCAAGTGTAGCTGAATCAATATATGTTATGTTGTTAATGTGTATATTAAACCACAATAGCCCGAGGACACTCCATTGAGTCACCCCTCGATTAATTTGCCTAATTTCAGACATGTGAGTATTAATGTGTGCACTTGGTTGGCTATACTGAAGATAACTTTTCACTAAACTTAGGAATGCCCCTCGAAATCCTCGAAATGATTTTCGGATGTCGAGACGAGCACGCAACCCATAGACCAGAAAAACACGTTGTTTCCTGGCGAACAGAGGTGAGCCTATTGTATGAGTTGCCTTACGGCTGTAGGCGAATGAGTAGGTGTCTCATTTTAAAAGATGGGGGGAAATTTTAATATAAAAAACGGCAAAAACAATGCATTCTCTCAAAGAAGGCAAGTAGCTATAAGTACCCTGCGTAATTTTTTGTTTTCGCTTCTTCCCTCAATGCTTGCATTTCTCGCAAGTCTGGCAAAAGCATGATTTTAATCAGTCTTAGATTGTCTCATATCCTATTGGCAACAAATATCTAGGGGAAGCAAGCTGTCAGAAAAAAAACATATGTTCTAGCGACTTGTACAAGCATTCTTCCTGAGCCGCTTCATCTACATCCTATGCTACCTCTACCTTACTCTTGCCGAGAAACTTAATGTAGCGGTCTCATCCCTCAAGCACACAAGGAGGCTCTGCATCTCCCACAGAAAACCTTCACAGAGAGCCTCAAAGCTTTAAGAATTCACCACATATTCCCCGAACTGTGGGAGGCCCAACTCACCTCCCGGTGCAATCGCCTCAGCCGCACTCGACCGGGTAGTTCTTCGAGTCCCCAGACCCGGACAGCTGTCAACTCCAATCACACATTCACAGCGCTTTACAAATAAGAACCCTTCTCAAGAAAATGCATCCCTCTCCCTATAATGGTCGCCCCATAGCACCCATATGTGCTCCCCACGCCAAACACGGTAATCATTCTAACTCCAACTCCGCCTACGTAGACGCAGCCGAATACGCCACCATGCAAGCACTCCATCGCTCTGGCTGCGGTAACTGGGACCGGCACCTCGCTAACCGCGGCAACCGTATATTTATGCCTCCCCTGAAAGAGCGGAGAAGGCAGAGATCGCTCTAACAATAGCAGCTCGCCGAAGGCAGCAGCAAAGAGCGCGAGTCTGGTGTTCACGCCACCGGTGCGTGCGACTGCGTGGAGCTCGCTTTGCTTGGCGGTCTGTCGGTTCCGATTTCACCAAGGCACTTTATGGTAAACAAGCCGCGAGCGATGAGAAACGCGTTTCAGAAGCCTAAAAACTGATAAGGCTGCAAATTCCGAGCACCTTCAATCTACTTTTGTTATAAGATGCTAAAGTTCGTAGGTTAGAAAGTCTACTATTAGACTTCGGTTAAACAGCGTAATTCCTTAACCCGGTTGAATACGGGCCCGCTCTTGCTGGCGCAACCTCGAAAACGGCGCCTGCAGGGTTACTTCTAAACTGCGCTTTAGATAATGCTGAAAATCAGTGTTCACCGAGTGTTAAAGCACCATCCGACGTCACGCCAAGCGCGGCTTCTAGCACTCTTCAACGCATTTCAGCGATTCTTGTGTGTGTAGTCTATTCCTATGATCAGGTTTGCCGAGTCATGAGCATGTCAAGCTTCCCTTATACGCCGGGCATAATTATCATGTGTTAAAATACCAACTATTTCTCGCAAATCGACGTAAGAGCAGGTTGTGAATCAGCTGCGGATAGCGTTTACGAAAAGCTGATCGGTAAAGTTCGGTTTGGTTTATAAGGGTGCAGCGTAACAAAGCGACTCCGGCTTTGAGGTACGCCGTAGTGAAGGGGTTTGGGAATTTCGATCACCTGTGGTTCCTTAACGTGCACTGACATAGCACAGTACACAGGCCTCTGGAATTTCGCCTTCATCGAAATACGACCACCGCTGCCGGGATCGAACCTGCGCCTTTCGGGGCAGCAGCCGAGCACCATAACCACTGAGCCATCGCGGCGGCAGATCAGTAAAGTTTGCCTAGATTTTTTTCATATAAACACTTTAGGGACCACGTTTACGTCCAGGAATTTTACTGTGTCGCTACCCGCCGCGCTTGCTCAGTGGTTAGAGCGCTCGGTTACTGATCCGGAGTTCCCGGGTTCGAACCTGAAAACGGCAGCTGCGTTTTTATGGAGGCATAACACAAAGGCGCCCGTGTTCTGGCGATGTCAGTGCACGTTAAAGATCCCCAGGTGGTCGGAATTATTCCGGAGCCCTTCACTACGGCACCTCTTTCTTCCTTTCGTCTTTCACATCCTCCTTTATCTTTTCCCTTAAGGCGCGGTTCAGGTGTACAACGATATGTGAGACAGATACTACGCCATTTCTTTTCCCCCAAAACCAATTATTATTATTATTATTATTATTATTATTACTGTGTCTCTTGTGGAAACTCTACAATATTCTTTTGGCGGTCGTGGTAATAGCAGCAATAGTAGTTAGTAGCGTTAGTAATAGTATTGGCAGCAATAGTAGTAGTAGTAGAAATAATAGCACTAATAATAGCAGTTGCAGTAATATCTTCAATCGTCTAATAAAGTAAATGTGAATTAGGTAAGCTAATCCCAAATATAAAAATCGAAAGCTGTACGCCTTCATTGTGTTCATTGCGTTGGCGTTGGCAACATTCTAGACGCCGATGATTTTGAGGAAAGGAAGGGCGCATAACTGGCTCCATGGGTCAGTGGACGCCTCAATCGCGCTTTGAGGTACGTGGCGGTGGCGAGAAAGAGAGATCTGACCTGCATACATTACCGCTGGCAACGTTGTTGAAGACACGTAAAACTACGCCATTAACTGCCACCTGCCAGGGTGGCTGGGTGGGCGCGCTGCGTGTCCAGTGTGCGGACGCAAAATTATATTAATCGGTTATTCGTGAAAGTAAATGGCGCAGTATCTGTCACATCTCGGCAAACACCTCGGCCGCGCCGTAAAGGAAGGGATAAACGAAGGACTGAAAGAAGAGAGAAAGAGGTGCCGTACCCGGGTTGGAAGCCGGCCCTGGCGGCCGCGTTTTCACGGAGGCGAAACGCAAAGGCACCCGTGTGCTGTGCGACGTCAGTGCACGTTAAAGATTCCCAGGTGGTCGAAATTATTCCGGAGCCCTCCACTACGGCAGGGAGACATGTGGCTACTCGGCAGGCTGCATCTGTCTTCCTGCCGTTGTGGAGGACTCCGGAATAATTTCGGCCACCTGGGAATCTTTAACGTGCACTTACATCGCACAGCACACGGGCGCCTTTGCGTTTCGCCTCCATCGAAACGCGGCCGCCGCGGTCGGGTTTGAAGCCGGGTACTCCGACTCAGTAGACGAGCACCTTAACCACTGAGCCATCGCGTCGTGTTACAGAACGGATTCAAAACAGGTTTTTTGCAGTTGAAAAAACGCTAAGGCGCCCGTGTGCTGTGCGATGTCAGTGCACGTTAAAGATCCCCAGGTGGTCGAAATTATTCCGGAGCCCACCACTACGGCACCTCTCGTTTCTTTCTTCTCTCACTCCCTCCTTTATCCCTTCCCTTACGGCGCGGTTCAGGTGTCGACGATATATGAGACAGATACTGCGCCATTTCCTTTTCCCCCAAAACCAATTATTATTATTATTATTGTACACCAATGCCACGTACATGAAAGCGAGATTTATCTTCCACTGACCCCGGGAGCCAGTTGTGTGCCTTTCTTGTCGTGAAAATGATCGGCCTCTACAACGTTGTCAACGCCAATGAACCCAATTAACGTCGGCGGCTCACTTGTTTGGTTTTTGAGGAAAGGAAAGAGAGTGCTCAGTAACTGTTTCACATATCTTGGTCACACAGGAACCACTTCGTAAGCGAAGGGATAAAGGAGGGAGCGAAAGAAGAAAGAGGAAATTGAAAATTGAAAATTGGGATTTTGAGGAAAGGCACGGCGCAGCGCAGCGGCGGGACATCTGCGACTCGGTGCAACTAGTGGCGCATGCGCAGTAGTGACTAGGGACGCTTACCCGCAATGCTCCGCTGACTAGCCTATTGCAGCTTTCGCTACAAAAAGGCATACAATGGAAGGTGACAAAGAAATCATACATACACAGAAGCGCTGTCACGCAACTGCCCATTTTACTAACGAACACGCATATATACACGAGGTAAGTAAAAGTAGCAATCAAAGCATACCAAAAAGGGTGACCGTATATAGCACACGAAAACCCAGTGCACCTTATAGTCATACCGAGGCGAATCGCAGAAGCAATCCCTGTATGAAATTAATAATAATAATTGGTTTTTGGGGAAAGAAAATGGCGCAGTATCTGTCTCATATATCATGGACACCTGAACCGCGCCGTAAGGGAAGAGATAAAGGAGGAAGTGAAAGAAGAAAGGAAGGAAGAGGTGCGTAGTGGAGAGCTCCGGAATAATTTCGACCACCTGGGGATCTTTAACGTGCACTGACATCGCACAGAACACGGGCGCCTTAGCGTTTTTCCTCCATAAAAACGCAGCCGCCGCGGTCGAGTTCGAACCCGGAAACTCCGGAACAGTTGCCGAGCGCTCTAACCACTGAGCCACCGCGGCGGGTCCTGTATGAAATTGAAAATTTGATTTGGGGGAAAGGAAATGGCGCAGTATCCGTCTGACATATCGGCGGACCCCTGAACCACACCGTAAAGGAAGGGATAAAGGAGGGGCTAAGAGAAGAAAGGAGGAAAGAGGCGCTGTAGGGGAGGGGTCCGGAATAATTTTGACCACCTAGAGAACTTTAGCGGGCACAAACATCGCAAAGCAAACGGGCGCCTTAGCATTTCCCCTCCACCGAAACGCGGCCGCCGCGGTTGGGTTCGAACCCGGGTACACCAATCAGTAGCCGAGCTCCCTAATCACCGAGCCGCCGCGGCGGGTCCCCTGTATGCTGGAGATTCAGTATTACACAGTTTTAGCAGAGCGTATTTGCGCTTCCGCTTCGCTCAGCCGGCAAGCGGGAGCGCTACTGCGCATGCGCCAAACGCTCAGACGGGAGCGCGCGAAAGGACCAGAACTTCCGTTCGCACGCAGTGCTAGCGGAGCGCGGAACGGCGCGACGAGCTCGGCTCACGCAAAGCCTTCTCGTCTCGCGCACTTGCTAGTTCTACATGGCGGCCGGTTCAGCAGATGCTGTCGCATGTGCCGCAACCTCCGCACAAAGCACAGGCGTCTCTAGCCGCAAAGCTCGAAAGAGGTTTCGCGTAGATTTGTGCCTTTTACGCGAGTTGGTTGCGGCAAACCCATTCAACAACCCCTGCGTTTCGGGGCAAGCGCGCAGAATTAATAAAATTAACAAACGTCCTTTCAAAACAACGTGTCTTTCACTTCTCGTTTTGTAAAATGTTAACGAGCAAAAATATTTCCTTGCAGTGCGGCGGAAAATAAAGCTGTTTTTTTATTGTCTGGGTCCACTTTTTATTACCAGGGAGCTCTTCGTGCAGTTCGCGCAGCTAAAAAGTGATTTCACAACAAACGCTACGGTAAGGCTGAACAGGTACCGTGAGCGGAGCGGAGGGGCTAATACGCTCTGCTCAAAGTGTCTATTACCTAGGAAAGTGCTCTATGTTTCCGTTACCACGACCGACGCAAGGCTAATGCCCCCACTACCGCTTGTTTCAATGCAAAATGATTCGACTAACTCTCCCGTGATCTGGTCCTTATATCTAAATACAATGTCGAGTTCCTCGAACCATGGCAAACAGCGGTAACAGCACCTTTATAGTAGTAAGGTCGCACTAATAGCATACTAGTACTAGTGATGGTAGTAGTAGTGGTAGTACTGGTAAACATAGCCGCAGGAGTAGTAGCACAAGCTTTTACAGCTGATCTCCAGTGTCGCGTATGTTATATGTGGCACAAATGAAGGCATTATTATTTTTTTGGTGTGCTTTTGATAGCAGCTTATTATGTCATGACCACTTGGCTCATGGTTGTCCCAGGCTGCGGTATTGTTGTTCTTTAATTAGAAATATTTGCTCGCAGTGTCTGTGGAAAAAAACAGTCCATGCACTCGTGCACAGCATTCTTAGATATTGTGGAAACGGTAGGTGGTAGCCGCACCTCATATTACCCGGTGCAGTGATCACTTTGAGACCAGTGCGCGCCGGACCCGCCGGACTTCCCCGCACGACGACCTGGGAGGGGATTGTATGCCCTTTCCGGGAAGTGGAGTCTACTTCCCACCACACACATACTTTTTCTGGAACACAAGAACGACCGTTTATTCCAAGGAGGAAAAAAGGCGGCGGCACGCCACATTGCCGACCACGGCAAGTCAACAATACAACTCACTGTAACTCCTTAGCGCCGTCTCGCAGTCCCTCCACGACCGTTCGGGCGTTCCCTTTCTCCTTCTTCTGCGAGGGAGTAGTGATTAATAGTGGCGATTAGATCACTCCATTAATATACTAATTTATGGTACCGAAACCACGGAATGATTTTGAATTATCAGTGGACCACTAAAATCGACTCCTCTACAGACATAGTGGTCTCGAAGAAAAAGAGAAAGGCTCTGCGAACTCAAGCGACGCGTCTGGTTGGTGATACGGAAGCCTTATTAAAGTCTACCGCAACGAACGCCGAGGATCTGGAGGTTATTATCGAGTATTTACAATTGACTTAACGCCAGCTTTACGGTGTAGACGCCGCGATCGAGCCTCTGATCACCGGACAGGAAGCCAACGCAGAGTTTGTAACCATCATCGAATATGGCGAGAAGATCGTGACTTCGCTAACCAAGCTGAAGTCTATGATGCTGGGCCGATAGCACTACAAAAAATATTCGCCAGTATTACCAACTACACATATATTCTGCGAACTATGCCTCCCAGATTCTAAATTCTTGCGCATTGAAACTGTTGTCTTGAATGTTTTTTGGAATTCCGAATTTACAGACGAAACTACCGCTACGCGCCACCTTCAGCCGCTAGGTCTGGTGCGCCCAAGCGCTGTGCTTATGTTCCTCGATGATCTCAACAAGTTACCGCATGATATTTTTCCGCGGCATATAAAGAAAATCTTAATTATTGAAAAATGAAAGATGACAAATTTACAGTTTACGTTATTATATTTTTCGACGTTTTTAATGCTTTCGGTTCTTTTAATTTTGCTTTAAGTGAGTCCATCAATTTTTACCGCGTTCTTTTCCATTTCTTGTAAATTTTTTCTTTTGTCCGTATGCTCATGAATCCCTGCGCGTATCTCAATCACCATGTGTATTATGTAACGCAAGGGAAATTACGTGAAGGTTTAGCTGGTCTGTTCGTAGTACAGGTTACAATAAAAATTATAATTGCAAAAGTAGTAGCAGTTTTAGTAGTAGTAGTAGCAGTAGTATTAGCAGTTTTAGTAGTAGTAGTAGTAGTATAAGTAGTAGTAGTAGTAGTAGTAGTAGTAGAGTTGCATTAGTACTAGTTGTAACAGTAGCAGGAAGACTAAAACTGGTGACACTAGAGGCAGTAGCAGTAGCTGAAGTAGTAGCAATGGCACCAGTAGTAGTAGAGGTAGTACTAGCAATCATAGCCATAGTACTAGCAGTAGTAGCAGTAGCTGTATTTATTGCATTTGAGCAGGCCATACGTGTTTTGTTAAGAAAACAAGCAGAACGATGTGAATGCTCATTTATTAATACTATTCCGTAGCAGTATCGAGTTACTGAAAATAAAAATTTATTCGAATAGAGAAAAAAAGAACATTTTAGTATGTGTTATATATGAACTCATGATCGACTGATTGAAGTGTCGGGTTCCGCTCTGTTAAAAGCTTCGCGAGGACGGGCTCGAAGTTTGCTGTAGTGAAGGTATCATGACAAACGTTCAACTAAGTTCCTATGTGTGGCGAATTTGCGGCCACATAAATTGGTTTACGATAAATATCACACAAGTACCTCAAGGTGCAGTTCTAAACGCGAGAAGGTTTTCCGCTCGAAAAATCACAGTTCCGTTACGGCAATAGCGGAAACACCCAAAGGCAGCCGAGCACTGCAAGCAAAGTGTCTCTATCTGTGGCGCGCGTTTTCATTCTTCTTTTTCTCTCTCGATGTTTGTCTCAAGTTACTCTGTTCTTATCTTCTTCTTCCAGACGGAACCGCATTACAACGCTCGTCGAAAATATTGACTGCTGAGCCCGTGCTTCCTTTGTTTAGCCTGTACGTAAGGGTCATTCACTCATAGGGACGATGTTCGAAACAATCTGTTTGCGCTGAACTGAGCAGATGTCAGTAACGTAAAATACTTCCCTTACACATGTGCAGCAGACAGCATGAATTATGGGCTTGTTTTTTTCCCCTGCTTGCCGTATTCGTAGAATAGCGCGGGCAGCTGCAGCCCGCACTCGAGAATCCTTTCACTCGAGGTCGCCATTTTGCGCGGCTGTATTCGGGAGTAGCGGTCATGTGGTCAGGCGTGCTCAAACCTGTACTTTGTTCATGCAGTCGCTTGTCACAAGCATCTTTTTTCTTCTTCTTCTTTAACCCAGTGCAGAGTGGAAGGTAGGAGAAGTACAGCCCAGGCCAATTCCTCTACCTCTCTTTCAGAGCAGGTTTTCCCTCTCTCTCTCTCTCTCTCTCTCTCTCTCTCTCTCTCTCTCTCTCTCTCTCTCTCTCTCTCTATCGCTATAGCGGGAGCGACACGAATGACGAAAGCGATCTGTTTAAATTGCCAACGAGACGTGGTATTAAGTTTACTTGTCGGATGTAGAGGCTGTGTGTTACTGCTCCCGAGGTGATATTTAGGAAACAGGCTAAACAGTAACATCTAGAATTAAATTGTACAATAATACTCAGCTTTTCGCGGCCATCTTTTTCTGGTCCTCTGTGCTGGAGAGATTGCAAATAGGGGTGCTCTTCTCAGTGCAAGGCAAGCAACTATTTTAAAAGTTTTCTTTCTTTTTCTCTCCTGTTACTGAAGAACGCGGTTGTTGAACACACCGCGTTCATCGCAATTTTAAAAAAGAATCCTCCGTATTCTCAGTATCTTTAGGTCAACCGTGAGGCCCTCAGCACCGCAGTCTGCAGCCACAATAACGCCAAATTTAAGCATCGCCATCCTAACACTACCAGAATTCTTTCCACCTCCTAAACCTATTCCTCTTGTTTCCTGTAATGAAAGAAAATTCCAGATTTTCCTCTTAAAGGAGCAATGGCAGGGCTGTTTGATAAAGTAGGAGACGAGCTTTTTCATTAAACGAGCTCTTTGGTTTCATTGAAGAGAATTTAGTTGGCGCTGAAACAGTGGTGAGGCGCTTATCTGCGTTGTCGGGGCAATTTGGGGATAGACAAGCAGTTAGAGAAGGCAGTAGGAAAGAATAGTGTAATAGAATTAAAAAGAACAAATATACGATCATTGAATTGGGGTGAATACCTTGAAATCACGAAGAAGGCATGCAGAAAAGTTTGAAAAATAATGGAGTATTGCAATGCCGTGCAGTCGAACATAAAAAAGTTGGTTGCAAAGCGTGTTGCAGTACTGTATTATAGTAAACAGTGTATGTAAGAGCTTGTTATTTAATTTATAGGCTTTAATGCTTTTAAGCCCGGTATAATAAAAAAGCGTTCCAAATCGACATCATGAAGCTCCACCTAGTGACAACGATCGCCTTATTAAATTGATTGTGTGACGTCATAACGACACACACCCTCCTGTGTCATTTGTAAGAAGAGAATACCTCCTGTCGCTTCGCCTTCGCCATCGAAGTAACATACGTCCAACATATACGAGTGACTGATGAGCAACAACTAACTAGAGGAAATCAGAGATGAGCACGTAGGTTTTCGCCGGCAAAGTTAAAGGTTTGGTTGTAGATACTCGGAAATTGCGATAAACATGAAAATTTGTTCAGCTTAAACCTTCACACGGTTCGTAATCATCGAACCAGCGAGCGTAAGCGCTATCTTTGGGCACTACATATGTGTTAGCAAAGATCTGGGGTAAATTTACGGGCTTGTCTTGTCTTTGTCTTTGGCTTGTCTTTGTGTATCATCCTGTGGTCCTTGTCTTTTCGCGCTGTTCTTCTTGAACATGCATACCAACTCGCCCAAGCATCAGTCCTATTGAGAACGAAAACGCGAAAGTACTGACACACACAAAAAGACGTCACTAACGAGCGGTAAACAAGGTATGAGAAAAATAGTACAAAAGCTCGGGTCTTGGAGTACTTCTCAGTATGCGAACCGGTGAAATTTGTTGCATGTGCTTTTTAAGCCTTTGTTCACAAATTATCTTGTCTAATCTGACAGGTATCGTTCTTTTCTTCATGTATAAATTATGTGTGCGCCAAATAAAGCCTTAGTGGAAGTTGAGCGCTTGTGTTTGCCCCTTGTTTTGTTGCGGCGCTATGGCTCATAACGCATACCCACTAGCCCGAACAATCACCTTGTTAAGTCAGTACTTCTCTTCGGATTTCTTCCTGTTCGTCGTTCGGAATCTGAGAGTTGTGTTTTGATTTAATAAATGTGTCGCTGGAAGTGAAATACATTAGTCGCTACCTCTCTGATCAATTAGGAAACTGCCAGGCTGATTATGGGAGTAATTTGTGAGGTAGAGAACACTGTGCCACAAGCACTGTGTGCGCAATGAGATCAGGACGAGCAGCTGGCGCTCTGAATTTATGCGTTCCCGTAGGTTCAACCGACTATTAAAGTGCGCGCCCAGAATCGACACATCCGCGGCAAAAGCAAGGAAGCCTGCAAGAATCATCACTGCATCGTTACGAGCAAGTGTCGGAACATTATCGCATGTCATCTAGCGCTAATTTCCCGCATTACCAGTTGCGTAATCACCATTCATGTTTCATTTCATTAGTGCGCTACTCACGGGTACAAACCACACGTACAGACAGAGAACTTTGCTTTATTCACAATTCAGTTTTTTAATTTATATTTTAAACTACGTACTACCTATATTTATTGAGTACCAGAAGTTGTCACGAATGGCATGAACATGACACCTGAAAGTAGGGTTCATTAACATGGTTTTCCCAGCCCCCTCAGCTTGTCACTGGCATTAGCGTAAACACTCGGTTTTTGACCGCACGGTTTTCCTGGCCGAGATCCCAAATCGCAAAGGCCATAAGCAAAACTGTGACGTACAAGTTGCGTGATACGGAATTATTGAATCCGTATTCTTGTTCGAGAGTCACTACAGCCATACGCAGGGCTTACAGCGAAAAAAGTGGCATCATTAAACCCCAAGTCTCCTGTTCATTAAATTCAGCGAGGAGTCAAGTTGATTTTTAATTCTTCCTGATTTCTTGCGTCAAGCTGCTAAACGAGACCCTTGCAGGCTGCTTTGGAAGCCAGACAAACCTCTAAATTAAAGTTCGAAACTGACCAATCAGCATCCTACAGGCAAGCACGGCAACCAAGAGAGATTAGAAAATGCCGTGGTATCGTTCTGTTCATTTCCGCTTTATCCTTTTATGAGAATTTAACCTCCCAAAGCGACTCAGGCTGTAAGGGACGCCGTAGCGAAGGACTCTGGGAATTTAGGTCACCTGGACTTCTTTTACGTGCACTGACATCGCACAGTACACGGGCCTCTAGAATTTCGCCTCCACCGAAATTTGACCTCCGCGGCTGGGATAGAACCCACGTCTTTCGAGGCATAAACACTGAGCCACCGCGGCGAACGTTCTGTTAATTTAATTTCTTTTATTTGCAGTTAAAATCTCATATGACATTTTATGCGACCACATCGTGCATTAAACCGGCTGCAGTCTAGCGTAAGGAGCAAATGTTCATACCACTCAGTTTTGTCTCCTCTCTCTGCATGCATTTTATCTGCTCTTAATTGAATCTTTCGAACATATCCCCTTTTACATTTCAAGCGAATGTTCGCAAACACGCCCCTCGCCCTCTTAAGCCCTTTAGATATCTTTGTGACCAGAAAAAGTGAAAAAAAGAAGCTGGACAGAGAATGTTTACTACATTCGAATCAGTGCGAAAGCACTGTCAACAAAAATCAGAGCACTTGTTCCACTCGTTCTGTTCACTGAGCCCCTTTCCAAACGCAAGCATGTCGAACCGGAAGGGAATGCAGTCCCGATCATACCAACACATCATAAAGGGCGAGCGCGCAAGAGTGACCATATTTGCAGCTCTGCACGCTGTCCACACACTTACCGATATTTCGTCGCCCAGAGCAGCTGAAGCGGCGAAGCCAACCAGGAAAGCTGAGAGAAGCTGGAGCGCCATGGACGAGAAGCCAGAGAATGTGAGAGCACTTTGCAGTCTAGCCGTCATGCTCTTTATACTTATAGGCCTTTCGAGTTGACAGGTGACGGCCAGTTACCCGTGTCCTTCTTTTTGTTATTGTGTGGTCGGTTATACGATCGGACGCTGCCAAGCAAGGACAGCTGAAGGAAAATTGAACAAATACCCTAGGATATCGCTCTGTGTCGACGCACCGGAAAAATCTTCGTCGTGCGTTGCGCTGACGTGAGAGGTCAGTGCACTTCGCGATGAAAAGCAAAGCCAGGCGGCGCGCGTGCTTGATTTCGCGCGAAAATAAATGGTGACTGATTCCCCCTGAGGTGAAAATTTGTAATCTACTACATGAAGAAGTTTTAATGGTGCAAAAGAACAAAAACAGGAAGACAGAGAGACAGAAAGGGCGTTCGTTCTGTCTCCTATGTCTTTCTGTTTTTGTACATTTGCGCCATTCAAACTTTATTATCAAGTACCTAGCCCAACAGCAAGTACTTCTGCAATTTACTACATATTCTATAATGCCTTCTGAGTGCTTACTACGTACTGCTTCGGCTATTCAATGAAAGGAACTTAATTTTGTTTCGGTGGAAGGCGAATATTTTTGGAGGGCTAAAATATAAGTGGCCTCATGGCGGACGCAGTGTTATTATGCATGGTGCTATTGTGCAAATAGGGAACGACGTACGACATCTTGAGTTTACTGCTTCGTAGCCTCACGTGATATATGAGAGACATCGGCTATGTCTAGGCCGGGATTAATTTCGATGTCTTTTGGATGTTTATCCCGCATTGACATTACAAAGTACACAGGCGTCATCGGCACTTCTCTTCGATCGAAATGCGACCGTCGTGTTTTGGAGAAATTAACTGCGTTTTTCTGCTCGGCGGCGCAGCGGTCTTGCCATTCTGCTACCATGGCCTTAAAGGGATCTGTTAAGAGAGTCTGTGGTTAAAGTGCATACCCGCTCATATGTTGGGTTGTTGTGCGCGCGTGCGTGTGCGCATGTGCGATTTAAAAAAAAACCACTGACAGAGCGGAGAAAACGTAGTACGTTTGGCAATGCAGGCAAAGTTGCAGCTGAGACAGGTGCTCTGGCGCGCGTCTACATAAAAGAATTGTAGAGGACGCTTAAGCTCCGCATGACGTTTATGATGCAATAGCGTAATGAGTTATACTTTCCATTCTGAGCAAGTCTTACACCTTTGAACGCATTTTTTTTATTTTTGCCATTGTTTCAATCAATTATCTGATCAATTACATGCTCTAAATTTTCTTAGCATCACCAACCATTGCATCTTTCTGCTAAGCAATTGGACACCTTCGACCCCCCTTTTTTCTATTTTTTTGTTTCTATAATTAATTAAATACAATGATTTCATTAACTTGTCATCGCCTTTTGCACATCAATCAATCTTCAATCAGTAGAAGCACAAATTACCATGATATGATTTTTACGCAGTCTCCCATTATTTCCGACACACGGTGCCGACTTCGCCGACGGCTTTTCGACCGACCGAAGGAGCTGTATACTGAAGAAGTATACTGTATACTGAAGAAGAATATATTACGCTATCGCGTAATATATTCCGGGGCTGCAGGCCTACGGGGCGGGCAGTGCAAGCGACATTGCTAAAATCACATGAAAAACACAACTTTCGTGCCGAGTACATGCGCATGCGAGTTAAAATACGGCCAAGAAAAATGCTTTCGAGACACTGCCTTTACCTTGAAACAGATTGTTGCGGCTGCTAGCCATTTTTGAGTGCTTCATTCGGAAACTACCCATGACGAAATTCTGAGGAACCACTTTCAGGCTTGCCGTGGCGTCTCGGTTGTCTTCGGCTTTGTTCGGCAGCGCACGAATGCCGCCCAGTGGAAAATAAGAATAAAAAATATCCTTATTAAAGACTAATTAAAATTTTTCAGACGGAATAGTATCATTTGATTATCCTGGCCGTCCTCTTCGATGTTCCCTGTTTTGAAGCCCCTGATAGCGCCCTCTCGCAACATATAGAGCAAGTTCATTCACCCCGCCCGCTAGTGGAGTTCAGTTAGCTATCCCGAAGACATGAAAATCGCTAACAGAGCCCCTTATTGTTGATTCCAGCTCAGCAGAAAACACAAAGACAGCATACACCCGAAATGTGTCTAGAATGCACTACCGCAAGAAAAACGTCTAATAGCCTACATTAGTGTTGATTCATGCCTTATACAAAGAGCTGCCCACGACTGAACTGTGACTTTGCAACTTTTACCGCATTTTCAGTATACTACTCTGTAAAAGCTTTGATGAGTCGCTTAATCAAGGTTAAAAAATGTTCTTTTTGCAAGAACCTCAGACTCTTGAATTTTTCGAAAAAGTTAAAAGTGTCTCAACATAAGTGCTTTCAAGCGAAAGCATTACTGGCCGCGAACTTGCGATTTCGCCGTGGCGGTGTTCCGAGGACGCACATGACGTCACAACGCGCGCCTCGCCGCGGAGTCGAACCGGTCTGGCCGGGCCGGCGGCGCTGGCGCACTCGGCGCGAAATAGAGACGCGCTCGAAGTCTCCTCCAGTGCGGTCAGAGTGCGCCGAAGCCGCCGAACGCGTCGGCGGTCAAGCGCAGTTGGAGTATAGAGAGTCTCGCTTTGGCCGACGTGACGTCGCCGTGCAGCGCGCGCGCGCTCGTTACGCCGGAGTATAAACGCGCCTAACAGAGCCTGCGCTAAACCGCTAACCAACGTATTCGGTGGCGGCATATATGGGAGCCACTTAAACCCCCCACACGCTCACTGAATAAAAAAAAAACTTGTGCCGATGCTCAGAATCGAGCCAGGGTCTTTGGCGTTTGAGGCAGAGACGCTACCACTCCGCCACGACGGCTCTTTTTTTCTTCTTTCTTTACTGCATGGAAATAAGCGCGGCGACTTCTGCATCGGAAGTGTATATTCACTATACGCGCCATTATTCATGGTTAAAGCTTGAGCCGTCGTGGCGGTTAGACTTTACTCTCCGCCACGACGGCTCAAGCTTTAACCAAGAATAAAGGCGCATCTAGTGAATGCACTCTTTCGACGCAGAAGTCGCCGTGCTTTCGCTACGTATATCCTGGCCTAACAGAGCTAGGCCATTAGCAATGTATTTCTTGCTTACATCACCAAAACGTTTTACACTTTCTTGCTTTCATAAATCTGTCCTTTCTTTCCGGGAGATCCATAGAAGGCTCGAATATTTTTCAGCTGCACCCGGCCGGTCGAAGCCTGCAATCAGCACTACTTGGGAACTAAGTACCTGCGCTAATAAGATCACCTCCGAGCTTCATATTTCGAATGCCGCCTCCGCTGCGTGAAAGGGTGTAGGGCCATCTGGAGTGCTTATAAAAATTTGTTGTTCTTTTTAATTGTGTCCAATCCATTTGTACAGCTTTCCTTAGAGGCCAAGACTTACCAAAGTCGTGAGAATCGCGTGGTGAAAAACAGAGTCAAAAGGGGTCTTGATGTCAAGGAAAACAGCTATAGGGATGTACCCAGCACGAAGGAACTCTTCAAGTGGTGAGACGAGGGCAATGACATTATAAGTCGTGGACCTATTCTGACGAAACCTGTTAATTTCTTAGGGATACTCATTTCGGCTTTCGAGGAACCGAGTGATGCGTTTGCAGATCATTCGCTCCGCTCCATAAGATTACCTATGCAGCTCAGTAGGGCGATAGGCTGGAAGGATGCGTAGCTTGTTGGCTGCTTACAAAGTTTCAAAACGAGCACACTTTTCGCCAGCTTCAATTCTGTTCGGAGCTCACTGGTCATCCACGAAGAACTGCAATATTCCACAAGTCCAAAACGAGAGTTCTGGGGTAGCTTTGCGATTGCGTCATTGGTCACCTCGTCTTTGACCAGGATACACCCGTCTGTTTGATTCTGTGATAGCTGCCGATAGCTCTTCAGTTGTGAAAGGCAGGTCTAACGCTCTGGGATGCCTGATTGAGGATCTGCGGAGAGTGTCCAGAGACCCTGCCTACGCCGACGGCAGTCTGCAGTATTCTTCTGAGACTTTTTAGGGATTTTTGTTCATGCCGAAAGAGTGCAGTGCAGGGGTAGAGCCTGTCGAGTGGCGTACGCATGCCTCTAACGATCCGCCAAATTTTTTGTTACTGGCTGACGCACATTCAGCATAGAACAAAACTTACGCCATCTTTGCCGGCTGAGTTTTTCCAGATAGAGCAGAATGTGATACTGTGCCCGCCGGCAGGCACGAACGCCTTCAATGTTTTAGTGCGCAGAGCTTTCCTTTCAGCTCACCTGCGAATAGAGCACAGCCTTTGAAATACCTCATCATTTGAAGGTTGCCTATCATGTTGTAGCGAGAGCTACACTGGGCTACCGGTCGAGCATTTCACGGTACATGGGAGAGGCCAGTTGTGCGCATGCGCCGTTACCATGGCAACCGAAGAGGAGCAAAGTGCGGCGTGCGCTTCGCTGTCGCCGCGACCTCGCGCCCGCGCCATCGTCAGAGCCGAGCATGACGTCACGCGGATGAGTAGTTGTGCGCATGCGCCGATACCGTGCTAACCATAGAGACCCCACAGCTGCGCCGCATTCTTCATCGCCGCCTTGCCGCACGCCGCTCTATCACCCGCACCCCGCGTCGCATGCCAAGGACTGCGTATAAAAGGCGGAGATGTAGTGGGCGTGCGTATCACAACGTTTGACATGCGTGCAGAGAAGGAGAGTCCAGCCGCTGCTAAACGGCGGTATAGACAAGAGAAGATTAACTCTTCCGATCCTGAGGTTTTCGCCTGCAGTTGGCTTCAACCAAATAAGAACACTGGGGTCTGTGTGTACGTGAAACAAGGTATCACAGCTGTCAGACATCTCCCTTCGATCGCGGTGAATAATGGTGAGGCCTGCTGTGTTCGGCTTCTGGAAAGCGGCATTATCATCCAAGGAGTCTACGTGGCACCGGAAACATCTGTCAAGCAGACGATTGATGTGGTTGCCCCGTGTATACCAGCCCAAGGCACGATTTCACAGTTGTGTGTGGCTTTGGGTTATTTCAACAGGAAACCCGGACTCTCTTATTCAGTGTATGAGAGAAAAGGTATACTTTAATTTAGCTTCTGGCCCTCACGTCCAGACTACACAATGGGGATCTATTATAGAGCTTGTATACTGAAGAGGCACTACCAAATGAAAACACTGTATCGACGAAATTGAGACCGCTGCATGCTACTACAGAGATCATCGGGCAGCCTTCGTCTCTGTCAAGAAAAATGAGTAAAGGATGTGTATACCCAATGTCTCTCATTGCTAAACATAGACCACAAGCTAAGCCAGGGAAACGTACCTCTCGCTACGTATATCCTGGCATAGCCAAGTTATGCCACTGCCAGTTTTTTAGCTGTAATTCTTGTACTTTCTCTCAGGCAATGAGCTATTATCGATACCAATTCCTCATTCCAGGTTGCGGCAGCAATTCATCTGCTTGCAGAATCCTTGCGAAAGCCTATTTGCAATCTCCTGACATCATCTGGTTGGTTGGAATGGTGAAAATAGTATCCGTGAAGCCTAAAATTTTCTTTTATGCGCGACTCAGAGATGACTATGAAAGGGAAGAGGTACGCTCG